>NC_048597.1:173287018-173628685 GCF_003668045.3 Cricetulus griseus | reverse complement strand
AACAATGGTTATCTCCTGGTGGAAAGTCCAAGAATCCAATAGTAATTTGGCCTAGGACATTGGATATCTCAGCTAGTCTTCAATATACCCTGGAATCCTGAAGAAATAGGCTGTAATACTAGTTAAAGAATGAATTTGCCCTTAAGAGTGTGGGCAAGCAGGTAAAAGCTTCCTTCCATGTTGTTTTTTATAAGCTACCACCAGAAAATGTGGTCCAAATGTAAGGTGGGTCTTGTGAACCTCAAATGATCCAATCAAGACAAATCCCCTACAGGTGTGCCTAGCTGATTGGGCCTTAGTTAATTCCAGATGTAGTCAAGTTAACAACTTTGGGTTTCAAACTCATTCCTTACTAGCTTCCTCATAGTCCAGGATTTCACATGACTTTTGTGGAACGTCTCCTGTAGTCTGTGACAGTCTCCTGTCTGTCTTTGCTTTACATGACCTTGATTGTTCTGAGTACAAGCCGGGTATTCCATAGAATGTATCTCATGCACTTTGGTACTTTCCTCATGATTAAAGAGTGGGTTTTAGAAAATAGCAACACAAAGTCAAAGTGGCCTTTCATCCCTTTTCGGGAGTACATAAAGATAGTACTACTTGGAGAAGGTAGTATTTGCTTAGTATCTCCACAACAAAATCTTTCTGTATTCTAGCCTTTGGGAATGAGTTGCAGAATTCAGCCCATACTCGGGCTGGGGCAGTGAAGTTTCATGTTATGGGCAGAGCAAATTGATGAGTATTATTAGGAATTTTCTAAGATTTTCCCCCTGTCATATCAGTATGTATAGTTAATATGTTGACTTATTGTCCAATCCAAACAGTGGTCAGTTTATGATGGTTAGATCTAGGATCTTCTCAACTTTGTCACAGTATAAAGCAAACCACATTTTCTGGGTTTTTGCTTCCTGTATAATGTTCAGAAGATTACACAAGATAATCAACACTTTATTTTGAAACAGGCTTTGAATTAAAAGGTTTCACCTGGTTGTGACCTAAGTGTCAAGAGTACATATAGATTAGGCCATGATATTCAGTAGGTTAGGTGTGCTAAATGCATGTTTTAGAGTATTTTCAACATGTGATAGGTTGTCAGTAGGTAATTCCATCATATGTATGTCATATGCACCTACAATACAGTATTTTGCTGCATTGTTGATCTCCTTGTTTATGCTCACCAGTGGTCTCTGGGCTACCTTTTTCCAGTCTCTGACAGAAATGTGAAGCTTTATTTGTTAAGGTGGACTCCCCAAAGCTATTCTCATCTTCAGGACTAAGTAGGAGGATATGGGGGGCGGTGCTCTGAATATCACACATACATGCACACTTGTGTGCATGCACGAATCTCCATATCCTCTTGGAACTGCTGCACCTCTAACCAGAGAGCAAGCTTCTCTTACCTCTGAGTAGTGATCCTCATTGCCATTGAGCCATAGATGGCTGGGTGAGAATGGAGAAGAGTGTGTGTGTGTGTGTGTGTGTGTGTGTGTGTGTGTGTGTGTGTGAGAGAGAGAGAGAGAGAGAGAGAGAGAGAGAGAGAGAGAGAGACTTCTACACTTTCTTGTGTAAGAAGAAATCTTGTTAAGATTTCCCTCTCCAGTGACAACTAGAACATGAAACTTTTCTTTGGGCTATACACACTTCTGACTGGATGATAACATAAGAAACCAAAATGATGGCCATTCTAAAATGGTGCTTTGTGTTCTGGTCCTCTTATAGGACCTGCCTATTGCCATTTACTTTTCTGGGTCCCATGTATTTTATTTTAGGCATTTCAGCCAGGTCTTAGAGCTACATTGAGTTGGTGGGACAGTTGGAGTGCTGTAATTGCTACACTTTATCTGCAACCAAATCTTGCTGAAAGGTTTTCATTTTCATTTTTTTCTTCTAGGAATTTAATAAGAAACTCAAGTTTGATTCAAATATTTTTTGAATTGAAGCCAGAGATGTATTAGGATTTTGATTCTTTCACTTGTTTAAGGTAAGATTATTTAATAAAATATAATTGTACTCTTACACATTTTCAAACATAGTTTAATATTTATTTTATTAACATACTTTTATTTCTGAGTCTAACTAGAGATTTGTGCCTAAAAAGCATTTTTATGGGTTCTCAAGGCTAGAATATAGCTGTTAATACAGTGCTTGCTTAGCATGCACAAAACACTGGGTTCCATCCCTTGTGCCACTTAAATCAGGTGTGGTGAGGGACACCTGTAATCTGCTCACTTGGGAGATAGAGGCAGGAAAATCAGAAATTCAAGGTTATCCTCAGCTACTTAGCAGGTTTGAGGTCCCATTGGAATACATGAGATCCTGTCAACAGAAAGTGGGCAAGGGTGATTCTTTACCGTTTGTGTGATTAGTGTTTCTTGTAACAACTGTCAGGAAACATGATGGCATGATCACTGAAGGTGTAATATATTGAAAAGAAATGTTTGCCTGGGACAGAAGTGGTCAAATTGGCCCACAGCCTGGCCACTTGTTTTAGTAAATAGTGTTTTATTGGAACATGGCCATATCTAGTCATTAGTTATTGTCTGTGGCTATCTTAGCATTTTGTGCCAAGTTAATTACTTTGAATTTAAATATGCATGTAAGTGTCTAAGTAACTCTACCAAGCCCCATATCCTGAAAGTCCTTACAAGTACCACTTTTCTAGCTAGACATGATGGCGCATGCCTTTAATCCTAGCACTCAGGAGGCAGAGGCAGGTGTAGATCTCTGAGCTTGAGGCCAGATGAGTTCCAGGACAGCCAGGGCTACACAGTGAAACACTGACTCAAAAAGAACAACAAAACCAAATAAATAAATAAAAATAAATGCTAATTTTATGAGATAATTGTTTTTTTTTAAACCAGACTTAATGCCATGAGTAGGTGCATGCCAAGTGCCTATTTATTTCTAAATAATGCTCTTTGTTTTCAAAGCTAAAAGTTTATATAATGCTGGTTTTGTTCCTTGAAAAGAGATTCATCCTAATTATATTTTGCTTTACCTAGTAAGTTTAAACAGAATTAGCAAGACTTTGAGAGAATGATGCTTATCTGCCCCAATAAAGTTAAGTATCTTAGGTTTCTATTGCTGTGAAGAGACACCATGTCCACAGCAACTCTATAAGGAAAACTTTTAATTGGGGCTGGCTTACATGATGATAGTAGACAAAATGGCTTTTTTTGAACAAAGCCATTTTGTCCATTATCATCATGGCAAGGAGCATGGTTGCTTGCAGGCAGACATGGTGCTGGAGAGGTAGCTGAGAGTTCTACATCCAGATAGGCAGGCAACAGGAAGGGAAACGGAGACACACTGGCCAGGCTTGAGCATCTGAAACCTTAAAGCCCACCCCTAGTGACATACTTCCTCCACAATGCCACACCCACTCTAACAAGGTCACACTTCCTAGTAGTGCCACTCCCTATGGGCCTTTTCTATTCAAACCATCACAGTAATTTATAGCACATGGAGTTTTAAATGAAAATATCATAATATAAAAGTACATTAGTGAGCCAGTTCCAAATTGGTGGATTTGACTAATAGCAAATCAAAGATGTTTGCAGGAAAAAATATATAAACTTCATTTGCTTGTTGTAATTTCCTAAACAAAACAGTATAACAACTGCTGACAAAGCATTTGTATTGTAACAGGTAGTATGTGAGTAATCTGGAGGAGATTTACACTATGTGGGAGGATTTATGGAGGCTTCATGAAAATACTGTGCTAGTTTATAAAAGGGACTTCAACACATGGATTTTGCTGTTCTTGGGTACTAGATCTAATTTAATATGATTCCTAAAATATAAATGTTTAGAAACATTAGAAGAAACTAAAATTGGAGTTGAGAAAGTCTGTAAGATATATGCTGCATTTCCCAACAATCTCCAAAGAGCTAAAGAAAAAAAAAAAACATATTTTAAAATCTAGCATATAAATTAGAACTTGCAACCTCTGTTAAAGAAATATCTATTTTAGACATCAAAATCTAAAGAAGAAAAATAAAGATTTGGAAGGAACTCATTCTAGGTAATTTATTAAAACTAAACTTTTTGTAATCTTCAGCTTATAAAATAATCCACTGGATTTGAAATAGCCTTCCTTATGTGACACCCAGCCTGAGAGGATATGTTTGGTTTATGATGGGTTTGTATGTGATATCTGTGTTTGCTTTGCTCTTAGAAAACAAATTTTAAACTTTGAAAGAAAGAAATCAGGAAATTTAAAGCTTCTATAGTTATATAATAGTTTGTTTTGTAAATATTATACTAAGTATCATTTCAGTTACTAAGCATGTGTTGAATTTCTGAATCTCAGCTAATAGTAATACAGACTTGTATTTTCTGATGCGTGATGATTTGTTTACAAGAAAACTGTTTTGTCAATAAACTCATTTTATGTGAGATCAATAAACCATTTGTATGATGATTAAACCACCTTTATATTAACTATATTTTATTCTGTAGTAATGCTAAAATTTTAAGATTAATGACTTTATGTAGAATTGTCAATTTAGTTCTTAACGTTTTTTTTTATTTTACTAATGACATCTATAGTACATTTAATATGAATTCATCTATATCAAGTATTAGCTCACTGTTTCTAGCATATTAGCTTCAAATTAATAAACAGAAAATATTTCAAGTATGGTAAAAAAAAATGTATAAGAAACTGTCTTGGGGTATAAAAGCCATCAACCTACATAGGCCTTTTCCTTAAAATTTGATAAATATTAATTCACATTTGGTAAATAAAAAGCCCAAAGTAATAAAAAAATAAAGAATCCAATGACTTAGTATTCTTTTAAAACATTCTAGGATAAACTAGATTATACTTTGTGTAGGTGATATAAAAACAAATATGAATATATTTGTTTATTCCATCTTGTGTTGAAAGTAGTAAGTAGTAGCGAGTAGTAAGCTCAGGTAGCAAGTTACAAAGGCAAGCACAGCCTTGGAATTTGGAAAACTTGAAATCAGCAGTTATTATAGCCAGACTAGTTGTGTGACTTTGAACAAGCCACTAAGCTCTTATTCTTTTTGTCTGTGAATTAAATCATTAGAGCTTAGCTTCTGGGATTAAATCTTATTTGTTGTACTTTTGTTGTTTCTATTTGTGTGTGTGTTAAAATATGCATAGCATGAAATTTGCTGTCTTAGCCATTTTTTAGTTGTATAGTCTAGGGATTCCAAAGGTTATGTATGTTTCTCCACAGTTTTTCATTTTGAAACTTTGTACCCAGCATAAGTCCCCAGTAACTTCCCCTGGCAACCACTATTCTTTTGTCTCTTTGTGCCTTTCTAACTACTTCATTATAACTACTATAAGTCATATAGTATTTGTTTTCTGTGTATAACTTATTTCATTTAGTATAATGCCCTTAAAACTGATCTATTTTATAGCTTTCTTCTTTTTAAAAAAAAGTAAAGGATATCCCACTGAATGTATTTGACCACATGAATCCATTCATCCTTCATTGGATACGTGGGTCGTGTCTATGAACAACAATGCTGTTGTCAACTTGGGTGTACAGATGTAACTTTGAGATCATGTTTCGGTTCATGGTCTCATTTCACATCTCAGTTCAGGGAGTGTATTGAAGTACAGACTTGTTAGGCCATAGGGTGCCTCTGCTTTCCACAGTGGTGGCTGAGCACAGATTTCAGCAAATTTGGGAGATCTGGAGCTGTATTTTTTCCCCACACAATCTCTCCGCCCCTTTCAAAGGAAGTGTGGCCTTGTGTGGACTTGTTAGATTAATGTATCACTGTAGAGGTGGGCTTTGGTGCTCAAGTCACTCCCAGTGTCCAGTTCACTTCCTGTTGCCTTTGAATCAAGATGTAGATTCTCCAGCACCATGTCTGCTGCAAGCCATCATACTCCCAGCTGCCATGCTCTCTACCATGGTAATGATGGACTAAACTTCTGAAACTATAAGATACCACCTCAATTAAATGCTTTTCTTTATAAGAGTTGCCATGGTCAAGGTAATCCAGTATGAGGAGTAGGGTCCCAAAAATGAGTAAAAGAGTCAGAGACAGCCCCTGTTCCCACTGTTAAAAGTGCCACAAGAGGACCAAGCTACACAACTGTCACATATATGCAGAGGGCCTATATCAGCCCCATGCAGGCTCCCTGGTTGTCAGATAATCGGTGGGAGGAACTGAGAGGAGAAGAAAGAGGGGAAACTGGCTGGGATGTAAAGATAGATAGATAGATAGATAGATAGATAGATAGATAGATAGATAGATAGACAGACAGACAGATTTATTAGATTTATTTTTAAAAAGTTTCAGTCTCTTCACAGCAATAGAAACCCTAAGACAGTATTCAGTATGCAACATTAATGGATATGTTTCCAATGTGAGAGCCTTTAGGAGATCACTTATTGTCTATATCAGAACCCTCTTGAAATAGATTTGGGACCTTATTAATGCAGAGGGCCTAGAAATGGATTTTAAAAACTAGATAGATGCTTTGCCTTTCTACCACATAAGGGCACTGTTCAAGGCTGTTTAAAAATGGTCAGACTCAACGAAAGTAAAGCAATAGTTGGCAAGGGCTATGTTGCAGTGAGAAACAGGGAGTTTATGTGTCTTATGGGTGGATGTAAAGTCTCAGATAAGCAAGAATAAAAGGCTTTATGCGTCATTGTGCTTATATATAACAAATACTGTGCTGTATAATTAAGAGGGTAAAATACAGTGAGGACATTTTCATTCATGTTTATAATGAATAGAACCTGCTTTTTAAAATGCAGTCTTTCATTGAATACTTCACTGAAGTTAAGCATACAAGATAAATATACTCATAACTAATTTAGAAAAATACACCATTTTTCACATCTCTAAGGCAGAAAACTATGATCCTTAGCTAGGACAAAAATCAACCAGTAAAAAGAGAGGCAACATATGGTGGAATTATCGGATACAGACATTAAGGTAGCTATTACAAATGTACTTCTTATGTTCCAAGAGAACAGAGGAAACATGAACATGCTAAGGAAAGTGGAATTTATTTACAAAAAGAGACCCAAATAGAACAATATCTGAAATGGAATCAGCAGCATGTTACATATTTCAGGAAAAAAGGGAAAGTTAAAACCTGAAGACTTGACAGTGCGTGTATCCAGATGGACTACCAAGATCACTGGTTGCCTAGGCTTGGTATCTGGAATCCATATGGTAGAAGGAGAGAACTGAAATTGTTCTCTGACCTCTACGTGTATATCATGGCACATATGCGCCAACACATAAACTCTAAATGAAGTGTAATTAAAAATACTAAATGAAACACCAAGAGAAATATTCAAAGAAAGAAAAGAACACATCACTGTGTCACTGAACTATAAGATGTTATCAAACAAATTAACAAAGTATAACAAGTTATAGATGGAGATAGGGAGACAGAAAAAATAGTTCAAATAATGGCCAAATATCACTATGTTTGATGGAAGAATTTAGTGAATAACACCACTTTTTGAGTTTCCATACATAGCCAGAAAAGTAAAATCTTTGAAAAAGAATTGGGGTAGAAAAGGGAGAGGTAGAAAATGGGTGTCCTGTCTTCATATTCAGTATGTACTTTAGATTTCTTTTAAAATTTTATGTTTGTAGAGAGATAAAAATTTGTCTCCAAGAAAGAAGTACAGCTTCTATCATGAATGTTTACCACAGCCATACTCTTGGACTGTCTGAAAGCTTTAGCTGCATTGCAGTTGGTGTAATAGAAAAGGAAGATTTGTGTATCATGTTAACTTTTGATTTCTTTCTTTTTTTTTTTTTTTTTCTCTAGACAGGGTTTCTCTATCCTGGCACTCACTCTGGAGACCAGGCTGGCCTCGAACTCACAGAGATCCGCCTGCCTCTGCCGATTAAAGGCATGCGCCACCAACGCCCGGCCACTTTCGATTTCTTAATGTCTGTTAGTCTTTGAAATCTAAATTTACCAAATGTGAGGAGTAATTTACTTTTCAGTGCTGGAAATCTGACCCAGGGCCTCAAGGCCTCAAGGCACTCTAGGCTAGAACTCTGCCACTTAGCTGCATCCCAAGTCTGAGTAATAATTAAACTTCTGTCTCGAAGGAACTGTCTTTTTTCTTTTTCTTCTTTCTTTTCCTTTCTCTATTTAGCATGAAACACTGTATAGGTTGTGTGGTAGAATTTATGGTAGGGAGAGAATACATCCAAGTCTGTTTGAGATATTTGTGATGCCTATACAAATGCAAGGAAGTGGTCAAGAATGTAGTTGGGGGGAAACAAGATACACTTTTGTTTTTGTCTAATACTTAGGTTCAACTTCCAACTCAATAATCATGTTGATGTAAACTGTTTACATAAGTACCAGTGAAATAGGGTCTAAACTTTTAGATTATGTGTTATGTATAGGAAATATATTTCTGTACATTAAGGAATAATTCTTACATGAAATTTGACATCTACTACAGCTGTATTACTTAGCTAAACAGAATTTCTGCACTGTAGTTTGCTTTCACTTCAGATTTTAAAGCTGACAAAATAACATCCTTCACTCAGCATGTGGTGAAGCCTTAAATAGGAGGTGGAGGAAAATCCTATCTTGCTGCAGTAATCCAATCCAGTCACCTTCCTGTTTGTTTGGAAAATTGTTCATCTGGGAGAGCTTAGCTTAAATCTTACTTAATTCACATTTATGGCTGATAAAATTTATGTTCCTGACTAATATATCATTCTGTGCAAAGGCAGATTGTAGTTTTTCTCTTGATTGCCATTCTTACCAACTTTATGAGATAATAAAAATAATAGAAGCTTAAAGAAAAGAACGCTTTTCAGGGGAATATGAACTCTGATTTTACAGGTTGCTTATTTGGGAAAATGTCAGTAGATTTTTATTAAATATTTTATTAAATGAATTGATAGATAGGTGAAGATCATTCATTTTACTGGCCTTAAAAGGCATAACTTGCTAAGTATTTCCCTCTTTCTGCCTACTATGAGTGTCTGCTGTGTGATAGGCACTAAATGGAGGCGTTCAATTTATCTTGTAACTATTTCATGAAATAGATATTATATCTGATTTATAGATGGGAAAAAATTTTAGGAAGGTTATTTATATAGCTTTGTCTATCTTGGGGCTAAAAGATGGCTCAGTTGAAGACAGACTTTTCTTTCCTGCTTGCAAGTTTCCAAATAACCAACATGGAGACTTAATATTAATTACAAATGCTCAGTCGATAGCTCAGGCTTATTATTAACTAGCTCTTACATTTTAAATTAACCCATATTTCTTATCTAAGTTCTACCACATGGCTCATGGATTGTTACCTCATTTTGTACATGTCCTTCTTCCTCTGTAACTGGCTAATGACTTCTCTGACTCTACCCTTCTTCATCCCAGTATCCTTAGTTTGGTTATCCTTCCTATACTTCTTTCCTAGCTAGTAGCCAATCAGTGTTTTATTAGATCAATTCAAGTGACAAATCTTTACAGTGTACAAAAGGATTATTCCACAGCACTCAGTGGTTAAGAGCACTGGCTGCTCCTGCAGAGGACCTGGGTTTGTTTGTTAGTACCCACATGGTGACTCAAGCTGTCTAATTCCAATTCTAGGGGATCCACATTCTTCTGATCTCTGCACGTATAAGGGTGGTCCAGACACTAATAAATAATTCTAAAAATAAAATTGCTTTTTAAAAGATTGCCTATCTTAGGAAGATTAAAATTTAAGTCTCTCAAATCCCAAACCTTGGGTATTTCTCAAAATATACAATCTATCTTTGTTCATCTAACCTGTTTAACTAGTTTATTTTCATAGTAATTTTAAAAACATAGTGTGTGTGTACGCACGCACCTGTACATGCCATATTAGTGATGCATGCCCAAAATTCAAGCAGTTAGAAGGCTGAGGCAAGAAGACTGGGAGTGCAAAGCCACCCTGGGCCACATAGTGAGACCATCTCAAAACAGATAGTTTGTGTACCTTTATACAAGGCTAATTTTATCTGTTGCTTAAAAAGTCAAAATTTTTTTTTGAGGTTCTTGGATTTGAACTCAGGGCCTCATCCACACTAGGCAAGTGCTCTACCACTGAGCTATATCCTCAGTCCTCTTACTCACTATTTTGGGACAAAGTCTACTAAGTTGACTCTCAACTAAATCTGGCTTGAAGTATAATTTGTGTATAATAAAATGCACCCCCTTTAAAGTATACAGTTTGGTGAGTTTTATCATTTACCACCACAACAGTCAAAATATAGAATATTTTTATTGCCCCAGAAAGTTATTCATGTTTTTTTGTTCCATCCCCCAATAGATATCTCTTCTAGCCACTGCCAGAAATAAATTTATGGGTAGTAGAAAGCCTTTTGTGTGTAGTTTCTTAGAATGTTTTGGAGATGGACCCATGTTGGGACAGGCATTAGAATCTGTGTCTTGCTGAATTGTATTCCATTGTACACATGAGCCATTTTATCCTGCCAGCAGTTGATGGACATTTGGATTACTTCTGGCTTAATGGCCATCAGTGCTCATGTATAACCTGTTTAGTTTTAGATTTGTTGCTGTTGTTGTTTTTGTTTTTGTTTTTTGAAGCAGGGTTTCTCTGTGGCTTTGGAGGCTGTCCTGGAACTAGCTCTTGTAGACAAGGCTGGTCTCGAACTTGCAGAGATTCGCCTGCCTCTGCCTCCTGGCTAGTTTTAGAATTTCTAATAACATTTCTCTTTAGTGGATTTCTTCAGTTTATGTCACCTAAAATATGTGCTACCTCATTGAAGGCTCAGCCCTCTGTTGGAAATTTAGGATAAAAAATTCTCCTGTTTCTAAATTTTGGAGGGCAAATGAATGACATTTGGAACATAAATTTTTAAAAGTTTAGCATGCTCTAGTACTACAGAGATAAATGATCAATGAAATTCTGCAGAAACATAGTATGACAAACACTGGATTAAAAGTTTTAAATTGGCTGGGCCACGCCTTTAATCCCAGCACTCAGGAAGCAGAGATGGGAGGATCTCTGTGAGTTCGAGGCCAACCTGGTTTACAGATGAGTTCCAGGACAGCCAGGGCTACATAGAAAAACTGTGTCTCAAAAAAACAAAACAAAAAAGTTTAAAATTGGAGTTTGGCCTATAATTTGGCTTTAGTCTCCACCTGTATCATTTATTAGACTTCTGCCTATGCAGTTTATTAGGCTTGGAACAAATTATAACTTTGAAAAAATTAGTAACTTATTTGTGGTACAGGAGACCGCTTTCTGAACATAACTCCAATAGCTCAAACATTGAGATCGACAATTAATAAATGGGACCTCCTGAAACTGAGGAGCTTCTGTAAAGCAAAGGACATAGCAATACAAAATGCCAGCCCACAGAATGGGAAAAGATACTCACCAACCCCACATCTGACAGAGGGCTGATCACCAAAATATACAAAGAACTCAAGAAGCTAGCCACCAAAACACCAAACAATGCAATTAAAAGATGGAGTGCAGAAATAGAGAATTCTCAACAGATGAATCCAAAATGGCTGAAAGACACTTGAGAAAGTGCTCAACATCCTTAGCCATCAGGGAAATGCAATTCAAAACCATACTGAGGTACCATCTTACTCCTGTCAGAATGGCTAAAATCAATAACACCAGTGACAATCTATGCTGGAGAGGATGTGAAGAAAGAGGAACTCTCCTCCATTGCTGGTGGGAATGCAAACTTGTACAAACACTTTGGAAAGCAGTATGGCGGTTTCTCAGGAAAATGGGAATCAGTCTACCTCAAGATCCAGGAATCCCTCTCTTGGGCATATATCCAAAGAATGCACATGCATACAATAAGGACATATGTTCAACTATGTTCATAGCAGCATTATTTGTAATAGCCAGACCTGGAAACAACCTAGATGCCGGTCAACTGAAGAATGGATAGAGAAAATGTGGTATATTTACACAATGGAGTACTACTCAGCGGAAAAAAACAATGGAATCTTGAAATTTGAAGGCAAATGGATGGAACTAGAAGAAACCATCCTCAGTGAGGTAACCCAATCACAAAAAGATAAACATGGTATGTACTCAATCATTTTTTGTTTTTAGACATAGAGCAAAGGATCACTAGCCTGCAATCCACACTGCCAGAGGACACCAAGAGAAGATTGCATAGTCCCTCGAAGAAGGGGATGAGGACAAGAACCCCTGACCAAATTGGAGCCTGGGGGCAGGGAGAGGAAGGAGAGTCTTTATGCAGTTACTGTTCAAAGCAGAAACAGACACCCACAGCTAAGCACTGAACCATACTGCTGGAATTCAGTTGTGGAGAGGGAGGAGGGTTGAGCAAAGGAGCCAAGACGGGGATGGAGAGACCTGACCTACTGATAGAATGGAGACCCTAGTCATAAAATTGGGGAAACAACATTGGACCAAACCAAGCCCTCTGAATGTGGGTACCAGCTAGGAGTCCAAGACAGTCTACAGGTCCTCTAACAGTGGAGCCAGTCTTTATCCCTAGAGCACAAATGGACTTTGGGAGCCCATTCCCTATGGAGGGATACTTTTGCAGCCCAGATACAGCAAGGAGGGCCTAGGCCCTCCCCAAAACAATATGACAGACTTTGAAGGTCCTTGGTGGAGGGCCTCACTATCCCTGGGGAGGAGTTGGGTTGGGTGGGGAACATTGGAGGATGGGAGGGTGAAGGAATGGGGGGGGGATGGATATGTAAATATGAGTAATTAAAAATAAAATTTTAAAAAAATACATGCTTTCACCCAGAAAGAAAAAGAAAAAATTAGTAACTTATTTGAAAGAAAAAATAGAATTCTGCAGTTTAATCCAATTCAATCACCTTCCTGTTTGTTTAGAAACATTTTCACATTTCCATGGGTACATACTTAATCTCATTTAGTCCTAGACACTTTTGGGGTGCCAGTGAGAGAGCTAGTACAAAAAAAGTGATTGGCAGCGGTAGCAAAGCCTGGATGAGTCAGCACTTGACTCCATGTCTGTGTTCTTATCTGGAAAGTGGAGCCACCCACTTCAGAGTTCAGAGAAGAAAATGTGATGACTGATAAGGATTTGAAACTGCTGGTCTCTTCCTCTTCCCTTTTGTAAGAAGCTCCCTAGTCTCCTACTCACTATTCTGTTGAATATTTATTATTAAGAAAAATTTATAATGTTATATTTAAAACACTTTTTTAAGTTGCAAAAGATTAGGCCAGGTCACAAGGCTGGTACTACAGTTCCCAGGGTAGCATTGATGGGAAGTGGGAGACCTTTAAGAAATGAGACTTTATAGGAGGTCTTTAGATCCTTGGGACATGCCTGCCAAAGGACCTGTGGAACCTCAATCACTTCTCTGTCTCTCTCTGCTATGCTGTGAGCAGTCTGCCAGACACTTGGCCCTGTGACGATGCACCATGCTCATCTAAGGCCCTAACAAAAGAGGCTGCCTAATATTGGACCAGAATCTCAAGAATAAATCTTTACTTTGAAAGTAGCTTGTCTCGGGTGTTTAGTTGTGGTAACCCGAAACTGACAATGTTGCTTGATGTCTTTTTTACCATAAATTATTAAAAAATATTAAAAAAGTAGGAAGTAAAGGAGTAGTCCAACAATAGGTTGTTTTTGCACGATTTCCATTATGTTCTACTTTTTCTGTATGATGCTTTCTGAAGTACTTCAGAAATGCTTCCCATTATGTCTATATCAAAAAGTTTCAGAGTAATTACATTTAAAAAATCATTTGAGGCTCTGCTTTCCACATACAGATTCTTCCACATAACTAAGGACTCCACGTCTTTAATATTTTAAAATTGCTAACTTGGCAAGGTGTTATACACCTTTAATCCCAGTACTTGGGAGACAGACTTCTGATGTTGGAGGTCAGCTTTGTCTACAAAATGAGTTCCAGGACAGTCATGGCTACACTGAGAAAACATGTCTGGGGGTGGAGGGGGGTGTGTTTAAAAATTGCTGTAAACCAGCTTGATGAGCCTTCCTTGTGTCATTCCTGTCTCACAGGATGGCACCAAACTTGAGGAAAGATGTTCCTTGAGACTTACTGCCATCAGCTACCTATAGAACTTCCTAGGAAAGCTCTCACTTGTACTCTGAAGTTCCCCTGTTCAGGAAACATGCAGTGAAACACATCATTAGGCTCTTTTTCTTAGCTTTCCTAATGAGTGGAGAAATTTTACACAGCTGCAAAGGCCTCCAACTCCTTTCTGAACTGATTTATTTCCATAGCTTATGTTTAGTTTAACACATTGCTTAGAAGCAAGCAGAGAGCCCTCTTATATAAGTGCTATACAATATTTCAAAGAAGTATTTAGCTCCACTGTAGTGTTGCTTTCTGGGTACAGAGCAGCCCTTTGCTCTTAGTTCCTTATGCTGCCACTAGAGAATGTTCAGACCTTAGAGACTCTTGAGTAGATCTGCCTTTGAGAAACTGGTACACGGTGCTGCTCATTGTCCCTGAACAAACTGTGAGCAAATTATTCTGCTCTTACCTAGTTAACAGAAATATATAATGATCTGGAACCACATAATATGATACTGTGGCCTGGTGGAGAAAACTTAACCCTTTGAAGGCAGATAAATATTAGTATAAATTCTACTGTATATATATATAGCACACGGTATATGGGGAGTGTATTTTTTCTGTAACTTTCCCTCTCTTCAAAAATGAAAAACAGCCTTTCTGATTTGTTGATGATTTTTTAATCCAAACATGCCATAGTAGACAGAGGTAACAGGATTGCTAATGTATGTGGAGTGCTGCTGGTGGTACTCAGCCCCAGCTTGGGATGATGGGATGATGAGGTTGCTGTGCAGTGACAGCGTAGTAAAGTAGATTGATAGGGTGTGTAACTACTCACACTGTGCCTAGAGCAGGCCAGGCCTTCTGGGTTTCTAGATCAGATATATTTCAGCCTACTACTTATGGCCAACAGTGACTATTGTGGCAGGCATCAGTAGCAGCAAAATATACAAGTCAAATTTGCCCTGCACCTTTGGTCTAGAGAATGCCAACAGATTTCTAACAATCTCAGAAAGTCTTGGCAATTATAGTCTAACTAAAATGTTCTTTGAAGTATTGTACAGTCCTTAAGGACTGCTTCTAAGCAGTGTGTCAGTCTAAGCATATGCTATGTAAAATTAAAATGATTAATTGAATTCATATCTCACTGTATGGCTGATACGAATTCAGTATAATTGAGATGTGAGAAAAGAGATAATGAGGAGAAAGTGGTTTAGTTTGTGCACTGGAAGGACTCCCTGGTGAGAGGGTGTGGTAGTCAGTCCACTGGCTTGCTCCCCATATCCATGTTCTGCTTCTCAGTCATTGAACTCTAGTGGTTTTTCAACTTAGCACATTGCTGTCTGGAACAAAAGGTATTTCTCAGCCTTTCTTTCAACTTGAGGTGGCCATGTTGCTGAGGTTTAGCTAATGAGATGTCAGAAGCGTTATGTGAAACTGAAAGGAAGTCTCATTAAAGGGAACTGATTCCATGCAGAGAGACACTCTCTTGCCCTTGGGCCTTTCTGCTGCTTCCTGGGCTGCAATGCAGACATAAAGATGAAGCTTCAGTAGCTTTCTTGGGTCATAGGTTGATAGAAAAAGATTAAAAATGGCTATGTCCTTGATGAGCATGTAGCTACGTTCAAAGCTTCAGACTGCCTACTTTTGGGTTTCTTTTATGTGAGTAAAAAGTAACAATGGCTGGAACATGGTGTCTATTTCTAACAGCATAACCCAGTCCTCACAGTCAGCAGGGTAGCTGGGCACAGGTATCTGATTCTCTCTAACTCCACCTCTAGGAACCATTGAAATGAAACCAACACTGGAGGCCCAGGGCAGTACTATATGCCTGAAATACTGAATGTCAAGAAATTCCAACTGCATACTAGATATCCACACTGAAAGGAACCAGAACTTGAAAACAATAGCTGTTTCAGGTTCTAGTCAAGAAGTGTACATGATGAACCTGGGATGTCTTGTCATGAAAAATAACAGATAAGCTATTAAAAGCGATTGAGGTTGTGTGAAAGAAAAGACTTAGGAGCCAATTTAAAGAGATTGGCATTGGCTAAAGTTAGAATATCTTGAGTGTTAAACACCAGTAACTACAGTAAATTGAAATCCATCAAATATGGTAAAACTCTGAGCTTATAAAAACTTATAAAAACTCTGAGTTGTTTTTAAAGGTTCTTGGTTCATTTTTAGATGTTATGAAGAAACCAATTCATTATTTTGACAATTGCTAAATAAAAAAATCTGTAATTACTTTCTTGTACAACTACTTTTCAGGCTAAGCAAGTAGTTGGTAAGGGCAAGGTTTTTTTCTGAAGTGTTTCAACTAATACAGAAGGACTGATAAGGTTAATAGGTGAATTGCTAATGGAGTATTTTTTTAATGGCTGTTTTAGGCTGGCAAGACATGAATACACAGATTAACTTAGTATCACAGAGAAAGTTCCACATTGTATACATCCTAGATAAATTTCATACCTACTTTTATCAAGCCTCTGATCTAGCTGATTTATAGGAAAATTCTCCAAACATTCCAAAAACAAAAACAATACAAGGTAAAACATAGACTTTTAGTGGATTTATTTTGTTGACAGCTTCAGGCATGTATGTAATACATTCTGATTACTCTCTATGCAGCCTTGCTTTATCTTCTTCCCATCCCTGTCACCCCCATTACCAGATTCATGGTGTTTTGTTTTTATGACCCATTAGTTAAGTCAAGGCAGTCTGTGATTATTAGATTGGAACTATAATTGGTGCCTGGTGGAGTCTTCAGTGCATTCATAACTGAAGGTAGAATTAGGCCTCTCCATGAATCTATCAGTAGCAAATAGCCCAGCATTTGAGTAGAAACCCTGGAGTGCCAAAGTTTTTCAACCTTCCTAATGCTGAGACCCTATAATACAGTTCTTCATGTTGTGGTGATCACCGACCATAAAATTATTTTGTTGCTACTTATTAACTGTAATTTTTGTAGCACAAATAAATAAAGGACCCAGAGACTGATACTGGTGTTCAAACTGGAAGCTGAAGATTAGAAAAGCAAAGCAGCCAGTCACTACCTCAGACTGAATGGTCTGATCCTCCTGCTTCTCCTCAACATGGCTGTAGGATCCTGAGACTTCAATGTCTTCCTACCCTCAGTGTGGCTGGAGAATGAATGCTTGATCTGAGACCTTGCTCCTGTCTTAGATACCTCTCATGAGTCCTGGGATTAAAGTTGTATGATCCAAGTGCTGAGATCATCTTTGTGTGAGCTGTTTCTCTTTAGGACTGGATCAATTTCATGTAGCTCAGTGTAGCTTTGAACTAACAGAGATCCATCTACCTCTTAATCCTGAGTCCTGGGATTAAAGGTGTGTAACACCACTTCCTAGTGCTATGTCTCGAAGACAGAGTTTCTGTTCCGCCTGGTCCTGCAGCCGTTTGGATCCAAGTAGACACACAGGGGCTTATATTAATTATAAAGTGTTTGGCCGATGGCTCAGGCTTCTTATTGGCTAGCTCTCTCTTAATCATTAACCCATAACTATTAATTTATGTATTTCCACATGGCCTTATCTTACCGAAGAATTCCCGTACATCCTATCTTATTGGTAGCTACATGGCATCTCTTTTTGGTGGCTTTTCTCTGCGTCCTCTCCCCAGCATTTTCCTTGTCTGGTAGCCCCACTTATACATCCTGCCTGGCCAATCAGTGTTTTATTCATCAATCAATAAGAGAAACATACATTAACAGCATACAGAAGGATACCCCCCATCAATGGCTGCTGGGATTAAAGGTGTGTATCACCATTGCCTGACCTCTATAGCTTGTGGCTGACTTTGCTTTCTGAATCCTCAGGCAAGCTGTAATAAATCATAAATAATATATCACCACAAATTTTGCTACTGTTATGAATCATAATGTAAATATCTGATATGCAGGATATCTGATATGTGACTCCTATGGGTTGAGAACAGCTGATGTCTTATTGCTACTAGGCCCATTCTTGTGCATTCATCTGCGCTGCTCTGAGTTCATGGTTGTAATGGCTATGTCTTGTTAGAAGATAACATTTATAGCTTTTCTATCTTCTGGCTCTTACATCCTTTGCACTCCTCTTCCACAGTGCTTCCTGAATCTTAGAGGTATTCAAAAATGAGTGAACACTCATCTATATTTATCAGTGCCATATACAGCCATGAGTCTATGTTCACTAACATTCCCTGGAAAAAGTCTTGTCAGATTAGGGCCAAGAGTAGCAGTTTTCTGTGGGTATACACATCAGTGTTGAGAATTGACACAATGTCAGTTGAGCTGATCATCAGTTTAGCGGATCAAACAATGTTCAGCTTACCCATTAGGGCCTGTGATCTCCCCCACCATGGGTTTTTAACCAGGTGTATGATACCAGAGGTGGATTCCTTCCTGTGGGCTAGGTCTCAAATCTAATAGGGAACAGTTGGTTACTTTCCTAACAGTACATCTTGCCTGGAAGGTTAGTCTTGTAGATCATAGGAGTCACAGTTAGGTAAGTTCATTAGTGCCTTTTCTCCCCTGGCAACCTACATAGCACCATTGGAGATTATGAAAGCTATCTGTCAGGAAGGAAGCTTCCAGCTTAGTTCCAGCTTGTTTTCTCCATATCAACAAAAGCATGTATTCTTATAAGAGTTTACTTCATGGAAATTTTGGAAAGCATTTTTTTATGCTTGCAGGTTTGGAAAATTGTGGAGATTATCAATGTTGAAAATGAATTCACAAGGAGGCAGTAGGGTTGGGATGAAAAAAAGAGTACTAGCTAATAGGAAGACATAAATTGAAAGGGTGTAGATAAAATAAGGACAACGGGATGGAAACTTTTAAAAAAAGCATTAAAATAAGAAATAGAGTAGAAATTGAATTATGCAGTAGCCAAATTAAGCTACACCAGAATAGAGAACACATTAGAAAATTGAATTCATGATATAGAATACAAATTTGAGAAGCTGTCCCAAAATACAAATGAAAAGAAAGATGTAAAAGATTTGAAGAAAGTAAAGAATAAAGAGATCTAAAACATAGAATTTCTATTCTAGAAGAGACCAGAGAAAGTTGAATAGAGATCCATTTATTATTAAACACTGTAAGGAAAAAGATGAAGGATTACCTGATTATAATTCAAACAGGCTTATTCTCAAACACCTGGGACATTTAATAATGAGACAGACAAGCCTATTGTGGTGAAAATGTTTTTTTCCTATATTAAAATCATCATCATAAAAGATTAAAAACCCTTATTATGCATCCAGGCAAGATGAGAAACAAGCAAACATACCAAAGCAGAGACTCACCTTAAATCCTTCTTACAGATAAATTGTATTTCTATGTAAATGAACAGTTGGTTTGGGGACGGAATTCAGCCTTTCGTAAAAAGAGCTGGGTGTGATGGACATGCCTTGAATCCTTAATCCCAGCACTCCTGGAGGCAAAGGCAGATAGTCTCTGTGAGTTCAAGGCCTGCTTGGTCCACATGATGAATTCCAGGCCATAAAAAAAAAAAAAAAAGGAAGAAAGACCCGATAATATGCAAGTTTAGTTGACTATCAGGGAATCAATTCAGTTTCTGAAATGCAGTATTTGTGTTTGCTCATAGACATTCCATGATATAATAAGAACATAGACCTCACAGTCTGAGAGCTGATGTTCAGATCCCTTTCTTATACTAGTTATGTGAGCCATCAAATAATCACATCTTCAGTGGCTGCTTAATATCACAAAACTTCAGTTCATCTATAAAATAGGGCAGACAGGAGTCTTGCCCAGACTGGCTTGGAACTCTTGGTTATCTTTAGCCTTCCAAGTGCTACCATTACAGTCTGTACCACCAGAAATGTAATCTTATTTGAAACATTGAGCCACATGTATCAAAGATCATGTTAACTTTGTTACTAAAAAAAATTCAGTGGAGCATAGCTTACTTTTGTCTTATGGCGAGTCAGAGTCATTTTTCTAATGTATTCTTGTTTACATTTTTAGAAGGGTCTTAATCACCCAGATTATTAGATCTTTTTAAAGTTAACCAATTGACTGTATAGTTTAAACCTTTAGTCTATCAAGCAGTAAACAACAGTAACTAAATTGTAAATCTGTTTTAAAGAGTTGGCCAAGATACATTTCAGTATATTCTATTACTTATATTCGTTTCTATTTGGTTTATGGGTTTTCAGATATCCAAATACAGTAAAGAAAACACAGCTGCCTGGCTTAAATACCTGTGTTTTTAATTTGCATTTTAAACAAGTCTCACTTATTTAACAAATCTTTAATCAAGGCCTCCTTTGGACTAGATACAGTCCCAGTCACTGGAAATGCAATAGTGGGTTGGAGATGGGTAGTAATCTAAGTATGTAGTATGTCAGACTGATAAGGAGCTAGAGAATAGTGGGTAAGAATTGATGTTTTACATGGGCTGGTGGTCATTGAGGCCTTTCTAATGAATTGACATCCAAGCAGTGGCTCAATGAAGCAAGGAAGCAGGCCAAGTAGATACTAGGGAAAAAGAGTATCGGGAAGGGGAAATGGCAAGTGCAAATGCAAATCTGATTAAAAACATGCCTGACTTGAGTCAGTTTTCCACTGATTACTTTCTTGAAGTGTTCCTGGTCCCCATAAAAATTAAAAGAGACTAAGGGCTTCTTTCTCTTATTTCAGGGCACATTCTTCCTAACTTTTAGTGCTTGTATCATAGCGTTATTCTGATGATGCCCTTTGATCTGTCCTCTAGGTACATGGCTAGTGCCTTTCTTACCTGCTGCACAGTAACTGGAGACTAAATGCTTAACCGGTCCACTTGAGTATGTATTGATCTATTTCTTCTACTCATTACCTAGGAATGACAAGAAATTTAATTGCTTGATTTTTTTTTTTTTTATGTTTTGGTTTTGGTTTTTCAAGACAGGGCTTCTCTGTGTAACCCTAGCTGTCCTGGAACTCGCTCTGTAGACCAGACTGGCCTCTCAATTTCAGAGATCCACCTGCCTCTGCCTCTCAAGTGCTGGGATTAAAGGCGTGAACCACCACCCGTCTTTTTCCTTCTTCCCTCCCTCCCTCCTTCCCTTCCTTCCTTCCTTCCTTCCTTCCTTCCTCCCTTTTTCTCCCTTCCTCCCTCCTTTCCTTCCTTCTTCCTCCCTTCTGATTTGTTAATAAGAAAGCAGGTCATTAACAGTCATACCTTCATAAACTGCCTGTGATTATCATTTCATGAAGGATTGCATAATCCCAATTTCCTGATGTTTCTCTTCTACATTACTAACTGGCCTTATAGGAAATAGAATACTTTGTTGACTGGGGCTATTGGTTCATTCTGAAGTATAGTTCTCAAAGTTACTGATTTTTGTGCTTTAGAAGATGGCCAAGGTTTTTTTTGTTTTTGTTTTTTTGTTTGTTTGTTTGTTTTGGGGGGGTCTGGATTTCTCCTTTTTGAGTAGTGCTGATACTTGTGAGTTATTAGTGAGTCCAGGTGTTTTAATTAACCAGATGTAATTCTCACAATTTGTTTTGTTTTTTTTTTGAGAAGGAGTTTCTCAGTGTACCCTTGACTGTTCCATCCTAGAACTAGCTCTGTAGACTAGGCTGGCTTGAATTCACACCTGCCTCTGCCTTCCCATGCCACCACCCCTAGTGATTCTCACAATTTTTAACAAATAGGAAAGAGGAACTTTCAGGCTGACCACTGTGTCTTTTAGCTGCCAAATGCTGTATTTTTTAATTGTGGAAATGTTTAAACAATATACAATATGTCTGTTGGTCAGATTTAACTTTTATCAATATAATATAATGTAATACCCTCTTAACTTTTTTCTGATCAGGGTCTTGCTGTGTAGCCCAAGCTAGCCTCAAACTCAAAGTCTTCTTGTTTTAGCCTCTAAAGTGCTGGGGTCTTGAACACTAACCACCATATCCAGCATCTATAGTTTTTTTGACCCTGAATTATGATTCCATTGATTTTTGAAAGTTTATTTGTTGTTTGTTGTGATTCCACACCTAGAATCATCCATTTCTCTAAGAAGCCCCAACCTTTTTTCTTAGTAAGAAATGTTATCAGATATAAGTCTTGGATTAAGGTTATTAAAAGTATATTAAAATACGGTGTTTTGTTTTTTTCCATCATATGCCTTGTCATATAGGTAGTGTTGTTTTATGAACATTTACTCATATTTGGGTAGAGGAGGAAAGACACTCCTCAAAGATATAACAAAGAGCTTTGTATTTCTATGTTTAGTTTTATTATTATTGTGTGTGCCATGATGTTGGGGTTGGAGTGTGATACTGGAGATTAGTGGACAACTGTGGAGTCAGTTCTCACCTTCCATCATTACATGAGTTCTGGGGATTAAACTCAGGTTTGTCAAACCTGTGCAGCCAGAGCTGCCTTGCACACCTAATATCTCTCTTTTCATGGTCAAATTCCAGACATAGCTGATACATTATATAAAAGATAACACATAGGTGTTTCTGTTCACTTTGCCTTTATTACAACTTACGGAAATCTTTAATTTATAAATACATGATTTTTGACAGATTGCTTGTACTGTACTTCATGCTATTTTGTTTTAAATCATTTAATATGTTTTTCTCATAGTAATGATATAAACTACGAAACATTATTACAGTGAATATTTCTAATACAAAAAGAAATCTTAAATGTCTCCCAGATCCAAATTTTTTGAACACTGATTTGATGCCACAAGTGAAAACATCTTGCAACTACTACTTGCACAAAATCATCAAAAGTACTATGTAAAATTTGGAGCTGGAAAGATGGCTCAGCAGTTATAAGCATTACTGCTCTTGCAGAGGACCTGGTTCAGCTTCCTACCACCGACATTGAGCAGATCACAACCACCAGCTGTAGCTCCAGAGGTCTAACACCCTCTTGTCTCTGAGAGTATCTGCACACATGTGGTGCACAAACACACATAGATAAATATATTTTTAAACTACATAAAATTCAAAAGTACTTAAGAATCAAAAAAATACATAAAATTCATTTTCAGGCTTGGTATATGTACAAAATGCAAATGGATTTTGTGGTTAGATTTGAGTCCCATTTCCAAGATATCACATGCATGCAGAAATCCAAAGACCGGAAAAAATCCAACCCCTCTTTTCTCAAGCATTTCAGATATTCAACTTATATTACGTTCCCAGCTTTTAAATTCTGTGTATATTTTCAAGATATCCACAGATCTTTGCTGCCTTTCTTTTTTTATGTTCCACTGAAATAAAATGTCTAGAAACAGGAAATGAAGAGGCTTAAGTGACTAGGAGGACTGCTAAAGGATGACAGTTGAGCACACCTTTGTTTGGGTACCAGAAGGCCCAACTGCGCCTTCTGCTCACCTCTCCAGACTTCACTTCAGTTGTCCCTGTACTTGGACTTCGGGTTACTGGCATTGTTCCCAGGTGAAACAACAGGCAGATTTTTCTATACAGAAATTGTAAATGGCTAAGCTTCCAAAGTCATCTTTGTTCTGATAGTTAGATTTCCTGCAGTTAGATTGCCTGCTGCCTTTCATCTCTCACCTAGAAGAGTACTGCGGTTAGCACCTGCTTGGCCCAAACAGAGCTCTCTGTCTTCAATCCTCTCTGGACCCGAGTTCTGTCTATCCAAAAAGCAGAATATCTTTATAGTTAATAGAGGGAGTCTAATATGAGGTTACCAGGTATGTAGTGGGAAAACTTAATGGTAGAAAAAAGAGAAAATAACCAGGAAAAATGTCAATGGAATAAACAGAAGTAATCACAGAGAATTTTATTTTTAAGAAGGAACTCTGTAGCATGTAGAGAGCCACAAAGACAGTACTTCCATTAAGCCACAGGAGGATACACTGCTGGATTGAAAGGGCACATCTGATACAGAAACAATCAGCCATCATGGCCTCCTTTTAAAACTGTAGAATTCATGAGATGGACAAAAAGCTCCTTAATGAGTCATGTCCACAGTGACAGGTATCAGACTGCATTCAAACCTTACCAGTAACCCGAAACTATATTAAGAAAGTGCAGTATTGCCCTGAACACAATCTGCATCTTGCCAAACAGTTAAGAGTGGGAGCAGAAGATCTGGAGAGATGGCTCAGTGATTATAAGCTCTTCCAGAGGACAATTCCAGCACCTATATCAGGTGGCTCACAACCACCTGTAACTCCAGCAGCAAGTTACCAGACACTTCCGTCCTCTGGGTGCCCACACTCATGTGCACATCCCCACACAAAGACATACACACTTAACATAATTTTTTGAAAAGGTATTGGAATTGATGATTTTAGGCATTCAGTGGCTTAAAGTTTACCTTCTCTTAGAATTGGAAGAAATGAGTGGGTTATATATTCACCATTAACTTCCTTAACTGAAATTTATCATTTAATTTTTCACAAAATATTTTCATTTGGGCATTTGCTCTTTTTATCCTATCTAAAAAGGTATATTGTGGGGGAAAGTGAGAAGAGATTACAAACAAAAAATAATTTTGGAATCACACTGCACATTAAAATTACAGAGCGACTGTGGCAAAATAAATTACGCTTTACATCCTTTACTCTGAGCAATCTCAAGTGTTCCATACATCACACACAGAACTAACACAAAATTTCTCATGTTCCCCAATGATCCCTATATATCATCATAGCTGGCTGGTATGCCATATGGCCAGCAGGGCCACCAGCATCAGTGTCTTCTCCCTTCAGTACTAGAGTGTGATTATCTGGCTTAATTTTTTTTTTTTTCAAGACAGGATTTCTCTGTGTAGCCCTGGCTGTACTGCTCTGTAGATCAGGCTGGCCTTGAACTCTCAGAAATAAATCCGCCTGCCTTTGCCTCCTGAGTGCTGGGATTAAAAGCATACACCACTACTGCCCAGCATGTTGGCTTAAATTTAAAAAGTATTCTGACTGCTGTGTTGAGAACAGACTTGGGGGTGGAGTGCTAGGTGTGGGTAGAAAAAGAGGGGGCAGTTTTGCCAGTGCTGAAGTGCTTCATGTGAAAAGTGACCATGGCTCTGCCACTGTGACAGTATCGAAGTTGGTCAGTTAGATACTGAGCGAGCAACATAGGAATCAGAGTTTTTATTCTGAGTGGTGGAAGGGTGGGTGGGTTGAGGGAGAAGATCAGAATGAAGCTGTGAGCATTAAAGTGCGTATTTGGCTTCCAAGTACTTGGGTTAGCTCTTGGTTCTGGGAGTGGGAGGTGCGAGAGAGAGAGAGAGAGAGAGAGAGAGAGAGAGAGAGAGAGAGAGAGAGAGAGAGAGAGAGAGTATTTGTGTGTGTGTATTTGTGTGTGTGTATCTGTAGTTTCAAAGAAAATCTAGCCTTGATAATTTGGGGATGATCATCATGCAAGTTCTTATTAAGGCCTGATGCCTGGGAGAGATCACGGCAGAATGAACAGAGATAAGGAACCATGCAGACTGGGACTGGAAGGCCTGTCAGCATAGCATGTGAGGCAGAGAGGCAGAGAGGCAAGAAGGGAGGCACACTGAGAGGGAACAAGAGACCCAACAGTTGCAAAGATGTTATGTTTTGTTGTTGTTTTCTCAGACAGCTACTAAAAGAGCTAGGATGTAAACACTTAAGTTGTTTGGTCTTAACTACTTTAAAAATAAGGAGCATAGTAAAAAAAAATTCCTGAAGTAACAAAGGAGCACAGAATGAAAATTTGGGCATCTATACTTCAGAGAACTGTGCTGAGCAGTTTGCCTCTTACCTTTGCCTATGCTAGAAAGTTTGGGTCATAGCTTTAAATATGATCAGATTACATGTATTTGATTGTCCTGATATGCACATTGAATAACTATTTTAAGTGAAGCAAACTTACCTAGGAAATGTCAGCAATGACTGCATGATTTTCTTCTTGCCTCCATAGGTATGGTCTGAATATGCGTTGTTTGGCAGCTCGGGTCAATTATAAGACTTTGATTATCATCTGCGCACTATTCACTTTGGTCACAGTACTTTTGTGGAATAAATGTTCCAGCGACAAAGCAATCCAGTTTCCTCGGCATTTGAGTGGTGGATTCAGAGTGGATGGATTAGAAAAAAGAACAGCAGCATCTGAAAGTAACCACTATGCCAACCACATGGCCAAGCAGCAGCAGGAGGAGGCATTTCCTCAGGAGCAGCAGAAAGCACCCCCTATCGTTGGGGGCTTCAATAGCAATGGGGGAAGCAAGGTGTTAGGTCTCAAATATGAGGAGATTGACTGCCTCATAAATGATGAACACACAATTAAAGGGAGACGAGAAGGGAATGAAGTTTTTCTTCCATTCACTTGGGTAGAGAAATACTTTGATGTTTACGGAAAGGTGGTCCAGTATGATGGCTATGACCGATTTGAATTCTCTCATAGCTATTCCAAAGTCTATGCACAGAGAGCCCCTTACCACCCTGATGGTGTATTTATGTCCTTTGAAGGCTACAATGTCGAAGTCCGAGACAGAGTCAAGTGTATAAGTGGAGTTGAAGGTTGGTATCTGTTTGCTGTACTTGGGTTTTTCTAGTTTGATTGTATTAAGGACTAAGAAACTGAAGATGTTAGTTACACAGCCACTCATAGCTTAATGGGAAGGGACCTTTCATTGTTGCTCTGTCTCAGCAAGAAGAAACAGGTGAAATATAAACCTATTGAAACTTTCCAGTTGGTGTGATTTAAGGGCAGCAATAAGACCAGACTGAATAAATAGGATTATTCCATTAACCTGACTCAGAATCTCATCAGTGAGGTCAAGGCACCAATCTCCAGAATTGTGCTTCAAAACAATAAAGTTACTAGACCAGGGATATGGCTCAGTGATGCAGCATTCGCCTAATATGTGCAAGGCCTGGAGTTCAATCCCTACATGTACAAACACACACACACACACACACACACACACACACACACACACACACACACCAATAAAAACTGTACTAATACAGGGACTAGACAGGCAATGAGACCCAGGCTACTGATAAGCTTTCTAACACCCGTACTCTTTCTTCATGATGTAGTCTCCCAAAGTTAAATATTTCATTACCTAATGAAAGATCAGTTTATATATGAATAATCTTTTTAAAAATGAGTGATTACAAAGATGTACAATAATGTATAATCAGTGTAAGAATTAAAATTGATCAATAGAACAGAACACACAGCAGAAAGGCAGGAAAAAAAAGCTTCAAGTTGCAGATAACCCTAAAACATTTCTCAGACATGCAACAGTGAAGAATGTCCTCGGAATGGCTCCTCACTGTAGGTTTAGTGATTTGTTGTTTGTTTTTTATAGGTGTGCCATTATCTACACAATGGGGCCCTCAAGGCTATTTCTACCCAATCCAGATTGCACAGTATGGACTAAGTCATTACAGTAAGAATCTAACCGAGAAACCCCCTCACATAGAGGTATATGAGACAGCAGAAGAAAGGGACAGAAATGTCAGACCTACAGAATGGACCGTGCCCAAGGGCTGCTTCATGGCAAGTGTGGCTGACAAGTCTAGATCCACTAATGTTAAACAGTTTATTGCTCCAGGTGAGTTTTGTACTGTATGTGTCTTACATTTAAATTGTCTTATAGCAAATTGGTGTACCTTTAAATTTTTTAATGTTTTTTTTAAAAAACATAGCAAGCCCTTTCTTTATGTTATATACATAAAAGATGTCATCTAAGTGAAATCCCCCAAAAGTGAACAACTGAAAACGAGTGTTATGAAAACGAGTTAATTTACTGTGTGAAGAATTAAGCTATAGAGTGATGCAAAAATGTAGATAGAGTTGTTGTGTGCCTTCTGGGGTCTATATCCCCTGAAATGAAGTTCTCTGGTTTGCTTTAGTCTTTGGTACTGGAATCTGACCCAGGATTTTGTACATTCTGCCACTGCGTAGTACATACTCAATCTTCCTTGGCTTATAATGTCAGCATAGCATAGTTGAATTTTTAAGTGATTCTGCCCTAGGTTAAATTTTGTTTTAACTGCAAGAGCCATCCTTTCCTTTGTATATTTTTTTTAACTAATAGCATTTTATTTTTTTCTAAGAAATTATAGCACTACCAAATAGGCCTGCTCTCATTCTGAATTTTGTTAGTGTACTAAATTATCTGAAACTTCATTTAAAACCATTTTCATTAATAAAACCATTTATAAGATCAAATTAACCTTATGCAACATTTCCCTTTTACTGAGACAGTCTCATTAATTGGGATGTAATGTATTTTCCTGTACTAATCAATATCCATGAGAATTAATGAGTCCATTACTTAAAAAGACAGTGAAATAATCTTAGCACCTCAGGCTTAATGAAATTTTGTCAGGTTTAGAGCTCATTTCTCCTCCCTCCAACCTGGAATGGGTAAATAAAAGAGAAGAAAGAGGGTTAGACCTCCTTTGTATTGTCTCCTTCTTTATTGATGATAGACCGGGAAAGCCACATCCTTATAGGGGCTTGAGTAATGCATTTAGGAATGTTAATGCCTTGCAAAGAAAGGGTGACCTTTAGTTTTATTGAGACTAGAACATCTTTTCTCCCATGATGTTTTGTGATACTCAAGTATATAGATGGTCTTTGCTTATTATAAAACACCTCCCATGGCTAGATGAGAAGTTAGAAGAAAATGCTTAAGAATAGTTGTTTTATACCTAGGAAGTGAACATTTTGTTTTGGGTGAACCCAAGGAGTTTGGTTTTACTTTGATAGCGTTGTTTAGATGTTGGTAGAAAATTGTATCTTTCATCAGTCTGGAGTTTCTGGAGGGTTTTCTTAGAATGGTCTAACTCTGGCCTGTTGACAGCAACAGATTTCAGTTATGCTTTTAGATGCCTTGAGGAATGTAAAAAGGTAGATTCACACATCCTGCAATGAGGAATCTTCACCACTTTAGCCTGTCATTCATTTAGTGGCCAGTTGCTGGAGATAAAAACCACTTTTTTTTTTTTTTGGTGGGGGGAGGTTTCAAGCACACAGAGAACTGTTGAAAGCCATGTTGTTAGGAGGATACACCTCCTCAGAGTTGCTCCCTATTGGTAAGTATGCTAGCTAGGAGTGGCATGCACTTGTTATTCTGTATGTTCTGGGAGCTGTACTGTAAGGATGAGGGAGAGTGATTGCAGCTGCATGAGAGCAAGAGTCAAGGGAGAGCAAGAGTCAATGGTATCATTGAAACATGGCTGTGAGGCATGAGAAGTGTTTGGGAAATACAGCTTTGTGGGAAACAGTCTGGAGCATAGTTGACAAGTTGGGACTTGTTCTTAAAATCGTAGGTATGAGTAAGCTGGGGCTCTAGAGAACTGGAGATTATTTTTCTTTCTTGACCTTTTCCCCAAAGGAGTTTTTTTTTTCCTCCCAAAAAGGGAACAAAATCACTTTGAGGAGAGAATGATTTTATAAGCAGAGTATAGTAGTACACCTGTGATCCCATTGCTTAGGAAGCAGAAGCAGGAAGGTCATGAGTTCCAGAGCAGCCTGGACTACATAGTGAGACCCAGCCTTAAAAAAATCAACACACACACATGGTGGGGACCATTCTATAAGTCTGCAACATACTTTTATTTATTTGTTAAATAATGTTTTCCTTTTTTAAAAAAACCATATATATATATATATATATATATATATATATATATAGAGAGAGAGAGAGAGAGAGAGAGAGAGAGATTTAAATAGAGTCTCAAAGTAGCTTTTGCTGGCCTCAAACTCACTATGTAGTTGAGGATGGAATTAGCTTGAACTCTTGATCTTTCTGCCTCTTTCTCGGTGCTGAAATTGCAGGCATATGCCACCATATCTGGCTGTTTTTTTTTTTTTAATTCTCAAATAGAATGATGTAGACCCTCATGATTTCAGTTAACTTTCCCAAAGCATTCTTATCCTTCCACTTTTGTGATCTCTCCTCTTCCTTTCTCTTGTTTAGCTGTTTGTCCCAGCTGCTGCTGAGTACTTCCCCTCCCCCTTTTTTCCTGCCTGACCCTCATCTCTCAGCATTCATCCAGGTTTGAGCAGAGCTGTTTTCCATTTGATGTAGTAAACCTGTTGATGAGGAATGAATAAATGGTGGTAGCTTATGCTTTATGTGAGGATACTGACTTAAAGACTGTTCTGTTTTCCCAGCTTTATGAGTGTAACTGACTAATGAATTTGTATATATTTAAGGTGTACAATATAATGCTTTGATGCAGATATATGTTGTAAATTGATTACCAGGATCAAGATAGTAGTTTACAAAGGGCTGGAATCCAGCACTCATGTCAGGTGGCTTACAATCACCTATAACTCTTCTTCCAGGGTATCTGATGCCCCTAGTCCCCTGTGGCACCTGCACTCTCATGCACCAACCCACACACAAATACATAGTTAAAAGTAATAAAAATCTTTTAAAAACATGAAAATGGAAGAGAACTTACATATCCATCACTTCATAGAAATAGTGTGTATGTTGGTAAGAGTGTAGAAAATGTCAGCTTATCTTAGTGTGTGAGACAATATCATCTCCAGTTTGTCATGTTGCATTTGAGTGTGAAAGCTTGTATTCTTTGACCTCCATCTCCCTATTTCCCCCAGCTCCCAGTTCCTAAATACATTATTCTATGTCTGTGAGTTCAGCTTTCTTACTAATTACTAGTAATGTTTAATATAATTAGAGTATAGTAGACATTCCACATTCAGTATCTGCTTTTCTAAGCATTGGCTCTCAGATAGCAGGATTTCTTCTCTTTTACAACTGGAAATTACAAACACCACCTTATCCACCTACCCATCACTGCACACAGGCTATTTCCACTAATCTTGCAGTGTACGTAGGTTATCTCTCACCCATGTATCTCTGTGATACTAATTGTATTTCCTTTGGTAAGTATGGATGCAGAAGTGGGATTCCTGGTTCACCTGAAGTTCTGGTTTTAATTGGGGGAGGGGGACCTTTATTCAAATTGCTGTAATGGCTGGACCAATTTACATTCCCTCACAAAGTGCACAAGAATCCTTTGTCTCCATATCTGAAGCTGAACTTTGTTAGTGTCTGTGCTATCCTTGATAGCCCTAATAAATGGTGGGTGGCATTTTGCTGTGGTTTTGTTTATACTTCCCTTGAGATAAGGGATGAACACCTTTGCATATACCCTGTGGCTATTTGTGACTTTGGGAAAATGTCTGTTCAGACACTTTGTGCATACTTTAATTAATTGATTTTGTTTCCTATTGAGTTCTTCATATATTGTTGGATATTAACACCTTTTCAGATCTATAGTGTGCAGTTGTTTTCTCTTGTTTTATAGTTTTTGCCTTTTCATTTTGTTAATTGCTACACTTTATAGCTTGATGTAGTCCCACTCTTCTGTTTGGTTTTGGTGGTGGTGGTGATAGTTTTTAGTACTTGTGCTTTTAGTGTCAAATCTAGAAAATAATTGGCAGCATGTTTGTCCTCCTTTGTTAATATAACACATATACCATCTATACCAAACAAAGTTTCAGTAGCTCCTGGAAATAACTTCTCAGAAAATAGGCCATGGGCTTGTGCAAATCCAAACTGTCAGGAAGTCAAATTTCTGTTAGTAGATTGGAAGGAGTCTCCAGACAGCACAGTGTTCTAAGGAGAGCTCAGAACTTCATCTGCTGAGTTTTCTATTTGCCACACCATCTCTTATGCTACCACTCTGACCCTGCAGTAGTCTGACAGATTAGGGAACTTCCCACATATTGAAATTGAAAAACTGGTTTCATATAATTGTTGGGAAGACTCCAATTGTTGACTGAGTGAGGGCTGTGACTTCTTGTCTGTCACTATATGTCTCGGGAGAACCCCCTTTATTAGTGTCAAGGGCTTACAAAAATTAGTAATTGGAGTTTTTAAGGGTTCATTCTTTACTGAATCCTTTGGACACATCTGGTATATTAAGACAGAATAAGAGGATTGGTTAAACCCTGTCACTAGTTCAGTTTGTATAAATAAGGTGAAAAATTAGACCGTAATTCTGGGAGGAAATGGATTTCTGCTTCCTTTCATCTGGACTAAGATGGGGCATTGTTAACCAGTCTGCCAAAGCATATGTAATACTTAATAATGATAAAAATAGGACTCAAGATAATGTGCTATGCTAAGTATAATCTAATCTTGTACTTCTGAATTCCACAGTGTTTCAGGTAGCTGAACTCAGCTCCAGATTTCCTTTTACTAGGAAGGAGGAAAGTACTAGTTAGTGAGAAATGCATGCTGACATTTTGACAGATAAAAAGGATTTTGCTGAACTAAGATTCTACTATTGTGGTCAATTTTTAAGCCGTCACCCAGGCATTATTTGATTCATAAGTCTGCTATGGTGTACTCATTCTTGGTACAATTTCCATAATTGTCTGCTCCATCAAATGAAGTCATTAAGAGCCCCAGGCCGTGTGTATCTGTACTGCTGGGATCCAGCGTTTAGAGGCTTGACTTCACAAGCCAGTGCTGTTCAGGCTGATCTGGTCTTTGTTCCTGTGACACTACATGCAGATCCTCTCAAGGACTGCTGAAAGCACAGATCTACTTCTGTGGCTAGGTCTGAGAGAAGGAACCTCCACTGAACATTCTTTTGAGCATATTATTTCCAGTGTCATTTGTCTTCCTCACAGTATTTGTACTTGGAACCTGAAACCTGGATCATAGTCCCTGCTAGACTAGTAGTTGCTTAACCTCACAAAACCTGTATGTCTTCATCTTTAAAGCAGAAATAATCCATGTTTTACCACCCTCAGAAGAGTGAGGACCAAATGAAAGTTGTATGTGGGTATGTTTGGAAAAATTTAAGCCATGGAAAGATTAAGATGTTCTATTGGGTGGAAGTGGTGCACACCTTTAATCCCAGCACTTGGGGGACAGAGGCAGACAGATCTGATTTTGAGGCCAGCCTGGTCTACAGAGCGAGTTAATTTATGTGGCGTGTGTGTGTGTGTGTGTGTGTGTGTGTGTGTGTGTGTGTGTGTGTGTGTTTTTGTGGGAGAGAGAGAGAGAGAGGAGAGAGAGAGAGAGAGAGAGAGAGAGAGAGAGAGAGAGAGAGAAAGAGAGAGAGAGATTATCTTTTGTTGCTAGTTGGTTTTAATATACACAGTGGGTAATTGTTAGAGCCAGCCATTGCTGTGCCCTGGCTATACAAGAGAAATTTCATATTTCATAATTTGTCAAATAAAACAGATTTTACCATTTTGTTAGTGTGTGGTAATTAGTGGGAGTAGTCACCAGCATTTATCACTGTTCTAAGCCACTGACTTCTTTAAGTTGTCAAAATTAACCTTCAAAGTGATACTGTCTCTGCCAACACTTGAAGAAACTGGGACTTGGGAAGGTCTGTTTTACTTTTTCAGAGCTGCTGGTTGAACAGGAACTGTGAAGGATTTTTAACTCCAAAGTGTACTTTCTCCTTCCCTCTCTTTACCTTATACATGAGCCCATTGTTTAATTTCCAATAATTTTGTTTATGATTCCAGAGAATATAAAAAAAAATACTTTTCAACATCAAATTAAGAACCAGACTTGACAGTGTGAGTTCTGTCCTTTGTATCTGGGAGGTTACTTGACTGTGTCTCTCGGTTGCACATCTGTAAAGTAGGAGTGAAACAGTGCACACTCATGGCTAAACAGGTATCATGTAAGGTCTGGAATATAAAACACTTAGAATATAAGGCAAGAAATACCAGCTGCATTAGAAATGAAATTTCATATATACCATTCTATCTAGAACTCTCTTGTAATAATATGCTTTGAATCAGCTTTTGGCTATTTTTCTCCCTTTTATGGAATAACTATATTAAAATAATCAGTGATTTTTTTGACCAGTTGGCATAAGGTCTAGAAAAAACAGTTTGATCAACAATTCTTAGTTATTTGTTCTGAACCATTTCTGTAAACCAGACAGAGACAATGCAAGAAACTTTCATGTCACCAGATTTTCTACTTAGCAAAAATCTGGTAACACAACACTGTTAATTTTGTATGGTCAGTAGTTATCATTGAATAAACTGCAATTAAATTTCAAGTATAAAAATACTTTATTCTAACCAGTCCTTGATCTGTTCCCCACAGAAACCAGTGAAGGTGTGTCTTTACAGCTGGGAAACACAAAAGACTTCATTATTTCATTTGACCTCAAGCTCTTAACAAATGGGAGTGTGTCTGTGGTTCTGGAGACCACAGAAAAGAATCAGCTCTTCACTGTGCATTATATTTCAAACACCCAGCTAATTGCTTTTAAAGACAGGGACATATACTACGGCATTGGGCCCAGAACTTCGTGGAGTACAGTTACCAGAGACCTGGTCACTGACCTCAGGAAAGGAGTGGGTCTTTCCAACACAAAAGCTGTCAAGCCAACCAAAATCATGCCCAAAAAGGTGGTTAGGTTGATTGCAAAAGGGAAGGGATTCCTGGACAACATTACCATCTCAACCACAGCCCACATGGCTGCATTCTTTGCTGCTAGTGACTGGCTAGTGAGGAACCAGGATGAGAAAGGTGGCTGGCCAATTATGGTGACCCGGAAGTTAGGGGAAGGGTTTAAGTCTTTAGAACCAGGGTGGTACTCTGCTATGGCACAAGGGCAAGCCATGTCTACATTAGTCAGGGCCTATCTTCTAACAAAAGACCATATATTCCTCAATTCCGCTTTAAGGGCAACAGCCCCATACAAGTTTCTGTCAGAGCAGCATGGAGTTAAAGCCGTGTTCATGAATAAACATGACTGGTATGAAGAATATCCAACTACACCTAGCTCTTTTGTTTTAAATGGCTTTATGTATTCTTTAATTGGGCTGTATGACCTAAAAGAAACAGCAGGGGAGAAGCTTGGAAAAGAGGCGAGATCCTTGTATGAGCGTGGCATGGAATCTCTTAAAGCCATGCTGCCCTTGTATGATACTGGCTCCGGAACCATCTATGACCTTCGCCACTTCATGCTGGGCATTGCTCCTAACCTGGCCCGCTGGGACTATCACACCACCCACATCAACCAGCTGCAGCTGCTCAGTACCATCGATGAGTCTCCAATCTTCAAAGAATTTGTCAAGAGGTGGAAAAGCTACCTTAAAGGCAGCAGGGCAAAGCACAACTAGAGCTCAAAACCAAAAGCGCATTCCAGCCCCTTCTGAACTCAAGGGCTGAGCTCTGTGTCAGTGGCAGAACTCAGCAGCACATTGCACATTTAAGATGGTGTGTGTCTGGGGTTTGTGGGTCACAGCAATGTGAGAAGAGACCCTTAAAGTTAGTCTTTCTGAAATGATTGCATTCCATGGGTCAGGTGCTTAGAAATGTAGGCCCTGAAAGCGTTTAGTCAGTGCGCTGAACAAAGATGTGATCTCAGCCCTGATCATCACTTAGGCCTCCATGCAGAGTCATTCTCAGTCTGTGAAAGATAATGGTAAGTGGCTGCTGCTAGCCTGCTGCTCAGCACTTACCTAAAACTTAGTGTGGAGTGCTTTTAAAATGTGATTATTTATATTTATGCTGAAAGCAGGCTTTTAGAAAACAGTGTGCTGTACTGCAGTAAACATGTGCGTATAGCCTGGATTGTGGACTGTGTTTTTTCAGTGTTTCTTTCCTGTAGGTTCATTTCTTGGGAAGGAGTGAGCATTTGTTGCATTTGTTCAATTATATATGGAAAATGTTTTGAATTATGGTTTTCTTGAACTATGTATATTTAAACACAGCCTGTGTTCAGGTCTCATGGTCAAATAACATAAGCACAACTAAAATGAAACTTGTTGACTGCACAAGAAATTACAGACATGCTATGTTTTATGAAACTTGATCTACAATCAGTAGAAGTCTGATAATCATCTTCCCCACCTCTGTCCCCAATGCAATGTGTCTTTGTCACTGTCTAGAATGTTGCATTTCATTTCATATTACACTTTGGTGGTTTTGTCCATTTTGAGGACAGTACCCAGAGTGTTAATTATAAGCCTAAATTTGTGACAGATGTAATGATTTGAAGCCTACCATCATCCCTTTTAGGACTTTTTTCCCCTTAAAGGAAAATTACTGGGTTAAATGGTATGTTAGGAGTCACGGTAAAGTTTTTCCTGCCTGGATTGTCATCATCACTTTTACATCATTGCTTCTGTCCTCACTGTTTCTCTGAAACTGAATTTTGAATGATTCCAGCATTGAAACAGAAGAGATACTACTGTGTCTACTGTCCGTGTGCCATCGGATCTGTAAGGGTTTCAGAGTTCTCATGCCATGGACAGTGTCTGTTATAGGGCTTCAGGCATTACGTAAAAGCAACAAGGATTGGTTTTGCCCTGGTTTTTGTTTATGGTGTGATAATATGGAGATAGTTAGGTAACATGAGTCTCACACTTCCTAGGGACAAACAATGAAGTTTATCCAGCTATCTGTCTGATTCATGTTTAAGAGCCAGGTGAATGGTTTGCCCACACATTGTACTTCTGTTGAATTCAGCTACCAAGTACTGTTGAAACAGGAAATATAAATATATATGTGTGTGTCTGTGTGTGTGTATGTATGTGTATATATATATATATATATATATATATATATATATATGATGCATAGACACACATGTAAATGATATATAAAGTATATGGGCATCACAGGAGACAGGAAGATCTGTACTGAAGATAAAGACAATATTATACTGTTGAAAAATAAGTATAAACTCCCAGTTTATGTGACCACACTTTAAATGACCACACCTTGATTTTGCCTACAGCGAAATCAGTATGGTCTTTAGGTTCCCTAGATTTTACCATTGTGGTTCTCACACAAGAGGTGTTTCAGCAAGTTCTGAACATGCACATTTGTCTCAGCAATAAAAATGAGGACTCCCTTTTTATTTTCAGTACTGATGTTCAAAACAAGCTTCCCCACATGGGAGCATTGTTCACTCTATCAGATTTGTTATTAGAGTGGTCCCGACTTTGCTTTATGTTTGCATACTGGTCTTCAGATGAGAGGGGACAGTGAAATCATCATGGTACTGCTTTTGTGACAAACACCAGTGCCTTACCAATGTGGTTGTCCTTTTCAACTGAAGAGGGAAAGTTTGTTTTGTTTTGTTTTTGATGTAGAAATGGCAGTTTGCTGCTGTTGCTTTTCCACTGCCTTCCACATTGCAACAGCTACTTGACTTGTCTTGTGATCCCAGAATTCCCTAAGAGGTCACATTGAGCCTGTGACAGCACTGTCAGTGCTTGGCTTCTCAGACTTGAGGATGCCTCTGTCACCTGGGAGTTTACAAAATGAGACTCTAGGTGTGCAGGAAGTCTGCCTGCAAAGTGGGATCTGCAGCATGTTTAACAGGTGGGGTGATGCTGCTTTGGGAGAGCTGGGCTTGTGTAGAGAGCACTGCCTGGGACCCATGCATTTTTGCCTCCAGAAAATCTACAAAGTTTCCTCGGTTTTTAAAACATGTAAATGTTTACTTATCCTGAGTATAGCGAGAAGGGGAGGGTATTTTAAGTTTTTGTTGTATTTCTTTAAACTTTTCTTTAAAAATACTGGTTTGATTCACTTATCTGAGTTAGCTTCCATGTTGAATCTGTTGCCATTTTAGTAGTAAAACCAGCCAAAAGTTTCTAGACAAAGGGCAGGTTTGACCCTTTAAGAGTTACTGTATATAATGGCTTCATTCAAGAGCCACGCAGCGTCCATGAGCAAGTGCAGAAACGACACAAGCACACTCTCCAGATGCCGCGGGACTCTTTCCTTTTTGGTGTACAGACTCTCACCAAAAGCTGCTGTTTTCTTTCTTGTAATTGTTTCCTCGCTTCTCCTCCATTGTACATGTGGGGTATATGCCATGTGTCAAATATGCAATAACGTGTTTACCGGATGCCCTTCTGAAGGGTGGTCCTCTGTAAAGCTGTACAGACTTTGCAGTCCAAGCACAATGTGCACATGTTAGTTTTATATACAGCGAAACTTGATTTTTTCAAATGGAAAGGTATTTTGTTTCTATACAAAGTTTAATGGGTTGTTTGTGCTTAATGTAAAACTGCTTTATAAAACTGTAAAATAAAGTTTTTATCATGAAAAGAAATACACTTGGGTATTTCTCTTCTTTTTCTGTTTAGTTTGTGATTGTGTGAGGCCAGCAAACATTTGACCAACATTTCCTGTTGAACCTGCAGACAGGGAACCAGAGTGTAGCACAGGAGCCTTAGTCTGTAGAACCAGAGTACACAGGACAGGTTCAGAAAATAAAGTACTGCACTGTGCTCAATCAGGGACTGAAGCTCAAGCTGGTGCTCTGGTTTTAATCACAGCAGAAAGTTCCATGCTTCCTGTCATCTTTCTGTACTCATAGCTTTAGAATGATCAGCATCACCTCATATTCTCTCCTCAGTAAGATTTTAGGTTGCCAAATATGAATCCAGCCTTTACCTGGAATTCCAGTTGATCACCAGCCAGCTGTTAGATTCCAGTGGCCATATAGGTCTTAGCACAAGGCTGTTCTCCTAGTTGGACCCTTGTCTTCCACCTTCCTTTGACAAACAGCTATGTAGTCAGAAGCAGTCTTGGACCAGCGTGGATCATGGACTACTCTTGCTTTGATTTTGCAGTTTGTGACAAAATTATGGTTTGGCTGTGAAACTTGAGGGGCAGGTCCTCCATACCACAGAGGACTTCATACCTGATGAGCTCTTCTTCTCTGCCTGTTCTCTGGACGGCCCTGACAACTGCTAGGCCAGTCAGTCTCCCAGCAAGAATCCAAAATTGAGTTAGATTTTTAAAACTGAAGTAAAGTGAGAAAAGCAAAGCGGGGGAGGGGCTGCAGAATTTTGGTAGAGGTTCAAGCCCTGGATCCAGTGCATTTCAGAGGGCAGTGGAACTCCACTCAGGTTCCATAGAGTACACGTGTATCCTTAGGATATTCACTGTGTGCTGCTGTTGACTGGATTCGTGGCTCACACGACTGTTTCTGTGGCTCGCAACAGTTGAGCGCTGATAAATAATAGTGTCTCCATTGTTGAGGAAATGGTCTGCAGATGATACATTTCCTCATCCATTAGGGCTGCTGCAACAAAACACCATAGGCTAGGGTAGCTTAAACAGAGATTGATATGTCTCAATTCCAGAAATGGGAAATCTAAAATCAAGTTGTAGATAGGATTGGTTTCCTTTGAGGATGCTTTTCCTTGCTGTCTTCTCCCCATGTCCTCACATGATTGTCCCTCCAGCTGTTGTCTGAGTCCTGATCTCATAAGGACACGGTCACACTGAGTTAAAGACTATTAGCCTTGTTTTTATATGTACCATTTTGGTGGGTTTATTTTTTGTTTTTGTTTTTGTTTTTTCTTTTTCAAGACAGGGTTTCTCTGTATAGCCCTGCCTATCCTGGAACTCACTTTGTAGACCAGGCTGACCTCGGAACTCAAAGAGATCCACCTGCCTCCGTCTCCCAAGTGCTGGGATTAAAGGCATGTGCCACCACTGCCCAATTTATGTATCACCTTTTTTAAAGGCATGATCTCTACATAGAGTCATGTTCTGATATATTGAGGCTTAAGACTTGAGCATGCCAATTTGGGGGCAAGGTGTCACAATTCAGCCTATTATCATTCTTCACACAGAGCACACAGGAACAATCATTTGATAACCAATGAGGGTCCCAACTCAGGTGTTTAGGAAACATGAATGGGGCGGAGATTCCTACTTAGGACTCAGGCAACAAAGCTGCCTGGCTCACAACTGTGTCAGGAACTTGGTCTTTGATGCCATAAGTTTTAATTCCTTCATAGTACTATCCAGAAAAGGGGATTTTTTTGTTTTGATATTTTTTGGAAATTGGCAAAGCAAACACTAACATGATGTTTTAAAAATGTACCATCAGGGACTGGATAGTTGGCTTAGTGGTCAAGAGTACATACTGCTCTTGCAGAGGATTGCTGATTTCAGTTCTCAGCACCCAACTCAGGTGGCTCACAGCCTCCTGTAACTCTAGCTCTGGGGGAGCTGATGTCCTCTTTAAAGGCATTGCACTTACACATACTTATATGTGCTTGGACACACACATGTGCACATAATTAAAAATAAACATCTTGTACTGGAGAGAAAACAGTTAAGAGCACTTCTTGTTCTTGCTGAGGACCCAAGTTTGATTCCCAGCACCCACTTGATGGCTCACAAATACCCATAACTCCAGTTCTAGGGGATATAATACATCCAAGTGATGCACTCACATGGATATGGGTAAAACATATATAATAGAACAACTTAGATAAACATCTTTTTATGGAGAATTTTAGGGCTGGAAAGATGGCTAGGTGGTTTAGAGTGAATGCTACTCTTTCAGAACAATACCCAACACCCGTGTCATGCAGCTCACTACTGCATGTGACTTCAGCTCAAGAGGATCCAACACCTCTGGTCTCCAAGGGCATACACATACATAGGGCACACACACACATAGGGCACACACACACACACACACACACACACACACACACACACACACACCTTTTTAAAAGAATTTTTTAAAGTATGCTAACAAACTACATTTTTATTTTGAATACAGAATTCAGAGATACCCCTACAGCCATAGAGGGGTTGGAGAAATGGCTCATTCAGCAAAGTACTTGCAATGCAAATATGAAGACTAAATTCACATCCTAGCATACATGTAATAAGCTGGACACAGAGTCACCTGTCTGTTCTCCCAGCATTGGGGAGGTAGAGACATGAGGATCCCTGGGCTCCCTGGCCAGTCAGTGTAGCCAGTCATCCAGCTCCAAGTTCAGTGAAAGACCCTGTCTATAAAACTAGAGTTGGAAGTTATTGAAGAAGAACACCAATGTCTGGCTTTCACACACCTGTGGGTGCATGTATGTACATACACACACACAGACACACATGGACACACATATACATGCATGCACACATGACAGATAAGTACTTGAAAATCCCAGTGAGATCATTTTTTTCTTTAACATACTGTGCAAATGCATTATTTAACAGTTGTAGGTCACCCCCTGAACCAAGTAATGAATATCCAGGACCCAGCAGCAAACTTCCGAGCCTCTTTCTGACCCCAGCAGGGTGAACACATCAGCCTCTCAAACAGGGCCTTTCATGTAGCTGGTGTCATGGATAACCTCCACACACACCTGTGTACATTGTCCCTGTGAACCAGTCCTGCCTGGCACTGTGGTAACTCTGACCACCATGGACTTGTGTCCATGATGACAGTGAGCTGGCAGAGAGCATTTTTTTTTCCTGATGGCAAGGCTTTGTGGGTTTATGTTGTTGTTTGTTTATTTAACAGCTTTTGGACATGGCCTTACTATATAGCCCTGACTGGCTTGGAACGCAGTATGCAGACCAGGCAGGCCTTGAACTCACAGACATCCACCTTCCTCTGCTGAATGGTGAGATAAAAGGAGCATGCCACCACATCTTGCTTTAATAACAATTTTTAATCCCAAGTTCTCATTTTTATAAACTGTTTAGAAGAGTCAACAATCTAGGGATAAAACACTGATTTCCATTTTACCAGCCCATTAAGGATGTCAGGTTAAAATGGATGTGAATTTAAATGTTGTGTTGGTGATGAATTTGAATGTTTGCTGCTCCGTTTCTGGTGAAAAGAAATACATTTACCATCTGGAGCAAGTGATTGATCGCTCCCATATGTAAACTGCACTTCCTGAATTCTAAAGAGCAGCCACTCAAAAGTTGCTAATCCTCCTCCAGGAGTGGAAGGATTTTACAAAATGGTAAGACTGCAAAAAGTCATCAAGAAGGAGTAACAGGAAAAGGGCAGAGAAAAAGACCGTGAGGAATGAGAAATGGCAGCCTCTACAGGCTAGGTAGAGTACTGTTAGGCAACCCGGAGCTTATGAGCCTCCAGTCAGGAGGACCTGGTGCCTGCCTGGGATTTTGCTCTGTGATAAAACTGAAGAAGGGCGACTTTAAGCAGTGGGTCTCAACCCCTTTGGTGGGGGGGTCACATCATATTTACATTATGATTCATAACAGTAGCAAAATTACATTTATGAAGTAGCCACAAAATACTTTTATGGCTGGGGGCCACCACAACATGAGGAACTGTATTAAAAGGTCACAACAGTAGAAAGGCCAAGAACCACCGAGCTAGAGTGATGGCTCAGCTGGTAAAGGCTTGCTGTGAAAGCAAGAAAATCTGAGTTCAAATCCCAGTCAGCTAGGTGCAGTGTTGCATGCCTACCTGCTGGGGAGGCAGAGACCATAGGTGGTTCCTGGGAGCTCATTGGCTAGTCAGCCTAGCCAAATTTGTGAGCACAGAGTTCAGTGAGAGACCCTGTCTCTAAGAGAGAGACAGAGACAGAGAGACAGAGACACAAAGATGAGACCAGAGGTCAACCTCCAACCTCCACACACACACACACACACACACACACACACACACACACACACACACACACACACACAAATGGCTATTTCTAGTGTCTAGAAAGCCTGGTATCCACTGCTTTGGGGTCTATAGAGGACAGTAACTCCCCCGGGTGAGGTGGAGCCGAATCTAAGTCTTGCCTATAAGCCAATACGTAGCAAACTGCATGATTTGAATTTGATGTCTGATATCATTTTTAGCATCTGGCAAGATGAATTCTCTGGAATTCAGTTGACTACAATGGGAAACCCCAAATTCCCACAACCTGTCAAGATGAACTGGAGGAGGCCTCTTACCTCCATAGCTCCTGCAGGGGGCACTATCTCCATGGGATTGTGACAGACTAGTATGCACATTTTCTGCTCAGCTCCCATCCCCAAGGAGGGGGAAAGTATATTAAAAAAAAACAAATTACAAATCCAAGCTAGAGTTGGAATTAAGGCACTTCCAGAGCACCTTCCTGCTGATTTCTTTCTAGAGTTCTTATATTGTACTTTGTCCCTGGAGCACTCTAGATGGAGAGACAGAAGCCACACAGAGCCATACTATCACAGAGAAGGGCCGGAATCTGGGGCTTTGGGCAGTTCAATTCTCTTTATCAGGCTGCCTTTCAGTCTGTTTCAATCTGGAAATAAGGCTGGGGCCCTTGGGGTGCATCTTGTCTCTCAGCTTGTTGTGTCAGCCCTAGGTTTGGATCTGAAGGAGAGGGGAAGGGACCTACCCTTCCTTTTGGTCATTAGTTCCAGATATCCAGGAGTTCATACCCAGTGAGTGGGGCTTCTGTCTGCTCCTGGTTCCTGGGGTGCTCTGGGGCCATTTTCCTGTCTTCAAGGGTTTCTGTCTCTCAGAGTAGGGCATCACCCAGTGGCGGTGAGGCTGACCCTTTGTTAGACTAATACTCCTCAAAGCTGCTTCTCCTTGTCTTCATCTCCCTTCAAACGTGTCTGCTCCCCAGAGTTCTCCACACTGTTTGCTAGTGAATGTTCAGTCAGGGTTGTAGATGAGGGTGAACACCGGGGACAGCCTTCTGGTAATACAGAGTCCTCCGCAGATCTGGTGGGCTCCAAAGCCCTGCAGTCTGATCTAATCTGGTCTTCTCTCAGTCCTTGTCCCTCCTGCCCCCTCCCCTCCTCCTTTTTGTTTTTCATGTAGCTCAGGTTAGCTTCCAACTCACTCTCTGGCTAAGGATGTCTTTGAATTCCTAACCCTCCTGCCTCTACATCCCAAGTGTTAGAATTCCAGATATATTCAACTGAGTTCAACTCAGTCTTAACTTTCCAGTACCCACACTGGGCCCACCAAAAAGACACTGGACCCACTCATGAGAACCTGATTTGTCCTTGGATACCAAAGAAGAATTGCAGGACTTAGCTGAGGAAAGGGATCCAGCTGTGAAGGTGGGGATCTTGCTCCTTCCCCACCCTGGAAGGTCTGAATCACCAGCCACCCAAAATGTACAATCACTGGTAAGTTCTCATTGTCTAGCCGGGGTACCCACAGCACAACCAGAGCCTCTTGGGTGTGTGTCTAGGAGAATAGGCAGTGGGTCCTGGGTCAAGGCAAAGATGAGAGTGAATGAGACCTGGCCCCTTCGTCCCCCTCGCTGGCTCCTACTGCTAGACTGCTATTCTGGTCTCCCTCTGAGGCTTTCTCCTCGAGAACAACATCTTAATAGATGAAAGAAATCATTTGCTGAAGGCTTTCTGTCTGGGTTACAGTCACTGGGTCAGCACAGCCACTTCTAATCAATGTGCCCAGCCCTCCAGTGACAGCCCGCCACCTGCCTGCGCTGTAAGCAGATCTCATGGTGAATTAATTTTTTCTCAAATGACTAATTGAATTTAAATAGACTGAGAGGAAAAGGTTGTCCTCTGCTGACGGTGTGGATTCCTCTAGAGCTCCATATTGACCTCTGCCCCAGGCAGCCAGCCTCTGGCAGGAGATCATGATCAGCCATGGGGAGAACTCTGCCAATCCTGGGGACCTTTACCCAAAAAATACCCAGAGAGAATTCTCAGGGACTTGCTGGGTCTGCCCAGTGTGGCTAGGGCTTTCAATTCATTCAGCCTGAGATTTAGAAGGGCCACAAACTTAAGTAAAAGGCCTTTGTATTTAGGGCTGGTGAGGGTTCAGCCATTAGGAGACTTGCTCTTGCCAAGGATCAGGGTTCAAATCCCAACACACACACATCTGGCTCACAACCATCTAGCTCCAAGGGATCTAATGTCCTCTTCTGGCCTCCACATACATGGTATATGTACATATATGCAGGCAAACCACTCATACACATAAAATTAGATAAATCTAAAAGGAAAAGACACTATACTCTTCATATTTAAAAACACGAACTTGGGTCCTAGGAATACTTCATTCTCTAAAGTGCTTGCTTTGCAAGAATGAGGTCCTGAATTCTGTTCCCAGCACCCATAAAAAAGAGGTCCAGGTGGTATGCGCTTGTAACCGTAGAAGTGGGGAGTCAGAGACAGGAGAGGCCACAGGGCTCACTAGCCAGACAACCTAAACAACTTGGTGAGTTCCAAGCCAATGAAGCCCTGTCTCAAAATACAAGGTGGACGGTGTCCTGAGGATACCTGAAGTTAATCCCTGGCCCCTATAAGCATGAACTCACAGGGAACACATGGTGTGGGGGGGAGACACACAGGGAGGGGGGCCAGAGAGGAGGAGACCACCATAAACCCATATGTTCACAAGCCTTCAAAAAGATATAGAAGTGAATATGAACAGTGGGATCAGTGAGTGACAGGGAATGGGGGCGGGGCTATGGCTAGGAGGAAGCATTCATTAAAGACTGTTTCAAAAATTAAATTGCTTCTAGCCAAGTATAGTGCCTCAGGCTTGTAGTCCCAGCACTGAGGAGACTGAGACAGGAGGACTGCCCCAAGTATGAGGCCAGCAGTGGGCACAACAGACCCTCAGGCTGAAGGAGCTGTAATAACTGTACATGTGAGGTTGAGGGCTAGCCTGAGGCTGTGAGTTCCAGGACAGACTGGGCTCAGAGTAGAACACTGTCTCAAAAAGCAGAACTACAAGCTGAGGATGCAGTTCAGTGGGCAGAGCAGTGACACATTTTTACAATACCAGTACCCAGGAAGTGGAGGCAGAAGGATCAGAAGGTCAGACTCATCCATGGATACATAGTGAGTCTGAGGCTAACCTGGGCTACCCGAGACTCTGCCTCAAAATAATAGTAATAGTTATTATTATTATAAAATAAATAAATTACTACTGGGTAGACAAACAAAATACACATTTAAGAGCAGATTTGACAGAAAACATCCAATAGCCCACACCCACAGCTGGACCCGTGTTCCTCTACCCTTTAGTTACAAGCCATGGGTGTGCGGGCGGAGCCTACTATGTCTGAACCAATTGTTCTGAGTCTTCTCTGATGTGATTGCCAGCACTCATTTCCGAGTTAGCGGCTTTCACTGGTAGCTATTTGGCCCCTGGGGGAGAGCTGATAAAGTTTAGAGACTTCTTTTGTCACAATTTGAAGGGTAGGGGTGCTACTGCCATGGAGTAGGTAGAGGTCAGGGCTCTTTGGAACATTCCATGGAGTACCAAACAGCCACTGCAATGAAGGATTACCCACTGTGATAATGACTGCACTGAAACTCTCCAGGTCTGGCCCTGGCTGAGCCCCCTGTGGGCCAGGTCATGGTTCATGCTGTGAGCTCCCAGGGTCAATGACATTATGTCTGTCTGACCTGAAGTAGGTGCTCTGTGTGGGCATGTGGGTGGGCTTAATCGCAGGGGTGAGGACTGAAGAGAGTGGCCAACTCTTGGCACCACATAGCCTGGTGCTGAGTCAAGGAGACCTATGCATGCACTCTCCATGGCTCACAATGCAGCGTGGCTCACTAATAGAACCGTGGTTTGCTCTAGGAAGGCTTCCAAGGGCACCATAGAACTAAATGATTGTTTTAGATGAGCTCTTGAGACTGCAAGAATGTAACAGAGCTTCCTGAGTTAGAAGATTCAGGATAAAAGAGAGGGGAGTGGAAAGCCAGGCTCTGGGAAGAGCAGAGTGTCTGTGAGAGGGCAGGCTGGGTTGGCTTTAACACCTTCCATAAGACAATACAGATGCATTCCTGTCTCCCTCCACACCCCAGGTCCATCCAGGCATTCCCATTTCCCCTTACCTGGAACCCTATGAGGCCAATTTATCCACACTGCCTACAATCTATAATATATTTTAGGAGCCCTCAAAAATGTTCTTTTCAGAATCAGAATAAAATGAATACGAGTTAGGGGCATAGTTCAGTTCTAGAGTGGTGGCCTAACATTCATAAGGTCCCTGGGTTCCCTCTGCATCATGGAAATGTGTCATGGTCTATATGGTGTTGGGATTGACCTCAGTGTGATAATGTGGAGTGAAGAGATGACAATAAAAGCTAGGATCAGGCTCTGATGGAGATGCATCAGCAGCCAGAAACTCAGCATCTATGACCAACAGCTGAATGAGAAGGCAGGTGCTCATCTCGGTGGGGGTCCTTGTAGGGGGCCGTCCTAGGCTCCAGTCATTGGGAGGAGGTTGATACTGACAGCACACACTGTAATGTCTATACTCAACAAGGGGAAGTCCTTGCTATTCCCATGGATCTGAGGCAACAGTGTGTTTGACATGGCATTGTTCATGTCAACAATACACATTCACTCAGGACTTCATCCACTTTTCACAGAAAAGGAAGGAAGGAAGGAAGGAAGAAAGGAAAGAAGGAAGGAAGGAAGAAAGGAAGGAAGGAAGCAAGCAAGCAAGCAAGCAAGCATATAACAATGGATAGAAAATTATACAAATTAGTGGTGGTAGAGGCCCAGGTTCTTGGGAGGCTGAGCCCAGGAGCTTGGGACCAGCCTGGAAAACGTAAGAAGATGTGATGATGGTGATGGTGAGATATTGGTGGTGATGGTGGTGATGGTGGTGATGGTGGTGATGGCGGTGATGGTGGTGGTCTCTGATACACCCAGATTGTCACCTGATAACCCTTTTACTGTTCTTGTGAAGGATAGGGCACAAAGATCCTCCCATCCCTCTCTTCTCATCCTGGGTGCAACTCCACTGCAAAACAAATCTAGTTTTGCTGTAAAATCCATAGAGGAGCCTCTGGGAACACAAACACAGGACTCTCGAGATGTGCTCTGATGTTGATGAACGTTCTTGGGAGAGCGCTTTCCGGAATGGACTCTATTAAGTCAATTTAATTCTTGATCAATTTCCTATAAACCTCAGTTAAACTATTTCCAATGTTTTCCTTTCTTCATTTCTGGTTGACCGAAACTATTTTCACCAGGAACCAGTTCTTTTCCCCTTAAATTTTATAGCAGCGATTTGTCTTGTGGGCCAATATTTGTCAGTATCAAATCCACACTGAAAACAGTTTCTGCTGTGGCACGTTTTATTGGTTTTGTTTGTTTTGTTGCCTGTATTTGCACCAAGTTCATCTTTTGGGGCCAAATTTTGATTTGAATTCTGTAGAGGGCATTTGATTCTTTCAATGTAGAGATGTGGTAGATGCAGCCATTTGCTTTCTCATGTACTTGGTAAAGGACTTCTAAGAGGCTGTAGCTTGCCAGGTGGTGGCACACACCTTTAATCCCAGCAGTCAGAAGCAGAGACAGGTAAATCTCTGAGTTGGAAGCCAGCCTGGTTTACAAAGTGAGTTCCAGGACAGCCAGGGCTACACAGAGAAACCTTGTCTTGAAACACCAGGAGGGAAAAGTATTTGTTTGATAGAAATGGCAAAAATACTAATTATCTATAGTGAATGTCACAACTCAAAATACAAATTATTTAAATCTGGGATTCCCAATTAACTTCTTAAAACTCTAGCTAAGCCTTAGTAAATATTTTACAAAAGTAAAATATCTGCAGTTGCAACATTCAGTGACAGTCTAGTTTGCATGGAGTGAGATGCCATGTCACAGCCTCTACTTTCCCTGCTTCCTGGTCACTCTTGTCTTCAGGGTAACAGTAACCATTAACATTTGACTGCTGCTTGTTCTAACAGTTCGAAAGAGAAGGGGCTTTCAATTATTTTAGGGTGGTAGGGGAAGCCCAAGGGCTTTCGGGTGTGGCCTCTACTCTGCGGGTCAGCTCTGGATTTTATCCATCGAATCCAAGTCTCACCCTAACAAAAGCGCCGCAGCGGGGCCCTCACTTCCCGAGCTGGTGGACCACTTCAAACCAGAGCAGGATTTTCCAGAGTCTGCCATGACAGCTCCTTCTGGCTATTTCCGGCCTTGACCTGGGGTCCAGCAACCTGGAGCTGGAGGCTAGGGGCTAGGGAATGGAGACCGAGAGCCTCGGTAGCAGGGCGAAGGTCTCAGCAGGCACGAGAGCGCCATCTTCAGGGTAGTGGAGGCTCAGCAGAGCAAAGGGGGAGAACCGAGGCAGCCAGGTGCTTCTTTGCTCTCCCCACCAACTAACCAGCTATTTCTTCTTGTTCCTTCCTCTGGCAGAGGAAAGTTCTTTCCAGTGTCTTACTATAGTCACCTTATTCAGTGGAGACTCAGAACAAACCAAGGCCTCTCCAAGATTTTTTTTTTATTTTTATTTTTAAAGACGACCCTGGCTGGCTTGGAAATCACCATGGAAACCAGTTTGGCTTCACTACAGTCCTCCTGTCTTTACCTCCCAAATGCTGGAATTAAAGGCATGTGCCACCATGCCCAGCTCAAATTTCAGTTTCTTCACACTTTTTTCAGATTTGACATAAATATTTTCAAGCATAGCCACATTAGTTTTGTAAATTATTTAAGTATCTCAGGAGAAGGAAAATCGCACAGCTCTCCGAGCCCCTACAACCTGGTATCATTCAGTCTGCCATATTGAATTGTTATCTCAGAGCCCCCCCCCCCTTGCCTCGGATTCCCACCCAGCAGCTTTCCCAGAGACCGTGCCTACCTTCAGCACTCAGGCAACTGTTGGCTCTCCTAGCCTGGCTGTCTCCCCTTCTCCACATTTTTGCTGCCCTTCTTTTTCAATGAAGGACTTGGAGACTCTTTTCATTTCCTTTTCTCATCATCCCCATTCCACCCCTGTGAGATCTTCTCATGTCTTTGGCATCAGCAACAGCACCCACGATACCTATGTCAATGTGGCTGCAGGTGCTCACTGGGCGTGGTGTAGTGAGACAGTTTCAGGCCTAGGGACCCAACCAGAGCCAAGCTTCCAGAGACCCATTATTTATGACAGAGAGCACGTGAACCAGCAATTCAACAAGTTAACTGCAGAGTCTGTGTGTGAACAGGACCTTGAAACAGCTGTGAATGTGGGAATCTTGGAGCTCACCACAGCTGGCCTGGAGTAAGAGCTTGGTGAAGACTGGCTCTTTCCACCTTCAGAGTGAAGCCTTCCCTGGTCCTCTGAATGCTCCGTGTGAATAGTCTTCCATATGAACACCAGACTTGTTGCAGGGCCCATGATCTGACCTGAGATGCCTCATGCCAGCCAGGCTAGGCCAGGAAGCCAGCATGGCAGGGACTTTCCGGTAGCTACCTCTGACAGCTCCTGAGCCTGGTGAGTACAAAACACAGGCAGGCTCTCTCCCACCTTTCCTGAAGCCACAACTTTGAGAAGTCTACACCCAAGCTGTAAGAACTGTAGGCCCAGTGCCAGCTTCCCTTCCATGGGGTGGTTATCCAGTCCAGTCCTATTTGTAGAAGCATCCCTGCCCAGCCAGCCTCCTGCTGAGGAGACTCAAGGAGCCTGGGGGTCCTCTCCGCCCCACCTCATGGGAAGATGCAGAAACAGCAGGTAAAAAACTCTCAGGCCTGCCTTCTAGTAGCTCAGGGGACTCTCAGCATCTTTCTGACCTTGGAGGGTGTCAAGTTTGTTTTCTATTGCTATAATAGAACACCAGCACCAAAAGCAACTTGGGGAGGAACGTTTATTTCAGCTTACAACTCTCAAGTCACACTCTGTCAGTGGAGAAAGTCAGGGTAGGAACCTGGAGTCAGGAACTGATACAGAAGCCATGGAGGAGCCATGTTTACTGGCTTGCTCCTCATGCTTGCTCAGTTTGCTGCTTATATACCCTAGGACAGCAGTTCTCAACCTGTGGTTAGCAACCTCCTTGGCAAACTTTTATCTCCAAAAATATTTACATTATGATTCATAACAGTGTGCATGTGTACACCACCATGCAGGCCCTACACCTTACAGATATCCTCGCTATGCTAAAAAAAAAAAAAAAGTCCCGAGAACTAAAGCTCAGGGCACAAGCTGTTTGCCTATAGGCCCTCCATGAACAGCCACTCCTTTCTACCACTATGCAGAATGGCTCTGGGATCAGCTGCCCTGCATGAGGGATGGTATGAAGAAGGGACTTGCCTAAAAGAGGTTTCAGGGTCTCCACTGCCTATGGAGTAGCCCTGTCCCCTTGTCCTGGAACCCTTGTGTGCGGTGATATATTATTTATGATATACTAAAGCTTGCCTGAGGACTCAGAAAGCAAAGCCAGCCTCAAACTGTAGACTTCAGGCAGTGGTGATGCACACTTTTAATCCCAGGACTCAGGATTAAGGCCACACAGACTATACAAAATTGATCCAGTCCTAAAAGAAATAGCTCACTCAAAGGTGATTTCAGCACTTGGGATCACACACCTTTAATTCCAGCTTTTCTGATCTTCAGCTTGAAGCTTGAACCCCAATATCTGTCTCTGGGTCTTTTATTTATCATGCTACACTTGTGCATTTGAAGCTTTTGCCCTTTAAAGGCCAGTATTTCAGAGAAGCTGGCCTGGTAGCCCTGTGTTCACATGAACAACTGAATTCCAAGGCCTTCCCTGAACACAGGGCCAACGACACTATTGTTCTAAGCCCATGTCACATATTTATAATACAAACAATATTACATCAATAGCAGGAATCAAAAAAAATCCCCCATAATCCCCCAAACCTAGACAGTTTGGTTTTCTTTTGATTTGGTTTTTGTTTTTGGCTTCTCCTCCAGCTCTTGTCCCTGCACAGAAATGACCTTTCCAGAGCTGGGCTTCTGTCCTGATGCAATGTCACACTGGGCACGGCATCCCCAGCGCTCTCTTGTGCTGCGGCAGCCTTCCCAATTAGCTTTTAAACAAGAATGCTGTTGCTAACAGCCCTGAGAGCTGGGCGCAGAGGCCGCAGCTGAATCTTAGTCAAGGTGTTTTTCCTTTTCCGAGCCTGTCTCCTTAGGCTACACTCTCAGGTGTAGGGTTGCTGGAGAAGTCGTGGTGAGTATTTTTGCAGCTCTTCAAAGAGCTGAGCACAGGGTTTTGCCTGGGGCTAGCAGAGTGCTGGCACTCTGGCAGAGGGCTGTTAGGGAACCAAGGGTCAGGGAAGGTCTCTAGACTCACTGAGTGAGATGAAATTTTGCCCCAGGCCTGTCTTCAAAGGCATTTATCTTGGAGGAAGAGCCCTGATTGTTGAATAGAGGCTGAGCAGACAGGTGAGCAGTCTCCTGCCTCTGCCTCCTGCCCCTGCTTTTACCACCTGCCCCTCCGGGCCTCCCCTACTCCCACCCCACAGTCTCAGCACCTACAGTGTTCACCAACCCAAGGCAGGGTAAAGGAGACACTCATAAGCTGCAAGTCACTGCCCATAATTCAGACAATAAGTCAATTGCAGTTGCTGTTGGGAAAAACCACCCAGCATCCTTGTGTCCTGGAGCCATCCAAGGGTTCTGTGTATAACTGTAATGAGCTAGACCTAACCTAGAACACCATCATGAAAGATGACAAGGAAGGAGACATGGTCTCTGCTGTGATGCCCCCAACAGTCAAGTAGGCTGAGGAAGATTCATACCTGAGCATTACCATCTTGCTTGTACATGAGGGTTCCCCAGAGAAGCTTGTGGATCTGCTGGCACACACCTATAAACCTGGAACTTGGGAAGCTGTGGCAGGAGGATGGTGAATTCAAGGCTAGCCTGGGTTATCTAGGAAGACCCTATCTCAACAACAACAAAAACTTTTAGTGTGTATATGGTGATTGCATGAGTATGTGTCTATGTGTACGTGTGCATGTGTAGAGGCCAGAGGTGTCTTCCTCTACCATTCTCTACGTCTTGTTTTGAGAGACAAGATAGAACTAGACAAGACAGCCTAGGACAACCTTGAATTTTTGATCCTCCTGCCTCAGCTTCCCCAATCACCAGTGCTGTCATTCTGGGTGTGAACCACCACACCCCATTTGTGTATTGCTGGGAAAGGATCCCAGGGCTCCATGCACACCAGACAAGCACTCTCCCTACTGAGCTACACCTCCAGCCTCCTGCTCTTAAAATGAAAACAACAACAAAAATTCTAAGAGGAGGTTTTAAACAAACTGAACTGGTGTCGCCTCTGGCTGGAACTGAGATGCACAGGACTGGTGTGAAGCTCTCCTGGAAGCTCACACTATGGTGTGGATGTGGTTTGCTTGTAAGAAGGGTGGTAGTGCTGGGATGTTAAGGAACCTTGAACTGGTGGATCCTCCTGCAAGATCACAAGGTCATTGGCAGTGTGTCTCTCAAAACAGACAATGTTGTCGGTCTTGAGACCCTGGTTGGTTTCGAAGTGAGTGGTTGCTGCAAGAATGAGCCTGATCTGTGAGTGCTCTCTGCCTTTCCCTCTCTCTGTGGGATCACTGACCTCATACCTGCTACTCTGATGTCATTTGCCATGAGGACCTCACCTGACATCAAATCAAGGGAACCACCTAACCTTGTACTTTCAACCTCCCAAAGAATTAGCTAATTAAACCTCTTTTCTTTATAAACTCCCCAGACTTGGGTGTTTTGTGATAGTAAAGAAAAATTGGGTAATACAAGTAATTTGGGGATGTAAGGACAGGGACACTTTTAAGCTAATAAGAGAAACAATTTCTAAAGGGTAATGGGGTGCTTACAGGGGTGAGGGGTGCCATTCAAATCTCTTGAGTTTCCTCACCTAAGTCTTGTCAATGAAACCCTCCACCTCTATAAAGCAGTGTCTCTCTGTGCTAGTATAGCCTGGTCCCCCCCAGCTCTCCCATTGTAAACAGGGGGCCAAGAAAGCCAAGCTCTTGGCTGATGTTGACAGTTCCTCAGAGTGGCAGGCTGGGCCCTGAGACAGGCCTGGACATCACACAGCTTCTAGTCTCTCCAGCAGCTTTTCTGTTGCTCTTGAAACATTTTCTTCTTCAGGTCAGATAGGCCTGGAGGCCCTACTGGGCACTCTAGCTGTTATTTTGCTTTGTTGTGTTTCTGATGTACAGGTAGGTGTGTGTGTGTGTGTGTGTGTGTGTGTGTGTGTGTGTGTGCGTGGTGTGTGTGTGTGTGTGTGTGTGTGTGTGTGTGTGTGTGTGTGTGTGCATGTGGAGGCACGAAGTTAACATTGGATGTCTTCCTTGATCACTCTCTACTTTATTTATTGAGGCAGGGTCTCTCTCTTGAACCCAGACTTTACCCAATACCTAGTCCAGTGTCTTAGTCAGTGTTCTATTGCTGTGAAGAGACACCATGACCATAACAACTTTTATGGAGGAAAGTATTTAATTGGGCTGGCTTATGTTTCGGAGGTTTAGTCCATTATTGTTATGCTGAGAAGCATGGTGGCATGCAGGCAGATGTGGTGCTGGAGAGGTAGCAGCCAGAGAGTGAGCCACTGGGCTTGGCTTGAGTTTCTGAAACCTCAAAGCCTGCCCCCAGTGACACACTTCCTCTAACAAGGCCACACCTTCTCCAACAAAGTTGTGGGGTTTTTTGTTTTGTTTTGCTTTGTTTGTTTGGTTGGTTGGTTTTTCGAGACAGGGTTTCTCTGTGTAGCTTTGGCGCCTCTCCCTCGCTCTGGAGACCAGGCTGGCCTCAAACTCACAGAGATCCGCCTGCCTCTGCCTCCCAAGTGCTGGGATTAAAGGCATGCGCCACCAACACCTGGCCAAAGTTGTGTGTTCTAATTCTTTCAAATATTGTCATTCCCTATGAGCCTAAGGGGGCCATTTTCAGTCAGATCACCACATTCAGCTAGCCATTTGTTCTGGGGGATTCCCCCATTTCTGCCTCCTAAGTTCGTCCAGATCCAGTTCTCACCATTGTCTGGTAAGCAGTCTACCACTGAGCCATCTCCCTAGGCCCCACATTCTGATTTTGATAGACACTGGGCCTAGGAGCCTTCCAAGCAGAGCAGGCCTAGGGCTTCCTTTGGGTATCTGAGATGATAGATCCCTATGGGCCTCTCTCTCTCTCTCTCTCTCTCTCTCTCTCTCTCTCTCTCTCTCTCTGTGTGTGTGTGTGTGTGTGTGTGTGTATGTGTGTATGTGTGTTTCTCTCCTTGGGGAAGCAGGGGCCTGAGCCCTGGCCAAGAGGAGGTTTCCTTTTCCCCTTCCAGAGCCTTCCCCCAACCAAACACACTCACCAAGGGCCAGTTCCTTGTGCTCCACCTGTCTAAGCGCTACTGTCAGGACATGATCCATGCATGGGGAGGGACTTCAGCCACTATGCCCCTGCCCCTGGGCGTCTACCTGAGGCTCTGTGCTCTCAAAATAGAACACGAAACATATGGTACCTGCCTTCCAGGACCTGGGTTGCAGAAGAGTGGCTGTGGCATGAGGCAGGGGGGCTAGCAGGGAAAAGCATGATTTTCTCCAAACCCCTTCTCTAGGAGAGGGGTCTTTCTAGAGAGAGAGTCCCTGAAGGACAGATGTTACCAGAAGGGGTGCAACTGGCACTGTTCAGATAGCTGTGGTCAGACTGTGTTGTGTGACAAAACTTTTCCTGGGGAGATACAACACACACATCTACTCACCCCAGATAGGGATCCCATATAAGACCAAATTATGGGTACCACCAAAGTCCAACTTGGTGAACCAGTGAGTTCTGTTGGATTACTTACAGGAGTGTGGGTGAGAAGTTACTTACAGCAACAGGAATGATACAAAGATAGCTGTGTCATCTAGGTCCACTCAAACATAAGTGACAGCTCACAAAATCCCAGAACCTGGAGCACACTGCACAGCCTGCACGCAGCGCAACAGGTTGGAGAGTGTCCTTTCCAAGGGACTCTGGTCTAAACTGCTTCCAGGCCACTCAGCTGGTTTCTGCTTCTTTCAGGTCTGAGTCTTCTTGGCAGCTCAGCTTTATTTCTGTCTGAGAGCTACATTCAGCTTTTATTGTTCGCTCAGTCTGGCAGGGAGGGGCCTAGTGAATCTGGTCAGTTTCAGGGACTTCCTGGAGCTATTTTGAATTGTTAACCTTCCTCTTTAAGGAGCTTCCTGAGGATGGGATGTCTCTGTCTCAGAGGAAACAGCCACACAACAGACTGAGATGGGCAGGAAAGGAAGTCACAGGAGGTGAACCCCCAGCCCCACTCCTAGCAAGGTCTCCAAATGGCCGTAGTATTTTTCTTCCTTCATAGTATCACCTAGGCTCTGGTTGCACAGGTCTCCCTTTGTGTGTCCTTATCCTCACTGCTGTAACAATGACCAAGGTGGAAGAAGGGTCTGCAGATGTTACGAAGTTCAGATTGTCCTGACCCAAAAAGTGGTATGCTTACACAGGCAGAACAGAGAGACATGGAGACACAGGGACAGTGGTGTGGAGATGGAGGCACAGCATGGAAAAAGATGGGAGGCAGAGAGCGGAGGGAAGGGCACAAAACCAGAAACACCAGAACAGGAAGCTGAGAGATAATCTCTCTTCTGTGCCCTGCACTTCCTCTTTTTCATCCTCTTTTCTCCCTCTCTCCCTCCTTTCTGAGCCAGGGTCTCGCTGCTGCTTTGTCTCTTGAGTATTCATATTGCAGGCATGTGTCACCTCCCAGATGTGGACACTGCTTTTCTTTTATTTTCACATTTTATGTGTTTGTGTGTATAGTGTGCAAGTGCTGCGACATGCAAGGGATATCACAGGACAGCAGGGGCTATCACAGGACATCGGGGGATATCATGGGACAGCAGAGATATCATGAGACAGCAGGGGCTATCACAGGACAGCAGGAGATATCACGGGACAGCAGGGATATCATGGGACAGCAGGGGCTATCACGGGACAGCTTTTGGGTGTCAGCTATCTCCAACCACAGTGGGTTCTAGAGAGCAAAGGGCTCAATGGCCCACACATGGCATTTTGAGCAGACACAGGAGTCACAGTCTAGGCCCAATCTAGAGGAGCTAGCAAGTCCTCTGAAGAATAAGACCATGTGACGGCAGTCTGTGAAGGGACGGCAATCAAATACCTGAGGAAGGACAAGATGGGAGATCCTGGGTTATGTGGATTAGACTGGTTCTTTTGAGTTGGTTTGTGGAGATGCCAGAGGGAGACAGATCTCTAAGACTGACCTCATCCTCCCCATCTTCTCTGGGCCTCCCTCTGTCGCCCGAGGATCCCCAGGTTGTAAAGAAAGCCTAAAATAACATCTAGTCCTGAGGACCTGGGTCTACATTTTCAACTCTGCTACTTATGTCCTGTGACTGTGCGACCTTGGGCAGGTCACTTACCTCTCAGGCTCTCCATCTCCCCAGTATGACACTGCGAATTGAACCCGGTACTCTCCATTTTCTCCTCTGTCTATGCCAGCAGCCCTCTCACTTCTCTTCCCCCCCCCACTGTGATCTTCCCATGGGTTCACCCTCCCTCTGCCCCTGCTCCACATGATGTTTAAGGATCTGGCTACCTGCCTGCCACTGATGTGTGTGCGGACCTGTGTATATGGGCTTGTACCATGTGCATTGGATCCCTTGGAACTAGAGTAACAGGCAGTTGTGAGCTGCTTGATGTGGATGCTGGGAACTAAACCCAGGTCCTCTGTAAAAGCAGCAAGTGCTCTTAACCCTTGATTCATCTCTCCAGCCCTCCATGTGGTGGAGCAAAGATGGATATGATACCCATGTGCAAGACTGTCATGAATTAAGACATGCTGATGGATTAATCAGCAAGGACCACATTCATTTGGCTTAAGAGCCTGCTTCTCTTTACAAGGTGCACATGCCTGCAGTGGGCAGGACTCAAGGTGGGCACTACGCATCTCTGTTTACCTTGGCTGCTGGTAGGAGTGGGGTGCATGTCCATACTGTAGGCTCTGCAGCTTTGGCAAGGAATACAAACAGGCCTCCCAGAGAATGCTGCCTTCTACCCCCAAAGTCCATACCTACGCCATAATCAAAAGATGGTATCAGAAAACACTTAGGGCTGGCAGTTACTGCCATACAGGCTGGCAGAGTGGGGTATGGGGGAGGGGACACAGCCCTTACTCTCTACTGCTGATAGCCTTGGGAAGACAAAGCAGGGATCTGCATCTCCATCTAGTGGATTCACCCAAGGCTGAGCACAGCGTGGAGCCCATTTCCACTCCCTTGTCAAACTCTAGTTTGCAGAGGATGCTTGCCTGCCTATGTGGCTAAGACACTTTTCCCTTAAGCAATTAGATGTGGGAGTGCTGGGAAGATAGCTCAGTTAGTAAAGTGTTTTCCTTTCAAGCATAAAATCCTGTGCTCCATCCCCACAGTCCATGTGGAGAGAAGATTCAGCAGCAAGAGCACTTTCTGCTCCTTCAGGGGACCAGAGTTCAGTTCCCAGCACCCACATCCAGTGGCTCACAACCACCTATAACCTAGGGGATCCAATACCCAACATCTTTGGTTTGGGTCTCCATGGGCACCTGGACACACAAGGCATACACACAGACACATAAATTTAAAAGAAAAAAAGTCAGGAATTAGTGACTCATGCTTGTAATCCCAACATTGGGAAGCAAAGACAGGTGGCTCCCTGGGGATCACTGGCCAACCAGCATACCTGAATGTACATGAACACATACACACATGCTCGTGCACACACACACACACACACACACACACACACACACACACACACACACACAGAGAGAGAGAGAGAGAGAGAGAGAGAGAGAGAGAGAGAGAGAGAGAGATCTGAAAAAACAAACCCAGCCACCAAACAATAAAGCAAGGTGCCCAATGTCATGATCAGGGATCTATAAAGGGGGCTGAAGGCAATTTGCTCCAAGGCATCACAATGACTCCATTCAGAAATAGACCTGGAAGGGGAGGCGAGGGGCTTTGCTCAAGGTCAGGGTTGAATGGAGACTAGGGCCCAGGTGTCTGGAGGCCCGATCTCCTGTTGGTCCTAGTGCCCATACCTGCCAGCAAGACTGGGCAGGGAGCAGAAGGGAAGCGACTAGAGGGAGGACCAAGATATCTGTCCACTGCCCACTGGAGCCTTTCAGATTGATCCTGGGGCTTGACTGCCTGCAGAGGGGCGGGAGGAGGAGCAGTGGCTTTGGGCTGTTCTTCTGCACCTGGAGAGCCAGCTTCCAGACTCCTGGAGCCAGGTTTGTCTTCTGTGTCCCTTCTTTCTTATCTCTGTATCTACTAGATGCCAGAGGACCATGCCCAGCACCTTCCAATCTGAGAGCCTGGGACCTGGAACTCAGAACCCTCCAAGAAGAGTAGAGCGTTGCCAAGAACCCACTGTCCTGGTGGACTGATGGCAGGGGTCATAGCCAGGGGCCTCTCAGCAGGGGAGAGGACTCCACAGGGTGGGGCATCACACCCGTTGCTTTCATGTCTTCAGCGAGCTGCACCTACAAGGTGGCCTCTGGGCTCCCAGACCTCAGATCTAAGGGTAGGGATAGTGTGGAGTACCCACCAGAGGGTGCAGGATGCGAGAGAGGGTCGTGTACACTTCAGATTCCAACTAAGGGGCACCTGAGTCTGAAGGACGCGGGTAGCTTTGAAGATGAAGAGGCCCATGGTTCAGGGCTCTAGGCCTGGCGCGGCTGGGGAGCTGGGAGGGAAGCCCATCTCTCGGCTCCTCCCCGGGCCGCCCTGCCCCGCCCCGTGCCGGGACAGCCTGGGCGGGGACCCGCGGCTGGAGGGCGCGCCGTCTGGTGCTCCAGGTGCAGTTCCCATGAGTCTGGGGGCCCGCGGTGGCCCAGGAGGAGTGCCCCGTCTTCAATCTGCCCCTGCCGTGTCTCTACACCCTGTCCACTGGACGCCAGTGAGCCTCAGAACCCAGGTAACAGAGGGCGGGACTCGGCCAATGTTCCCCACGGGTCTCCGCCTCGCGTGCGTCCACCCAGTCCATGCACTCCTTCTCTCTGCTCCAGAGCAGCAGCAGAGCGCGGATGCTGCTTGGAGATGGATCTTGGAAAGTTTGCGCCTGGACGGCGGTGCCTCAGGCGACTGCCAAGGCAGACACTTGTAGCCACGCACCCCGAGTCCACGTGAAAGAGAAGCCTCTGCTCCAGCATCCAGTTTTTCTCTTAATTAGAGCAGCGAAGCAGACACGCTCCCCATTCTGGCTCTCCAAACCTGAAAAAAAAAAAAAAAAATCCTGGGATGGGAACTGACAGTTGGTAATTCTTAAGCCTTAGGGATGTTTATGTCTGTACTTCCCGCCTCCTTCCCCCAGACGCACGCTATGAACCAGTTAGATAGTGTGCATGGAAGGCACAGTTTTGTGCCCAAAGAGGTAGGTCTGCACCCTGATAAGAAGGGTGCCCGGCCACAAGCCACAAGCCACAAGGAGCTGTCTTTTTTACCACTTTCCCTGCCTCATTCTGTTTGGTCAGGCCGGGCCCTCATTGACGCCCATCCAAGCATGCTTAAGCCCAAGTCTGATGAGCCTAGGTCACGAGGGGGGCTGCAGCCTGCAGGTGCAGAACACTGGAGTCCACTAAACCCTTATGGGTATGCACACAATGGGCTTTCTTCCTTCAGTGAGAGAAGGACGCACTGCCTAATGGAGAAAGGAAAGTTTCGCCTTCCCTCAGAGCCAGAGAGAAGAGGTGGGGGCTAGGGGAGGGTGAATACCAAAGTAGCCATCATGACTGACATGGACACCCCTGATACTGATTTTCCCCGGGGACAAACCATGCAGGTGGTAGATGAAGAAAGAAGACCCCGAAAGGCTAAGCATTTGGCCCAAGCACTGTGGTGGGCCTCAACCACCGCCTCTGAGACCAGGTGCTTCTGCGTTTTAGGAGATTACTACATTGTTTATTACAGTGTGTGTGTGTGGGGGGGTGCTTATGGAAATCAGAAGACAACTTGCAGGATAGGTTCTCGTCCTCCACCATGTGGGACCTGGGGATTGAACTCAGGTTTGTCAGGCTTGGTCGTAAGCGCCTTTACCCACCAGCTGAGCCATTTTGCTGCTGTTTCTGCATTCTGGTTGTGACCAGCAGGGGCCTGTTTCTCCTTGGGCTCCTCTGCAGTTCAGGAGTGCCCAAGGCAAGGGCACCTCCAAATAGAACTCAAATCCCCTTAGGAAACACTGCCAAGACCCATCCAACCCCTTGTTAAGCTCCCGGACAGCAGGAGGCAGGACCCGCGTTCCCTTCTGTAGCCATAGTGCTTGGCATGGGGAAGAAACTTGGCCAGAACGTCGTGAGTTAACCAGAAACAGCTGAGTTCTTTTCCAGCAGGCAGGTCTTTGCCCTTGAAGAGCAGCAAGGACATGGAAATGCAGGACCAGGAAACTGCAGACACACTTCCAGACGCCTTCACACACTGCCCCTATGCGGGACAACTTCTTTCTTAATTCAGCAAATAAAACCGTTATCGCTAGTCCCATTTCTTGTAGTGGCAAAGAAAGACAGTGTGCTGGGTGAAGTGGACAGCCAGTGTATCCCTCTCCTGAGCTGCAGCATGAGAGACTTCATCCCACATAGTGGAATTTTACCCCACTCCTCAGGAGGTCTCATTTGGAAACATTATTTGTCATTGCCTTTTCTTTTTTTTAAAACTCTTTTTAAAAGTTTATTTTATGTGCATTGGTGTTTTGCCTGCATGTATGTCTATGTGAAGGTGTTGGGTCCCCTGGAACTGGAGTTACAGACAGTTGTGAGCTGCCATGTGGATGCTGGGAATTAAACCTGGGTCCTCTGGAAGAAGAGTCAGTGCTCTTAACCACTGAGCCACCTCTCTAGCTCTCTCTATCCCTGTCATTGCCTTTTCTTGATTCTTAACACCCTGCAGTGTTGCCAGGGATTGGGAAAGGAATTCACTTTTCTTGCCTCAGTTTCCTTTGGTGAAAAATAAGGTTTTATGAGCAAGTGGGTGTGCCTCCAAAGTCATCTGTAGGCTGCAGAGCAAATCCAACAGGTGGTGTGTGTGCATGCGTGCGTGCGTGTTTTAATCTGGCTTCTCTAGGTAGGCTTTATGGTTCCCTTGAGCAGTAACTGTGCATCCTGGTGTTCCCCAGAGAGCAAGCCCCATCAGAAGCATGGAGCATACAGTAGCTTTGCAAGAAGTATTCACTGATCAGAATTAATCTCTACAAGAAGGAAAATTCCCATAATTCATGAGACCTGGAAAGCCTTGAATCCCTCTCCCCCTTCTTCCCTGTGTAAGGAGACGTGACACTCTGCCATAGAGATAAGGGCCAGGAGAGAGAGAAGAGCTTGACGGGCTCCCAGAACCCAGACAAGGACCTTCAGCCTAGCTGCCCCCAGAGTCACCTAGAGAGATCTCTCGATGAGCTGATGGACACTGCAAGGGACAGTGGAAGAGTCCCAATGAGGAGCAATCCCAGCTTCCTAAGGAGGGGTGGAGGCAAAGATGAGCTGGGCTAAGTGGCCAGTCTGAGATGGCTGGAGGGGAGGGGGAACTCAGAGGTTCCCCTGGGAATGCAGGAGGAGAGCCGGGGGGGGGGCAGGGCTGGCATGCACACCCTCATATAGAAAGCAGTTTTTCTGCCCGACCCTGATACACCCTGATAGCACCACTGGGAGCTTTGGCTTTTTGCCCCAGCCCTGCCTTTGACCCCAAACAGCTCAGTTCACTGTTAGCACTGGAATGCACCTGCCGAACCTTGGAGTAGGGGCAGGGAGTATAGAAGCCCAGCCTTAAAGAATGTGTAATTTCCCAGCTTGTTGGGGTAGTTGGGGAGGAGGAATGGGCCTGTCAAGGAAGTGTCAAAAGATTTCACCTGAATAAGTCAGGGTGGGGCTTCTCCTATCTCTGAGGCCATTGTAGACCTCCCCATCCCTCTGGGTCCCCTTCTTTTGGAGAGAGTAAGGCCATGGCTTAGACCCGGTTTTCTGTCCCTTTGCACGTTGGTTTTCTCCTACCAGTTTGATGGCTTTCCACCACAGAGGATGGAAAAGTACGCCTGTTGCAACACTTCATGAGTCAGTGTTCACTCTGCTGTCCAGTGTCTGGACTGTCTGGACCTCACTTGGAGACAGTGTTGAATCTTTGGAGACAGGGATAAGGAAGACCCTGGAGATAGTTATGAGATTGTGTAAGCTGGCAATGAGGAGCCATCACATTCGAAGATATAATTGTTTCTTGCACTCGGAGGAAAGGATGATGTTCCCCAAAGTGGTAGCCCAGTTTCATCCTCATCTCTGATTTGTTCACTAAGCTGGATTTTAGCCTGTAGTATTCTCCTGCCTTCCAACCTTGACCAGGCCAGTATCACCTGCAGCAGACTCTGGATTGTGGGACCTGAGGAAGGAAAGTTGCCTGAACTTCAGGCATGGCATTTTGCCCCTTAGGGTCACCCCCCTTCGGTTAATTAGTAGCTTTGTAGTCAAGGTGGCCAGTGCAACTTGCAGAATTCACTGGGAGCCTGTCAGAGATACGGAGTCCAACCATACAACCTCTAGATCCCAGAGCTCAGAATCCAGCTGCTCTAGGAGCCTGCCACTGGCCTCAGCTACATTCCCAACAGCTGAAGGCCAATGTGGCTGGCAGATAGCCACCTCAGGTTCTGGTTCTAACATTGTCCAGCTGGCAGTGTGACATTGGACCTATCTCTTTCTGAGCCTCAGTTTCCTTATCTGTGAGAGTACCCTGGATTTTATAAAGGTATCTTACCTTTAGCACCATTGCCATTTGGTGGCAGAGAGAAGGGAGCTGTCTTGTGCTATATTACCCTTAGCCTCTATACAACAGTACTGCCACACCACATCATCTCTGAGTCGTGTGTGTGTGTGTGTGTGTGTGTGTGTGTGTGTGTGTGTGTGTGTGTGTGTGTGTAGGCATTACCCATAGAGACCAGAATAGGGTCTCTATGTAGGTGCTGAAAACCAAACCTAGGTACTCTGGAAGAGTAGCCAGTACTCTATCTCCCTTCACTGGCTTCAGACTCAACAGAGATTTGCCTGCATCTGTTGAGATTAAAGATGTGTAGCATTATGCTGGGCTTCTGAGTCCTTTCTGACATCTGAGAGTTCCTCTGGACATCACCAGATATGCCCTGGGGCAGCATCACCTCTGGTTGAGAAGGGCTGCATGAGGTCTCTGAAGACCTCCCCTCCCCCAGGATGTCTCTTGGTACAAAAGGGCTTCCAGCTGGTTCAATGAGTTTGCCCTATGCATGAATGAGGAGTGAGTGGAACAGGTCAGAAGGGAAGGGAAGACTGCTGGACCTCATGCTGAGAGCCAAGGCTAAGCTCTCTGTGCCTCTAGATCTTGAGTTACCCAAGGAGGGGTTAGGAGGCATGGATATGGTCAGCAACCTTCCAGTACTGGGCAGCACAGTAATGACTCCTGTGTCCCTGCTCCACATTGCCCCCTCTCCTTGCCCTGGGAAGGGATGCAGGAAGTGAATCAGCTCAGCAACCACAGGAGAGAGGGCTGGGTGCCCTTTGAGATGCATGCTCACGCCTCAACCAACCTACCCTGGCTGTGTTTTGATTATTCCTTCCATGTTAGCTGTTTATTAACTCTGTCCACGGAATCCCCTTCTGACCTTGTTGCTTAACGGAAGGGCAGAAGATTTATTTTGGCGGGGTTAGGCTTGGGTGCTGCGGCTGTTGACGAATCTTGGAAGTAAATTGCTTTGGGTTATTCATTCTTACAGTCTTCAAGAAGAAACTTGGCTCTGGGCTGTGGGCTAGATACTGGGAAGGATCCTTGGAGTTAGACAAATCCCCAGGCTGCACCCCTAATTCAAGGTGTCTGTTAATGCCCTGCCCAAGTGTACAGAGGAGGGCGTGGCAAGCTGTGAGGTCCTGTGTACTGGGGGAACTCTGCAGGAGTGAGTTCCCTTAGGGAGGAGATGGTGACAGTGTCAGAAACTTCACAAGAGGGAGGGGTTTGTTGGGGGTGGTTTTGTTGTTTGTCTCTTTGTTATTGTAGTAAAACATATAGAATATAGCTTTCTCATTTTGACATGGGCCATGCACACCTGTGGCAGCTGGAGGCTATCCTTAGTTATTATTCTTCGGGCACTATATACCTTTTTGAGATATGCCTTCTCACTTTTATCTAGAACTAACCAAGTAAGCCAGGCCCACTAACACTGAGATTACAGGTGTGGGCCATCATATCTGCCTTTTTTATTTACATGGGTTCTGGGTATTAACCTCAGTCCCTCATGCCCTCAAGGCAAGCACCTTACCGGCTAAGCAATTCCCTGTGCCCCATTTTGAGAATATTGAAAGATACAATTCATTGTCACTAAGCACATTCACATTATTCTGCGGCTGTCACCATCATCCAGCACCACAACTTCATCATTTACCAGCTAAAACTTTGCACCCAATAAAACCAACTTCCCACTGTCCAGCCCCTCTGCAACTACCCCCTCTGCTTCGGGTCTCTGTGACTGACAGCTAAGGATACCTATGTCATCAAGCACTGTGTATCTCTTTTCTCTGGAAATAGAATACAATACCACAATAACCTACATTTTAATGAAAAAAAAAGGTTTATTTGGTCCACAGTTATGGTCCAAGGCCAAGGTGATGTATCTAGTGTTGCCCCTCTGGCTGCCAGTCTGGAAGCAGTACAAAGCATCTCCTGGCAGCAGACAGGAAACATGCCTCTGTGGACATGCCTTCTCCTGTCTTCCTGAGACTTCATTTGGAGGGTTTAGCTGGGAGCACAGGTACTTGTATACCATTGACTGAAGAATGGTCTGCCATTCAAAGATGAACACCTGGGGAGCACGGAGGGAGGAAGACTGCACCATATGTAGTAAGTGCAATAATCTAATATTTGTCTTTCTGTGGCTGACCTCTCGGCTGCCATAACATCCTCATGGTTGGTGTATGATGTAGCCTGAGTCATAATTTCCTTCTGAGGCAGCTATGGACCACATTCTGTGTGTCTGTTCTTCTGCCCCTGGCCATTTGGGTCACTGCCACCCTTTGGCTACTGTGAATGATTCTGGATTGAGCCAGGAAGGTGAGTAGCTGCTGAGTCCCTGACTTTGACCTTTTGGAGTGTATGCCCTGAAGTGGAGCTGCTGATCATATCAGAAGAATAAATACATCCAAAGTTTTGTATGCTTTTTGAGATAGGCCTGGGCTGGATGAGATATGGCTCAGTGGCTAAAGGTATTTGATACCAATCCTGAGACCCATGCGGTTGGTGGAAAGAAAGAATGACCTTTGCAAGTTGTCCTCTGACTTTCATATGGTGGTTGTGGGGTGTGTGTGCATGGGTACACACACACAATCAATATATACAATTTTTAAAAAGTTAAGCCTCTTGAGAGGCTATCATTATGTAGTTTAGGCTGGCCAGAGGCTTGCAGTCTTCCTGTTCAGCCTCCATAGTGCTGGGATTATAGGCATGTACCTATGTTTAGGATGCTTCAAGGAGAGATGTTTGACCTTGGATTCAAGGGTAAATGACCCCTCTGGATATCTAACGGGGTAAAATTCTAGCTTATGTCACAGAGTGAGTAGTACACAGGTTCACGTGCCTGGCATTGGAGGCTGTAGCCAGAGGCAAGCGTAGTAGGAGTAAAAGGCCAGGAGTAGAGTCTTGCTCCCAGCTAAGGAAATTGGGCTCTTCCCTGTGGAAACTGAGAAGCTATGAAAGAGTTTTCAGGCAGCAAATCATGCAGGATGTAGCCAGAAGTGATAAAGCAGGTGGACTGGGAAGGAAAGAGGCTAGAGGCAAGAAAACCATACAGGCAGAAAACCAGGGTGTTCACAAAGCCTGGGGGTGGCAGTGGCTGCTCATGGGCAGCCTTTCCCTAGATGAGCTTACAGGAGGCATGGTAGTTTGAGAGGACAGGAGAGGCTCTGCTTGGGCTGGGTGACTTTGGGGACCCATGAGACTATCCAGGTGGGATGAAGTGAGAGAAGTCTGATAAGCCTGTGAGGGTAAGAAAGAGAAGTAGGCAGTCAAGGGAAAGGACTGCCATCCAGGCACAGAGGCCAGGACCCGAGGTGGCCTCTGTGTGAACAGTGCTACCTGCCCCCATGAGTGTCTTATCAATCCACACATTTTGATTGCCAAGCTCCAGGCCCTCTGCCCACTCAGTGGGGAGCGGACACACAGAGATGAACATGAGCGATGACTTTAATTCATGTATTCATTCCATTAAGCCCAGGCTGGAAGTGGGCCAGTACCTTTGCACAACTGAAGATTGAATGTTGATAGGTGCCATGCAGGAGAAGCAGAGCGTGCAGTGACAGTGTGCCCTAGGCCTTGACAGTCTGAGGTGGGGCTTCTTAGCACTCCTGACACTTGCCTGTTTTTGTTTCTTTGTTTTGTTTTTGAGACAAGGTCCCATAAAGCCCAGAGTGGCCCAGAAGTCATATGTACCTAAAGGTCACCTTGAACTCTTGACCCTCCTGCCTTTACCTCCTGTGCCAGGATTACAGGTATGAGCTACCAACGCTGCTCTATGTAGTGCAGGAGATGGCACCCAGGGCTTCCAACTAAGTTGTGTCGTCCCCACCCAGGGCTTCCAGGTGAGCTCTGTCCCCACCCAGGGCTTCCAGGTGAGCTGTGTCTCCAAGCCATGGCCAGCATTTTGGATCATCGAATTCCCTATGGTAAATGAGACAGTTCTACACACTGTAGAGTGTTCCTCAGCATTTTTGGCTTCTGTGAACTAGATGCCAGTAGCCACACTCACACAAGGGGTAGGGAGGTAGATGTTCTCTGGGGAGTGAAATTGCCCCCCTTCAGCTGAGCTCCATTGGGGTCAGGAAGGCCAATAAAGCAACCCGAATTCATCAAGGGTAAGCAGGGATGGAGACTCTGCTGCCCCTCATTCCATCACCATGATGGAACTAATTAACCTCGTGTCTAAGATAATCAGCCTAGAAGTGGGAGAGGCTTATTCTGGCTTGCGGTGTGGGGAGTTCCATCCTTGGTTTCTTGGCCCTGTTACTTTGGACCTGTGATAAACCAGAGCACCATGGCAGGAGCACAAGTTGGAACAGGCTGGCAAGCAGAGAGAAAGTAATGAGTAAAGTCCCAAGATTCCATTCAAGGGTTCACTTCCATATGTCTAGCAGACTTCACATTAGACACCACATCTAAATGGTTCTACCACCTCCAGATAGTGTCGTATGTGGGGACCATACCTTTGGGGGACATTTTATCAAACCATGGCAGAGAAGAGAACATTGAGTATCCGCAAAGGTCCTTGGGTGGGGAGAGAGCACAAAGGGAGATCAGTGAAGAAGCTGGTGTAACTGGTGAAGAAGACTTTAGTTATACAAACTGTAGTGGAGATGGGGGAAAGTGGGCAGGCTCTGGGAGTGTTTCAGAGGCAGCTTAGCTATATTTCAATGGCAGGAAGGCTTTAGACACTAGAGTGGCAAGGGAACCTCCCAGAAACGGAGAGCAAAAGTGGCCAGAAGCTAGTGAGTCACACCTGTGGCATGTTGGTTGAAGATACTCAGGCTAGAAGAGGGGTCTGGCTGGACTCAAACCTCAAGAGTGAGCAGCACACAGATACTGAAGCCTTGGGATAAACACAGAGTCCAAGATGGAAGGCTGAACTAAGGACAGGAAAACCAGCCATGCTTCCACGCTCCACTTGGGGAGATGCAAGGTCAGAGTAGGAAAAAAGCTCCATAGTGGAGAGCTGTGACAGCTCTGGGCAAAGGCGGCTGCTGTACCACCCATAGAGTGCAGTCAAGTCAGATGAGAACCAGTGAGTCAGTAACCCACCCAGCAGCAGTAGGGAGCAGGGCAGCTGTTTTCCCCAGACATTTGTAGGCTAAGGCAGGATGGACAGGTAGGTAGGGCTTAGTGTGTTTATCTGATCTTGTGTTTTCTGCCCAATGTACAGAGAGTTTCTCTTGTCCAGGATATTTCACAGTCACCCTGTACCTGAGTCACTTTGTAAATGCAGGTGGCTTCATGTGAGGTAACGTCCCAGGCATGGAGTGGCCCACCAGTGTGGTGCTGTTTTCAAACGGCTTGCTGCTCTGGAGATAAAAGATAACTTCTCCTTGAAGTTTTTACTTTGATTTTTGTTTGTTTGAGTTAGGGTCTCACAGATTAGCCCAGGCTAGCCAGGAACTTGCAATTCTCTGGCCTTGGACTCCTGAATGCTAGGATTGTAGGCTTTCAATAATAATAATAAGGAAAAAAACACATTTTTAATTGCATGTGGGGAGTGTATGTGCCATAGCTTATATATGGAGGTCAAAGGACAACTTGTAAGAGCTAGTTCTTCCTTTCTACCATATAGTTCCAGGGATCAAATTCAGAGGGCCAGACTTGGTAGCAAGCACGTTTATCTGCTGAGCCATCTTGCCGGTCCTGTTCTATGTCATTTTAACTTGCATTTTTCTTACTACAAACAAGGTGAGTATGACAGACAGGAGCCATTTGTACTTCCTTTTCCATGAACAGTCTGTTCATGTTTTGCCCAATTTTCATCAGGTTTTTTGGTTTTGTATTGAATTAGAGGAAATCTTACTGAATCAAAGGAAATCTTTGCTTATTTTTTCCCCCTTTGAGACAAAGTCTCACGTAGACCAGGCTTGAATTCCTTATGAATCTGAAGATGACCCTGAACTTCTGATCCTCCTGCCTCTGATCCTCCTGCCTCTGCTTCCTGAGTGCTGGGATTACACATCTATATGGACCACCATGCTCAGTTTATATGGTGCTAGATGTCGAACCCAGGGCTTTGTGCATGCTAGGCTAGCAGCCTACCAGCTGAGCTACATCCCTGGTCCTGGAGGAAACATTTATGTACCAAGGAAATTTTTTTTCTGGAATGTAAGTTGTTAGTCATCCTCCTTCATTGGATCAAGGAAGCTTTTGTTGTGTGTGTGGAGAGTTGTTAAAATTAGTTTATTTTATTTTATGTAGGTGAGTGTTGTGCTCCTATACATGCCTGGTGCCCTTGGAGGTCAGAAGAGGGCATTGGATCCCCTAGAACTGTAGTTACAGATGTTTTGAACCACCATGTGGGTGCTGGGAATTATCCCAGGTCCTCTGCTAGAATGAGTGATCTTAACTGCTGAACCATTTCTCCAGCCCCTGTTTTTCTGGGTTTTGCTGTTACTTCTAAATTTTAAGAATTATGAATACTGATGAGAGGTTCCCTAGTTGGCAGGCAGGGAGTTCTGGAATGGAGGTCCTTGTGGAGGTAGTAGGCTCCCAGAACAGGAGCAGGGGTGGTCTTGGAGCAACAGGGGAGGACTTAGGCCTCCTGCCAGGATAAAGTGTAAAAAATGCCATGTGCCTATAGGTTGGTGGCTACACATTGAAGGAACAGGGGAGACAGCTGAGTTAACCCAAGGGTAAAGTCAGGTGTATGAAATGTCAGACGGTCCATGCATCAGGGTCCACTTTGTCAGAAAGAGAGGTCGGTGGACTCTGAGTCAGGGTTGGATGAGGAAAGGGACAGAACCTCTGTCCCCATTGCATCTTGTTAGGTCCCATTTGTGTCCTTAGCTTCTGTCACCAGGCCCTGATGTCTGAGCCCACACTGGGGACCATGTTCTCATTGTACTCTCACACACCAGGTCAAGTGCCACATAACTGGGACAGCCTGTGCCCAAAGCCTTAGCTAGCCAGTTTAAACTGGCCTGTTCTTAGCCATTTCCCTTGCACTGCCTCACCTTTCCCAGTGACCCAGGCTTCCCCTAACTGCTCCTGCCTCCATCTACTGACAAACATGGTATCCCCCTTATAGGAAAGTAAGCTAGTCACTTCTGATGGCGTTCCTTCTCTATGTTGTCGCCAACCCTGATTCTATGTGTTAAGTCCCAGAAGTGCACTTGAGACCTTGGGAAGATCTTGAATAGAAAGAGTAAGTGAGTCAGTACATCGTGTGAATGCTTAATAAGCAAACACTCAGGGCTGGAGAAATGATTTAGAAGTTAAGAGCACATGTTCTTCCAGGGGACCAGAGTTCAGGTCCCAGCACCCAGGGCCGGGTGGTTCACAACTGCCTATAACTCCAGCTGCAGGGCATTTAATGCCTTTTCCAGGCCTCCACAGGCACCCAGACATTCATGGCATATATCCCACAGACATACACACATATACATCTGTAAAAATAAATCTTAAAAAAAAAATAAGCTCTCTTGGAAGCCTTCCTGGAGGAGGTGGCTGGGTGGCTGGAGGCAGCTCTGAAGAATGGAGATGTGGGGCATTGGAATGAGAATGGCCAGAGCCAAGAGGGAGGCATAGGGTGTGAGTCTGTGTGTGCTAGGTGTGAACAGTGAAACAGTGGTCAGCCATCACTCCCAGTGCGTGTGTTCTTGTGATTGGGTTGGGGCAGGCCAGTGAGAGAGTGTTAAAGTATAGGATGGGTCCTGGGGCTGCTGGGTGGAAGCAGGTTTCTTTCCCCAAGCGTGAGCTGACAGGCTCAGGTGGTGCTTGTGCTAAAAGTCTCCGCACTGGGATGTGTTGGGGCCACACTTCTGCAGATGAATGAAGCCCTTGCCCATTCCTCCTAGTGTCATTGGCAAAGCCTTGCCCTGGATGAACTCAGATACCAGCCTTTGCTCCCTCAACCTCAAGCCCCACAGGGCACCTTCCTTCCTGCCTGATTCCACGGCACAGATGTTTCCCCTCCTGCCTGATGCGGGCCTCCCACCTCCTTCCTCTTGCCTTCTCCCTTCTCTAGTTTCTCTCTCTCTCTCTCTCTCTCTCTCTCTCTCTCTCTCTCTCTCTCTCTCTCAGGCTCAGCGCCCACACCTGTCCCTGGTTCTGACTTCAGAGGTATTAAAATTTTTTTTACTTTAATTTTTTTAAAAGTTACTTTATGTGTGTGGTGTTTTGACTGCATGTATGCCTGTGTAGTACATATGTACTTGGTACCCACAGACTCCAGATGAGAATATTGGGGTGCCTGGTACTGGAGTTCCAGATGATTGTGAGCTACCATGTGCATGCTAGAAATTGAACTTGGGTCTTTTGGAAGAGCAGTGAGTGCTCTTAACACCTGAGCCACCTGTCCAGCCCTAGTTTTATCTTTAATTATATTCATATGTGTGTCATTGTGTGGGTATATGTAAGTTGAGTGCAGTTGCCTTCAGTGTCCAGAAGATGGCATCTGCTCCCCTCTTGGGTGGAGTTACAGGTAGGTATGAGCCACTTGACATGGGTGCTAAGAAGCAAACTCAGGTCTTAATTGCTGAGCCATCTCTCCAACACACAAAGAACTCTTAAACACCCAAAAAGCTTCAGAATACCAGAAATGGTGTCTGGAGTTGTGGCTCAGTGGTAGAGCACTTGCTTAGTATGGTTCACACCCCTGCAACAGGCTCGCAAATGGTTCAGCAGGAAAAGGTGTCTGTCACCAAGCCCCAGGACTTGGCTTCAATCTCTAGGACCTACATGGTAGAAGGAGAGAACCACTTCTCAAAATTTGTCCTCTGGCTTCCACACATAGACTGTGGCACATTTACACACACACACTCACACACACACACACACACACACACACACACACACACACACTCATACACACTAAACAAAATTTAAAAGAAAAATATTTAAGCCTGTGTTGTTAGAGAAAAGGAGGAAGAAAATATAAGTAGAAATGGTGATGATTGGCAGTGATGTTGATGTTTGGGGCTGGGGGCCTGATCCACACTCCCCAGAACACATACAATCTTTTAGGGGATGCCTTACTGGCCTAGATCATAATCCCAAACTCTAAATCTGCTGCTAAAATTCATTCCCAGGGGGAGAAATAAGCAACATTTGCCCCTTCTAAGGCTCCAATGACGGATGGAGGCAAAGGGGTGTGGGTGCTCCTCTCCAACAGGGCACACCTAGAAAACCTTTATCCAGCAGGGATGAGGGTAGGGCCCCATTCCCTAATCTTCCTTGGAAAATATACTTTGGCCCCACCCAAAGGCAAAAAAGGGCAGCTTTGCATACAACAGGTGGGAGGAAGTGGCTAGATACTCAGGTGAGGGTCTTGGGTCCCTTCCATCCCTCCTTGAGAAGGTGTACATGGCCAACAAGCAGAGCTGGGATGATTCTTTTGCAAGGAGGCACAGCTGAATATCCCAAGATGGTAGTTGCTTGACTCAGAGGACAATGAAGTCCCTATTCTACAGGATGCTCCCAAATTCACCACCCATTTGGCCATTGCTGTCATCACCTTGTGATCTCTCTCTTTGTTGTCTAAAGAGGTCTATACCTTTAGAGTGACATTTGTGGGGAAATAATGTTGCAGTCACCAAGCCCTTTGCCCAGCTCTTTTGTGACCTATGTTATACAAGGGCCCAGATGAGCTGTGGTTGATAGAGAAGGCTTCTGGAAAGAGGAAGAACATACTGGACAGTGTGTGTGAGGAATGGTGAAGGGGAACAAAGAGACAGGAAGTCCACAGAAGGTCCCAATTGGGGAGTGGGGTGGGGGAATTGAGTGTCAGACCACAGGAATGCCAGGGCATGGTAATTGGTTACACTGAGGTAACAAAGAACCATTGAAAGGACAAAGTGGGCCCAGTGGAGTATCTGTGAGCTTCTACCCCTGGGGAGCTTCAAGTGCTGCCCCCTCCCTGCCAATGGAGGAGCCTGGGGATCCCAACTAGAAGTACTTAGTGTACTTGGGGGCCCTAGAAGCCCTAACAAGCTGGGTGCAACCTCATGTCCCCAATAAGCCAATTACACAACATGTCATAATGAACAGAGAGAAAGGAGAGTTCTTTATGTGGCTATATTGGAGTGAGAAATAAAGAGATCCAGCACCTACCCTAACCCAGCCCATCTTCAAGGTCCCGACGAGGTTTAGGTTTACAGAGAGGACAAAAGGTATACCCAGCTAAGCAGTCCTGGTTGAGGGGTGGACCTCCCAGTAATCATTGTCTGGGTTCCAGTCTGTCCTGCAAGGTGGTCTGCACATTGTTAGAACTGTGTAAAATCTCTTTCCTGGAGACAAGTGTCCCCAGGCTGGCACAGGCTTCAGACTTTTCCTTCTTCTAGCATGAGACTCCTGGGGGAAATCCCAGTTCCTTGAGGTCCGTTGTTTTTTCAATAGTCAGATCACCACAAAGAAGGGTCCAAGTGTCTCCTTAGATCTTCACTCCTCTCAGAACCATGGCAGATGCAGGGTTCTGGCATTTCTGGCAGTAGTTCATTCCCAATGCCTTCCAAACTACCCCACATCCTGTCCTGGGCAGGACAGAACCCAGCTCAGAGGTGCCTATTGCTGCCTGGAAGGCTTTCCTGGTGAGAGGTAGGAGGGAAGGCAGAGGTCAGCCAGTGTGGAAGAAGCTTCCTTGGAGGGGAAAACTTTGGGATAGATGGTCAGGTCTTTGAGGCTCATCTCTTGCATAGTTTTGGTACATACCTTCTCTGGAAATAAATAGGGGAAGTTGTCTAGAAGGGTGAAGGATTGGTTTACCAGTAGGTTAAAGGAAGAGGGAAAGAAGGGAAGTCCCTGACTCTGTAGTCCTCCCCCTCACTCCTCCCCCTTCCAGTCTGGCCCAATTTAATCTTCATCTTTGCCCCAGGATGGTCACTGGTGCTACAGCATTCTAGATTGTCACTTCACGGAACTGGAGCTTCTGGGTTTACTCCCTGACAGCTGGTTGTGTGATCTTGGGCACTCCACATTCCCAGCCAGATTCTCTACTGACTTTGAGGTGCCTAAACCACTCATTCCTTCTTTTCTCCAGGCTACCAGAGTGTCCTCCAGGGACTTGACAGAGTAGGGGGCACTGAGGCAGAGATGCCATCTGGCTTTGGGGCAGGAGAAGGATTACAGCTTCTGCAGAGCTGGGAATGCCCTCCATTGACCCAAAGCCTCAGATTTGACTTTTAAAGGGGAACACTCTGCTGATAAGAGCCCAGTTGTGATAAAGATGGCTTTATTCTGTCTGAGCTGGGCTACTAGCTTTGCAGTTTCAACATCCCGCCTACCTGTGTGAGAACTCAAGCTGACTGGACTCTGGGGTTAAATGATTCCTGCTCAGGGAAGCTAAAGGGTTTTATGAACTAGAGTCCTGTCCAAGCATGCTTTCACTGTCATGCACCAGAATCTTGCCAGGGCTGGGCACTGTCGTTCGTATGTATGTATGTATGTATGTATGTATGTATGTATGTATGTATGTATGTATGCATGTATGTATATTTGTACACACACACACACACATATGAATTGGATTTTCTACATGCATATAATGTGTTTTGATGAAACCCCCCCATTTCTACCCTGTCTTAGTCACTCTCCTTTTGCTGTCAAGAAATACCATGACCAAGCAACTCTTACAAGAGAAAGTATTTAACTGAGGACTCGCTTATAGTTTCAGAGGTTTAGTCCATTATCATCATGTCAGGGAGCATGGTAGCAGGCATGGTGTGCTGGAACAGTAGCTGAGAGCTAGCTACATCCTGATCCACAGGCAGAGAGAGAGGGGAGAAGGGGGGAGGAGAGGGAAAGGGGCAGGGGGAGAGGGATAAGGAGAGGGAGATGAGGAGAAGAAGAGAGAGAGGGAGAGATAGAGGGAGACTTAGCCTGGGTTTGGCATGGGCTTTTGAAACCTCAAAGACGACCCCCAGTGACACACCTCCTCCAACAAGGGCACTCCTAAGCCTTCTAATCCTTTCAAACAGTTCCACTCCCTGGTGACAAAGCATTCAAATATATGAGCCTATGGAAGTCATTTTTTTAAATAAATTATTTGTCTTTATAAGCATTGATTGGTGTTTTACGTACATGTATACCTCTGTGAGGATGTCAGATCCCCTGGAACTAGAGTTACAGACAGTTGTAAACTGCCATGTGGGTACTGTGGGTCCTGGGTCTTCTGGAAAAGCAGTCAATGTTGTTAACCACTGAGCCCTCTCTCCAGCCCTGGAGGCCATTCTTACTCAAACCCCACACAGGTGTTGTGTGTACAGTCACATCTGCTTTGAGTTCCATGTGAGCAGCAGCCCCAATGTGTTTGGCAAATAGTTTTGCAGCAGCTGGCCAGTAGCTCTGGCTGGCTCTTAGACTCTTTCTACTCCCTCTTCCACCATGATCCCTCAGCCTTAGGGGAGGGGTAGGATATGGATGTCCTACTTAGAGTTGAGCATACCAGGGCCCTGTGACACATTTTAATTGACTAATGGATGTCCAATTGACTATTGCACGTGCATTTTTATTTTTGATCGGTACTTTAATGGTATGAGGTTCAGTGTCAGCATTCAACACAGGCATACAGCATGTGCCCAGCCTCTCTTTACCCACCTGCTTGTCTTCTCAACTTCCACTTACCACTATTGTACATGCATGCTGGCTTGCTTTAGAGAGAACATGGGAAGTTTTTATTTTCCCTGCTCCATTTCATTTAGCACAATGCCTTCCAGTTCCATCCATTTTGTTCAATTGAAAGGATTTTGTTTTTAACCCCACCCTCTGTACAGATTTCATTTTCTTTATCTATTGGTGGCCACTGGCTTCTTCCATACTTTAGCTGCTGTGAATGGAGGGTAGTCTGTCTGATGGGCTCTAGGAACCTCTCCAGGGAGGGGGAGTGGTGGGCAGGGGAGCAAGATCTCCAACTCAGGATGAGGACACGGGGTCCCTCTAGGCTCCTCAGGACAGGCTAAGCTGGACTTAAGCCAGGTTTTGAGACCCCTTGCAAGCGACCTGGCTCTCCTCTTAGTGAAGGGGGTCTTCACATAGCTGGCTTCTCCACCCCTGACTTCCCACTTCCTGTTGAATTTGCTTCCCTGAACTGCCTCTGCTTGCCTCCAGTCACAGGGAAGTGGATTCTCTTTGTCCAGGGCTGATGGATCTAGATTGCTAGATAAAAGGGGAGAGAAAAACACATGTCCTTCCTGGAAATTTTAAGGAATTTCTACATGTTCACAAATTCTCAAAGTTCTGGAATGTTCCTCAGGCCCTTCCTGGAAAGCCCAAAGGAATAAATCTCTAAAAGTTTAGAAAATGCCTATCTCTGTTCACAGGGCCTGGCTCCGGACATCTACCTCCTCACACAGATGCCAGCCCCAATATGACATTTCAGGGCTAAGGGGTACAAAGACCCAGGTCCAAGTCCATGTCCCTCTTAAGGTCATTCCCCATTTCACTGCCATCACCACCTAGCATTATAGGACACGGAGGACAAAGGTGTCCTCACGTGGAAGTGGTTATGATTTCTTCTTGTCATTTTTTATAACGAGGCCTCAGGTATCATTCCTAAGCAAAGTGGATCGTTTTCACAGTAAGCAGTAGCAGCTGGGGCTCAGGGACCACGGGGACTAGTGTAGGCCTGCGTCCAGGGACAGCTGGAGTGATATGTCTTCACCTCCCCACATGTTCTCTTCTACTTGCTGATTCTCACTTGTTCCTCTGGTGAGCTCTCCTGGGTTCTGAGTGAACTTTAAGCCGGAGCCCCCAAGGTCAGCCCTGGAGCCATGAAGTGACCCAGGGGGACAGGTGCTAAAGAGGGATGAGTTATGCTTGCTCTCCTTGTTCTAGGGAGCTGGTGTAGAAGGATACATTATTTCCAATCTTCATGAGTTTTGTTTTCCTTTTCTTTTTTTTTTTTTTTTTTTCTTTTTGGTTTTTCCGAGGCAGGGTTTCGCTGTGTAGCTTTGGAGCCTATCCTGGCACTCGCTCTGTAGCCCAGGCTGGCCTGGAAATCACAGAGATCTGCCTGCCTCTGCCTCCGGAGTGCTGGGTTTAAAGGCGTGCGCCACCATGTGTATGTGTGTGTGGTGTGCTTGTGTGTACAAATGCTGGCTCATGCTGAGGCCCAAGGTTGATGCTGGGAATCTTTGTCAGTTACCCTTCCACCTTATCCTTTTGAGTCAGGGTCTCACAATCAAATCCAGAGCTCACTGATGTAGTTATTCTCATACTAGCCAGCTTGCTCTGGGATCTCATCTCTGCTTTACAGGCTCCCACCATGCCCACCCAGTGCTTAAGGGAGTGCTTAGAATCCAAGCTTCAGTCTTCTTGCTTCTACCAAACAGTAAAGGCTGAGCCATCTTCCCCACCCCTCTTCACTAGCTCTTGAGTGGTACATTTTACTTGAGCCCTTAAAAACAAGAAAACCACCTTGTGTTTTCTAATGTTAGAATGATAACCTAATGACCCGCATCAGCCACTGGACTCTTAGTCCATGGCTGCATTCAAATACTGTAAAATGGGTTATACGGTTAGTGAGCAGGGTGCATCCTGTCTGTGCTCACGGGGAAATGGATACTCTTAACATCTACTTTATAGCCTGGGGCAGCTGGAGAAGGCCGTGGTGGGAATGGGGCTCAATTTCCATGCCTACAGCTGCACTTGCCCTAGTTGAATCCAGATTGCACACAATTGTGTATTGAACACCCCCTGTGCTTGGAGGCCTGCATGCAACACTCAGCAGGGCGCAAGCCCACCAAAGAAGCAGTTCTCTGTGGACAGCAAACTGATGCTGTGGAATTTCTAAGCCACATCACCGCTGCTGAAAGGTTCAGGCATTATGCTGGCCTGCCCCTGTTACCTGGTGGAATCCATTCAGGCAATACCCTGGTCAGCCCAAGGTTCCATGGGAAAGAAGTCTGCACGCAGGTGCAGAGGACCCCTTTAAAAGATAGGCCCTCTGCCCCTTTTCTCTCTCTCTCTGTCTGTCTCTCTCTCTCTCCCCCTGTTCCTGCTCTCTGTCCCCTCTCTCTGTTTCCCCGCTCTGTCTCTCTATGGCGACCGGCCATGGCGGTCAGCCATTACCCTGTTCCTCTTCTTAGTCTACCCATTCTGCCTTATAATAAACTTATAGTCAATATGTCCATCTCAATATTTCTCTTTTCTTCTTTTTAAACAAAAGAATAACAGCTGCATTAGTTGTTTTCCTTGTTGCTTTGTTGTTGTTGTTAGATTTATTTCATTTTCATATGTATAAATGCTTTGCTTGTGTGTTTGCCTGTGCACCGTGGTTGGAGCCCGTGGAAGTCAACAGAGGACACTGGATTCGCTGTAGCTGAAGTTATGGACAGTGTGAGCAGCCATGTGGGTGCTGGGAATTGAACCTGGGTCCTGTGAAACAAGTGCTTTTAACCACTGAGCCACCTCTGGCAGAACCCCTGACAAAAGCAGTTCAAGGAAGGGAGGGTCTGTTCACACTATAGTTTCAGGGGCAGGGAAGAGATGGTGGCAGCTGGTGACATTGCATCTGAAGTCAGGGGATCGAGAAGAATGCTGGTACTCAGCTTTTGTCCTCCTTTTTATTCAGTGGGGAGCCTGGCTCAGGGAATGGTACTTATGAGTCCTGAGATTGGTCTTCTCTCCTCAACTTACCCGATCTGGAAACTCCCTCACAGACATGTCCAGGGGTTTGTCTCCAAGGACACTCTAGCTCCTGTCAAACGGATGACTGGAGGCTCAGAAAGGCTTCAGGACACTCAGCTTGTGGAACTGAGTCAGGTGGTGCCACCATGCCACCACATGAACCGTCAGCACAGCAATGGCATCCACCTGACTTCCCATGTCCAACTGCTCACTGGTTTTGGGTCTGCTTGCAAGTTATGTCCTTTCCCAGGTGGGCCTGGATGGCCCCCCTATGTCCTCCAGCTGCAGCTGGGAGCCTAAGTGCCTGCCAGCCCCTCGGGTGACCTTCTGCCTGGCAGTTCACACTCCCTTTGGCTCTGTGGCTGCCCTCTTCCCACCTTACCCTCAGGGTGTGGCCTCTGGCTACTGATAATGTGAAATGATTCACCCACAGTTTCTGGTTAATAACCACCACACCCAAGTCCGGTAGATGATGGTAGGAGTTAATGGTTGTCGAGGAATGTGTTTCATGTGTGTGTACATCAATCTGAAGAAGGAGGAATGCCATTTCCCTTGCTGTGGACCTCTGTGGCCTGGAGCTACAGTGCACCTAGGGGTGCTGTTTCTTGACCTGTTCTTTACACATGGGCTTGTGTGTACCTGCATATTGTCCATACACACACACACACACACACACACACACACACACACACACAAAATCTCCCCCACCATGCTATGCTCCCAACTCTAGCACCTTGTCCCAGGGCCAATAAGCCTCCCTGTTCACAGCCTGCTTCCCTGCTCTAGGTCTCTGCTTTCCCAAGTGACATTACTTGCTTCTGCCAAAATGAGCTTGGCTTTGGGACCTAGTTCAATCCTGCATCTGTCCAGAGCTCTCTTGCTCTGAGCCTTACAGCCTTGCTCTGGGTACCCTCTCTGGACCCTCCCATTTCCATGGTTTCTTTGCTTGGCTGAGGATTCAGCAGAGGAAGAGGTAGGAGTGCCACCTAGATTGGGTCAGCTGGGCTCTAGGACCAGCCTTAAGCCTAAGGTGCCAGCCATATGGGGTCAGTGGAGAGAGGAGCATGATGAAGGAAGAAATGGGATTCCCCAGGCAGGTGAGGGATATGTGCAAGGGCATCTAAAAGCCACAGGAGTGTCACACAGGAAGGATAAGGCAGGGCCTGTGGTCAGATAATGGCCCCTGTGATGTGAGGTCCACAAAGAAAGTGCTCTCAGATTTGTTTGTCCCTTGCTGTTCCCTCATAGGTTAAGCTGGATGTCTTGTCACCTCAGCAAAGGGGTTTTTCTCTCTCTGAGGGCAGCTAAGATGGCCAACACCTGGCCTATCAGTGACTCCAGTGCTGAGCTTGTGCCTACTGAGAGTCTGTAGAGTTCCCTGTAAAGTGTACTTCTTCAGGGGCTGTTCCCCATCACCCACTGTCCACTTGGTCCTGATGCTTTTGGTTTTTGTTGTGTAGCCCTGTGTCCCAGTGTACTCAAGACTACAGAGAACAGGCACTTGGGATGATGCCCCTTATCTTGCCATGCCTGGAAACTAACCCTGAGACTTTAAGGCAAAAGATGTATAGGATCTGAAGAAAACCAATGAGTGGTACTTGATGGAAGTTCTGCAGGTACATTGGGGCCTCTGACTCAGAATGCTAGAGGTAGGCCAGAGAGGAGAAGCTAGCTTTGGAAAGAACCAACAGACTTCACAGTGTGTTTGGGATGGTTTTCTGGATGTTTCCAGGCCCTTTCTCTCCCTAACTCCAGCCCTGTCTCATCACCTCATGTGAGGATCAACTCCCCACCAAGAGCTCCAAGCTTCAAGGTGGGGAGCCCAAGCCCATAGATGGGCCTGGTTTCCTCAGGGGCATCACTCCTGTTGTGTCCTGGCTCTTCTCTGGGTTTAGTTCCTACCCCTGAAGGACTGACTGCACAACACTTTCAAGTGTGAAAATGTTTAACTTCTCCTGTCTACACTTCCACACAGTGACTGCTTTGTCTCAGGCTTCCTTCTGATTAGATTAGCAGCTAGAGAGGAGGTGGTGGTAGGACCAGCCTTGCCCAGCAGTCTAAGAAGCTGATCACCAGCAGTCAAGGCCTGTGGTTACGTTCTATGACCTTCCCAGCCTTAGGGAGGAGCCTGCTATGGCACTTGCCCTGGGGGCCAATGACCTCAAAGAACCCTGGCACTGGGTTCTGTGGTACTAGTCAATAAGTTGGTAGTTCTGTACCTTCCATTCCTCTTCCTGGGGACCAGAACCTCAGTGGTTCTGGTTCTTGCTGTGCTTGGCAGTCACCTTGCATCCTCTCCCATGAGTCCCTGAGAGCTTGAGGTAACTGAGATATAATACTGCAAAACTCCTGGGTTGGTCTGGGCCCTTGGTGTTCCCATCATCTCTGATAGTACACACAGGGTTCTTTACCACCAGATCAGGCTATTCCTATGTCCATCTCATATTTGTAGTTTGCAAAATGGCATTTCAAACACGTGAAACAGTGGATATTTCATCATTTGATATACAGAAATGATTTTGAACACTAAATACAAGAAAATTTATTTAAAAAAACGCATGTTTTCATTTGGACTGAGTTAGCAGATGCACAGAATTGAGGTTTCTAGAACATTAAAACCTATACTGTTTGTTTATTTACTTACTGATGTATAAATTATGGAACTGGACCTTATGCATGCTACTCAAGTATTCTGCTGTATATACTTTGAAACCACAACATTTTCAGGGTAAAACCAAGAGGAGGTGTCATTTGATACTTTGGAAGCAGACAGAATCTTTACATTAAAAAAAAAATGTTGCTAGGGTCATTTTGTTATAAGTATTGGGGGGCTGTTTCAAGATGGTGTTCCTCTGTGTATCCTTGGCTGCCCTGAAACTCATTCTGTGGACCAGGCTGGCCTCAAACTCAAAAGATCTACCTGCCTCTGTCTGAAAAAGTTTTTTTTTTTTTTTTTTGTGGATTGGGGACATGACTCCCAAGGTTGTCCTCAGCCTCTGTATGAATGTTTGCACGGGCACGTGTATACGTTCACACAGACACACACACTTAAGGTAAAGTGGGGAGAGTGGCTAGGCAGCAACAAGCACAAAAGTGAGGAGGAAGCTCCTGGCATTAAGGTCAGAGGTGATGGAACAGGTAAGGAAAATGGCCAGGCTGGCAGGAGGCGAGGCTGGAGTAGGGTAGATTATATGTGTCTGAGGACACACTGAGGATTTGGTATCATCCAGTACCTACTAGAGGGGACTGCATGATTTTACTTTTGAGACAGGGTCATGTTTGTAGCCCAGACTGGCCTGGGCACCATGCTCCTGCTTCTAGCTCTCTAGGGCTGGGATTACAGGTATGCACCACCATGTCCATTCTCCAGGTTTTCTTGTAGGAGCATAAGGTGTGGACCATGAGGAGAGCAGAACCTTCAGGGACAATGAAGAGATACTGAGATTCCCAAGGCCTCCTGGAGCTCACATCCACTAGACCTGAGGTGCTGGGCGAGCCCAGAGCTGCTTTGATCCCAGTAATACACAGGGATGGTAGGTTCCCTACTGTGGGTAATCAATATGATCTGCTGATGGGCCTCTCCAGTGCTTCCAGGGTGGGCCACTTGGCCGTCCCAGCCCTCATCTGTGGTGATAACTGAGGGAGAAACTTTGGCCTTCAGCCCTAGGAATTATGATTTTCCCAGATGCCTAAACCATTTTAACAGTAGCCCTCAGGCCTCAGCTACCCTGAATGGGGAAGCTCCAAGGCCAGTGCTTTTGCTGGGCCAGGAGATGGGATAGGGACCACAGGAAGGTCAAATGTGACTTTCTCAGGAACCTCAACATTTACCATTCTGAGTTGACTGACACAGGTTAATCTTCCAAGAGCTGCCAAGGCTCAAAAGACCCACTCATCTGTTTCCTTTGAAGAGTGCAGTTGCCTTGCAGACAGCACTATCTGTGTGTGGTTTGGTGTGAGGCAACTCCAGCGTTGGAGAAAGCTTAGGAAGGGAAGCCCCTAGGTTGGCTGCCCTGCCCCCACTGACTTAAGAGAACCCCAGCCAACACTTTGAGGAACAGTCTTCCAAGTATTTTTGTTTTCTGTCCATAAATACAAGCCGTTAAATGTTAACGAGTCTTTATATGAACGGTACGACAAGATTTATGCCATTACATAACCTGTTTTTCCTTAAGTGACTTGTCATGACATGGTTTCCTGTCAGTTACCACAGGTCTGTGACATTTTTAGTAGTGGCTTGGTCCAGGTTTGCAAAGGTGTATCATAGCAGCATTTCTGCTGCTGAAGAACGGCACCCAGGCTTTTCCAGATGTTCAATCACTGCCTAGTGGTAAATATTTAGAATAGCTGCCTTAGTTGGCAAGAGAAAAAAAAAGGGGGGGTTTAGCTCCCTCCCTGAGCCCTAATGCCCAGCTGGGAGGTCACCATGGCAACCTCCTGCTAAGCCTCATTTGTGGCTCAGTACCAGCAGCACTTGGGGGGGGTATGTCAGTGCCGTGAGGGGGGCGTGTTGGGACTGAAAGGATGTTCTCTGTCTTCAGAGATTTTATATGCACAGGGCAGAAGGGGGGCAGGGGGGACCCTCCTCAGAGATGATGGCTGAGGCTGCAACTAGGTTAGTGGCCACCCTTGCTTGACTGGGCGCTTGTTCACCATCAAGCACCATGCCCACCCTTGGCTGGGCACTTACCGTCAAGCACCATGCCTATCTTCTTAAGAGCTAGTGCTACTTCTGCTGTCCTTGTTCACAGGATAAGGGCATGAACGAGTGGGTCATTGTCCAAGCACACACGGTAGATGACAGAGCGAGCATTGAAGATGCTCGCTAAGATTTTGTCGAGCAGTAGTTAGCACTCTGGACACTGGGCATTGTAGCTGCTGCTTCCCCTCCCACCATCCTGAGGCTTCTGGTCCTGACAGTCCCAGGCAGCCTGTGCTTCCCTGGTTGTGATGGGGATGCACTGACCCTTTATCTAGCTCATCCTGGCTACTTGCCACTTAGCCCCTACCACCTTCATGCTAAACAGATCGGCTTGTAGACTGTACTCCAATTATCCGCCAGGGGGTACATTCTGAGACTTGGGATGCTTAAAGCCATGGGTGTTACCAAACTGCCAAGTACAATGTCTCCCATCTCTCTTCTGATAAATATATTCATGATAAAGATTAATATGGAAATTTAGCACAGTTGGGGGTGTATGTGGTGGGCAGCAATGTGGCTCAGCTCAGTGACCTGAGTTCGATCCCCAGGACCCACAGCACAGAAAGAGAAAACTGACTCCCACAAGTTGTCCTCTGACTTCTAAATCACACTCACACACTATTTATTTATTTATTTATTTATTTATTAATATGATTTTTAAAAGAAATCAGGTATACTATTGGATTGACAATGGCCATAAAATCAGAACAATTACAATAATATGCTGTAACAAAGTTGTATGGATGTTCCTTTCTTTCAAAAGATCAAAAATAAATACTAGTATTTCTAACCGAAGTTGATCATGGGTCACTGAAACTGCAGACATTGGCGCTGTCCTTGTTGCCTACCTCGGCCTTGCCCAGTAGATTCTCATGTCTCTGAGGCTGCTGCGCTGGAGGGAGGGGAGGGGTTCACCTCAAGATCTCACACAGAGTCCGTGCCCTCCCTCTCAAAGTCTTGCCCTCCCTTCCCTCTCTGTTCCTCAGAGGCTCCCCTTCCTAACATCCTAACGTCAGTGGGACCATGGACTGTCCTTAGGTTTGATGCACACTGGAGTATAGGTGTACAGGGCTTTCTTTCTTGCATCACAATTCTTCTAATGGCAAGCAAGGGAAACCGAGGCTCAGGGTAAATCCTGGTCTTCACCCCACTCCAACTTTGTTTTGCCTCACAGGTGCCATCAGCCTGACTTTCTTTATCTGTGTTCTTCTCCTTTGGGGAAACTCAGTTGTTTCTTCACTTCTGAAAGTTCCCTCTGTGTCTCTCAAATTTATGGAAGCTTTAATTTCCCCTGTGAAACATGGTTATGGGTTTTTTTAAAAATACATTGATGACTGTGGGGACCACATGTATGATACGGCATGTATGTGGAAGTTGGAGGACTCACAGAGTCAGTGTTCTCCATCCACTGTGTGGGTCCCAGGGATTGAACTTGGGTCATTGAGCTTGGCAGCAAGCACCCTTACTCACTGAGCCATCTCACTAACCCCTGGCCACAGCTCTGTAAGCTGCAGGCCTGTGGGTCTGGAAACTGCCCTGGGACTCCTAACTTTCCTGGTGCTCCCATCTCTTCCAATCCCATGGGAAATGGGGGTCTAGCTCACTGTGTGCTCTGAGCCCCAAGCTGAATTTACGGTTTCTCTCCTTGTGATTGGACACTTGATTTTGTAATCTGACCAGCCAACCCGGAACTGTGTGACTTCATGTTTATCAAGGGAACTGGGGCTTGAGGCTTCTATGTGAAGACTCCCAATTTCTTTTTTCTTTTCTTTTTGTTTTTTGTTTTGTTTTGTTTTTGTTTTTCAAGACAGGGTTTCTCTGTGGAGCTTTGGAGCCTATCCTGGAACTCGCTCTGTAGACCAGGCTGGCCCCGAACTCACAGAGATCTGCTTGCCTCTGCCTCCCGAGTGCTGGGATTAAAGGCGTGTGCCACCAACGCCCAGCTAACTCCCAATTTCTTAAATGTAGGTCTGGGTTTTGTTAGTTTGTTTTTATACAATATTTTAAGTAATTCTTTGAAAATGTCATGTTTGGGTTTTTGTTGTTGTTGGTTTGTTTTTTGTTTTGTTTTGTTTTGTTTTGGACAGGGTCTCATGTGTCCCAGGCTAGCCATCAGCTTGCTATATAGTGGAGGGTAACCTTGAAATTCTGATCCTCCACTTCCTGGGTATTGAGATTTCTAGCTTTCCCCACCCCACCCAGTTTATGCAGTGCTGGAAATCAAACCCAGGGCTTTGTGCATGCCACGCAAGCACCCCACCAACTTAGTTACAGCCCCAGCTTGTATGTTTTTCCTTAATAGATTTAATTATGTAGAGTCATCATCCTAAGTTTACAGGAAAAATTGAACAAAAGGTGCAGTGGCTTCCATATGTTCCCTCCACTCTAACTCCAGTCCCCTGTCATTAAAATGGGATGTATAAATGTATATATAGATATTGATACTTAAAAAGAAAAAGACAAAGCCTCATATAGCCACATCTGTGGCTGGTCTTGAACTCCCACTCCTCCTCCATCTCATACTAAGATACCTAGCCCTAGCCATTAAATGTAAACAAATCAATACTAATACACTGTTACCTGCCAGGGTCTTTGTTTATATTAGGGCTTTTTCTGTGTTGTGCCTTTGACCAATGCATAATTTCATGTGACCATCATTACACTATGAATCCAATTTTAAAAACACTTTAGAAGGCAGGAGGCTATTTGTCTTGCACTCCCTGCCTTTTCCGAGTTCTGCCCCACCCCGTATTCAGCTCTTCCCTGCTCTCTCTACTCTTTTAGAGCTCTGTAGAGAGATCTACTCTACTCTTTTAGAGCTCTGTCTCTGTGTCTGTCTATCTTGTCTCATCTCCTTCCTGGATTCAGGCAGCTGAAGGCTCCCTAAGATGTGGCTTAGGAGTCCCAGTCTGGGCCACTCTGTAGAGAATCCTGAGAGCTACCTCTGGCAGCCTTCCCAGACCAAGACAGCCCTGCCCTTACCACACCTGGATGGGTGACTGACCTGAGAGAGGGGTGTGCCTGTGTGGGGCTAAGCATTCCACTCTAAGCAGAGCAAAGGGAAGGCTCAGGGTGCGGCTGGCAAGCCTGTTTGCCGACTGGCTGAGGCCTGCAGGGCAGGAATGGGGAAAGAGATGAAGGGAGATGGGTGGGACCCCTTGCCGCACCCACCTCTTCCTTGCCTGGCCTCACAGCTTTCCACTAGAAGGGAGTGAGCCAACGGGCTTGGGAAAACAGTTGAGGAGGAAAATTAGCCGAGAATGCCCTTCCCCTGTAAAACTACACCCCACATGTGCTGGGAGACTCAGGTTCCCTCCCATCATCCCAACACACACACCCCAGCTCTTTCTCTACATAGCCAGAATGGGGTGCATCACTTCCTTTCTGTTTAAGGAGCTCAGAGGTCATTGTCACTCTTTGTAGCTTTCTTGGCTCCAACTGTTCCTTCCGCTGCGGTACCCTCCCCCTGAGCTCTCACACTCCATTTGCACACATGCCAGTCTCACAGCAAAGCTACCCTAGTCCTCCACTGGTGCTCCCTTCATGAAGATACCCTTTGGGTATCCACCCCTTTGTCCACAGAATATCTGACCCAATCATTCACCAGTTCCCGTTGTTCTGAGGGGTTTGCCAAGGCTCGGCATGGTAATATACCCCATTCGCCAAGCGCCTTACTCATGGCCAGTATAACCTCATCGGAGAATACTCAGTTTTTATAGGTTCTCATAAGATAGACCAATCCCAGTCTTTGGCTAAGCTATCTAAATAGAGGCTATCAAAGTGACCACACCTTCAAGACTTGGAATGGTGCATCATGTTAGCATAGCAGTCCCATTCATTCACTGAGAGGCTTGCTGCAGGCATGCTTGAGGCAGAGAGCTTCCATCCATTATTCATTTAGTCTTCCAGGCCCCTATGAGGACCAGAGCTGAGAACTGAAATCACATGCTCAAGGGTACCAGCTGGTAAGCGGAGAAGCTGAACCTGCAGCTGTGATCCTAAGACCACTTGGAGGGATTGGTGGGGTCTGAGTGAGACTAAGAAGGAATTGGTGTTCCTTGTGAAGAGGCAGACATGACTAGGCCTTGAAGGTCTCAGAAGATATTTGAGATGTGGACAGGCCCTAAAGCCTGGCCAGAGTAGAGACATCCAGGTAACTGCAGAAGAGTGGTTATGAGTGGCCATTATCCAGGTGTGGGCTCCCCCTGGGTGGCCCACCAGGACAGCTGGGTCTGAATATGAACCCTTCAGGTGAGCTGGTCTATGGGTGAGCACTGAGTCTATTGCCTCTAGGTGTGGACATTCCTCTGGCGTGGGACAAGTCTAGCAGAGGACTCCTGTGTAGCCATCAGCGGCTGCACTCCTCTGGAGCCTGCACAGCCACCCCTGCCCCACTGGGATCTGTCTAGACACCAGAGTGCCTCAGAGTTTGGCTTAACTCTTGTTGACCAGACACTCTCTGGGGCTGGTGGTCTGGAACCTTTTTCAGTTTACAAATATCACCAAAGATGATGAAATCCATGGCTGGTCCCCAGTGGAAAAAAAAATGCATGTATGCATGTCTGTGGTTTCTAGGTTCCAAATGCCCACCCCAAGAGGTCTCACAGATGCTGGCCCCTCCCCTGATATTTTCTCTCTAGTCTTTCCCAGGCTAGATGGGACTCAGGAAATCAACTTTGTGGCCTATTGACAGCATCTTACCTGCACTTTGGACAGAAGACACAGTGGAAAGGGACCTAGTGACACAGTGTGAAGGGACCTAGTGACACAGTGGAAAGGGACCTAGTGACACAGTGGGAAGGGACCTAGTGCCCTGGCTCTCATGAACAGTGAACTACCTAGAGGCTGTTTCTGTTTGCTGAGGTGAGGGTTTGGACACCCTGACTGCAGCCTGGCTTTCAAATCAGGAGCATGTCATTTAACTAAGGAGTGACATCAGCTGCAACGTGCTAGCTGACTGTCCTGTGAGGTTGCTCTTTCTCCCTTGGGTGGCTTCAGGTTTGGGCTCCCACAGGGTGGGGCTACTGGATTTTCCAGTTCTGTGGACTTCTATGTACAGGTTCCCATTGTTGCTTAGAGAGCTTTTTTAATCTTGACTTTGCCAGGCCTTGTCCAATGACTTCAGGCAAGTCCTTCCTATCTAGAGTATCTGGCTATATAGTAGCAAGAAGGGTGGGCTGGACAAGTCTGTGCTTCTCTGCAAAAAGAGTGCTTGGAAGCAATAGGAAATATACAATACATGGATGTTTTTCTTTTCTAGAAAATTTGGAGATAATATATTTTTGTATTAAAATAGCCATAACTGAATTATGGACCAGGCAATAATATACATGCTTTAAAAATACTTCTTTTATTATGGTGAAAGTATATTACATAAAACTTACCATTCCGCGTGTATATTACATATGAGTGCAAGACATGTATATATGTGTAGAGGCCAGAAGTTAACATTGGGTACTGTCCTCAACTTTATTGCTTGAGGCAGGGTCTCTCACTGAATCTGGAGCTCACTGATTTAGTTAGGCTGACTGGTCAGTGAGCACCAGGGACCCCCCTGTTTCTGCCTCTCCAATGATGAGATTAAAGTCACATACTGCTGTACTTGGCTTTTTATGTGTGTGCTGGGGCTTTGAACTCAGGTCTTCATGGTAGGTTAACAGTCTTTACTGACTGAGCTATCTCCCCAGGAAACACTCCATCAAATTATTTTGTTTTGTAGGCATCCTAATGGAGGTGAAGTGCTGTGTTACGGTTTTGAATTGTACATCCCCGGGGACAGTTAGTGCTGAAGTGTCTTTCCATGTACTTAGTGGTGTCTTTGGGAGCAAATATATGCAAATATTTCTCTCATTTGTTTTCTTAATTTTTTTCCCCAGACAGCCTTGGCTGTCCAGGAACTAGTTCTGGAACTAGTAGACCAGGCTGGCCTTGAACTCACAGAGATCTTCCTGCCTCTGCCTCCTGAGTGCTGGGATTAAAGGCATGTGTCACCACTGCCCAGCTGCTTTAATTTTTTTTTTTATTTCATGTGTGTGTGTGTGTTTGTAGGCACACTTGTATCGGGGCATGCATGTAAGATACAAGGACTACCTTGGAGTTGGTTCTTTCCTTCTACCATGTGGGTCCCCGGAATTAAACCCAGGTTGTCAGGTTTTGCAGCAAGCTCCTTTACCTGCTGAGCTACCTTGCTGGCCTCGTTTCTTTTTTAGATTGGTTTTGTTGTTTCCCAGCCTGAACTTGTAGATGGAAGCTATCCTCCTGCCTCAGACCCTGAGTAGCTGGGACTACAGCATGTGCCACAGTGCTCAGGTTTTTGATGGTTTTACTGTTGCTGTTTTGAGCCACAGTCTCTCTTATGACATCCTGTCCATGCTGGGCTTACATGACAAGCTATTTCACCAGTCCTGTGCTTAGAGTTCTTCAAGAGCCTCCACTCCATGTTCAGGGCTTATGTCTTTAAAGTTCTGGGTAAAGAAGTCAGCCTCTCCTGCCACGCCAAGGAGGCTGGGCTCTAATGGGCACCAGCATCCAGTCATGCAGATTGGTTTCTGAGGACAAGCAGAAAGATGATACAGGTGCCTCTGAACATCTCCCCACTTCCTTCTGCAAGCCCCGAAGTCCCTCTGTAACACTGGTTCTTCGGATCAGCGTGTGACGTCTTGTCTGAAAGTTCCCTCCACATAATCACATCCATCAGGTCCTGGGTCCATGCTGCTCAGTGTTTTCCTGATATTTCATGGCTAAGTCTAAAACCAAGGACTCCTTGGAGCCCTTGAAAATATAATTATTTTATTTATTTTTATTTTGATTACTTGCCACAAATAAGAAATTATTAACAAAGAATAATTTTATTATTTATCCTTTTCCTTTATTTTTTTAAAAAAATTTCAAGAGGGTTTCTCTGTGCGGCCCTGGATGTCCTAGAACTTGTTCTGAGGACCAGGCTGGCCTTGAACTAAGAGTCCAACTGCCTCTGCCTCCTGAGTACTGGGATTAAAGATGTACACAAAAGACTTATTTGTGTATTTTATGTGTATGAGCGCTCTATCTGCATGTTCGCCTGCATGCCAAAAAAGGACATGGGATTTCATTAGAGATGGTCGTGGGCCACCATGTGGTTGCTGAACCCCTGGGAAAGCAGCTAGTGCTCCTAATGTCTTGAGTTCCATAATTTTGTTTTCTGACATGGTATTTTTTAGAAACTAAGAAATGTGTCATAGCTGAGTCTTTGAGTTTCGAAGGGTCATTGTGTTCCTGTACACTGATCAGTAAACTGTTTGAGGATGGCATCCTGACAGAGTGATGCTTTTCCAGTTGGTGGTGCTTGGGATTCCTCGAGGTACCCAGCACAGGAGAGAAGTGGTGTGGAGGGGGAGGGGACGTTAGGGAGGACGGGAGACTGTAGTCTTCTATTTGAAATAAAGTTCAGATATTCCTGATGGCCTCTTGAAGAGTTGAGTAATAGTTTCAGAGAGTGACCATTGAAGTAGACCTAAAGTCATCATGGCCCCTCATCACAAGGCTCCTTCATCACAGGTCCATACGTTCTTTCCCCTAATGTTTAAAGACACACTGTCTTAGTCGTGTTCCTGTGGCTGTGATAAAATGCCCTGACAAAGCAACTTAAAGCAGGAAGGCTTTACTTGGGTGCTCACAGTTCCAGGGTCTGGCCCTTCACATCGGGGCCAGAGCTTGCTAAAGAAAGATGCTCACTGGCGCTCAGCCTGCTTTCTCCTCTCTATACAGTCCAGGAACAAAGCCCATAAGGGTGGGTCTTCCCAACTCTCTTAACCTAATCAAGATAACCCCTCATGGGTATGCCCAGAGGCCTGTCTCCTAGGAGATCCTTGATCCTGTCAAGTTGACAGTATCTCAACCTCGAAGCTATTTGCAAGGCTGGCTGAGGGCCCCAGGTATTCTCCTGTTCCCACCTCCCCATTCCCACCTTCCTATTCCTACCGCCCTGTTCTCACTTCCCCAGTGCTGGAATTACAGACACATTTACATGTGTACTGGAGATTGAATTTAGGCCCTCATGCTTGCGTGATGAGCACACTCATAACTGAACCATCTCTCTAGCCACCATCCCTCACCAGGCTAACATTTTAGCAGTTCTAAAATTGGAACTCATTTCCAGTCAACAGCATCTCCTGATTATAATTGGCACTACTTCCTCTCTTTTTGGTACATGAAAATGGTGATGTGCCTTTCAGCTAACAGTGTCTGAAGGTCATTGAAATGCCATCCTGGGCTCAGATGATATTTGGAGGTGCATGGGGACAGTTGGACCATCCATGCCCGTCGTTAGCCCAGCATAGTGAGAAGCTGGTGCTGGGTTTCTGCTGCCCGTATTTGTTTAAGCAAAGCAGCATGAGGGCATCATAAGGACATCAGGACAGGTTACCTGTCCTTTGGGGGACTCTCAAGCACACCTTGCCTGAGAGTTCACCTGAGGCCACTGGTAATGATGCAGGAGGAGCCTGAAGTAGTAAAATTCATGCTATAAAGGATTTACTAATATGCTTGCTTAGGAATTACTGTTACACAAAGTAGGACTTAGCTAAAGGAGCAGCACCTCCAATAGGGCTGGAAGGTAAGTCATGTGCTGGCCAGGCTGGTTAAAAACTGAAGCAAGAAGGTTCTGTACCACAACTGTTCAAAAGAACAACACTGTTGTACTTAAAAATAATTCTGCCAATACTTTGCTTTGTAAATCTCTCATCTGCCCAAGTGGCCAGACTAGCATTCTTCTATGTCTGTTTAATTGTTCAAAGTGTGACCAGGGGCCAGGACCTGAAGGACATTTGAGGATGACATTGTATGTGGGAAGTATAAGCCTAAGCCCTATATAAACTGGCAAAAATGTTCTGTGCAAAGTCAGTTCCCTTTTGTGCATTAGCCAGAACCAGTCATGTGCTTTTACTAAAGAACTTTTTCCTTTATTAATTTCTAAGGATGTGAACTGATCCCTCCCCACCCCAACCCCCAGGAAAGCATGTAATTCTGTGACAGTAGCATACTTTAAACATCTGATTGAGTTCCAACTACCTAGCCTCTCTTGTGAGTTCATGTGTGCTCCATGGGAAAAACCATTCATGGGGCTATGGTTAAAACATTGCCTTCAGAGCAGACTCTCTCTGTTTATTACTAATGCACTCGTGTGCACATGTGCACGTGTGTGTGTGTGTGTGTGTGTGTGTGTGTGTGTGTGTGTGTGTGTGTGTGTGTGTTAGCCAGAAGAGGGTGTCAGATCTCCTGGAGCTGCAGTTACAGGTGGTTGGTTTTACGTTACCCCATGTGGGTCCTGGGATCCAAACTCAGGTCCTCTGCAACAGCAGCAAGCACTGTTAAGCCCTAAGCCATCGCTCTAGTCCCGCTATGTAAAGCACTTCAAAGCAGACCCGTGAACAGTATAATACGGCACATGAGTGGATATGTGTTAGGATGCAGTTTCGGCAGTCAGTGCGGAGCACATCTTCAACAAGTGCAGATTTTGAACTGTGGGGGGTGGAAAGATGAGATCCCTTTCCTCACCATCATAAGGGTCACAGCCAATATCCCGTCCTAAGTTAGGTTATTAAGAGAAAAAGCACAGTGAGTTTATTTAATCAACGTCTGGTGGCACTGGGGATGCAGCTCAGTAGATGTTTCCCCAGCTCACACCAAGCCCAAGAGTGATGGTACACACTGAACAATTAGAGACTGCAAGTCTGGTTACTTGGGCAGATGAGAGATTTACACAGCAAAGATACTGGCAAAGTTATTTTTAAAATAACACCTACAATTCAGCACCTGAAAGGTGGATGAAGGAGCCAATGTACAAAGTCATATTCATCAAATTCAAGGCCAGTCTATAGGAGACCCTTGTTTCAAAAGTAAAGGACACTGGAGGTCAAGGAAATGGTTGTCTGTAAAGTGCTTCTGTCCTCAGAACCTACATTTAAAAAGCCAGATGTGAAGATACACATTTATAGTCCCATCACAGAGAAAGTGGAGATGGCAGACAGGCCAGCCTATTAGATGAGCTCCAGGCTGGGGGGAGATTCTGTCTGACAAAAGAGTGGACAGCACCTGAGGGACATATAAGGTTGTTTCTGGCCTTCACATGCACAAACGTGAACACACACACACACACACACACACACACACACACACACACACACACACACACACACACTCTTCCTATGGCACGAGATACGGGCCCAAAGACCCAGTGAGAACTGTATTCAAGCTCAAGTTCTACAAAGAGTGGGCAGCCATTTGAAATGTATGATTACACAGAGTGTGGCCTAGTACATAGGACTGTCAGTGGGACCCCAGCCAGGCCTGTCTGCTCAGAGTCTGTTTTGCCTCTCTGTGCAGCATACTCTCCTTTTGCATGTGGGCCAGACCCCCTGGAATCAGGATCTGCAAAGGAACCTGAGATCATGAACTCTCTGGGTGTTACAGCTTGCTTTAGGAGAGGGAGGTGACAGAGGACGGGGCAGGAGAAGGTCGGAGAGCCCTTGTTTCTGAGGCATTCTAGTCTCCCACAGTTTAAGTGCTCAACTTGATGAGGAATTATGTTTTGGGATGCTGTTTTCTGAGCCTCTGTATAATGGACAAATGATTAGACAGTATTTTTTAGCCAAATTGTATGAGGCAACTCAAAAAAGTGACAGTGTTTATAAAGAAGATATTGTCTGTGATGACACGATGAAGACTTCAATACATTTAATTAATGTTGAAATTTTTTAAGTACTGTATGAAACACACTTGGGATCCTATATGTATATTAGACTAAGTTAATAAACTCATGCTTATAATGTGACTAATTGTTGGTTCATTTATATTACTCTAAGTTATTAAATTTTTGGACCCTGTCATTGGGGAAACAACACGCCAGATTATTTCAGGCCACTTTATATGACAATATTTGTTAGGTACTTTAGGGTTTTTGTTGTTGTTGTTGTTGTGATAAAGCACCATTACCAAAATCAAAAAAGGGAGGAAAGGGTTAAGTTTATATTGCAGTGGCTTATAGTCCATCATCATGTAAAGTCTGGACAGGAACTCAAGCAGGGCAGGAACCTGGAGCGGAAGCTGAAGCAGAGGCCATGCAGGGTGCTGCTTACTGGCCTGCTCCCCATGGCTTGCTCAGCCTGCTTTCTTGTGGTTCCCAGACCACATGCCCAGCCATGGCACTGCCCACATTGATCATCTGTTTAAAAAAAAATGTACCACAGGTTTGCCCACAGGCCAGTCTGGTGGGGGCATTTTCTCCATTGCAGTTCCATCTTCCAGAGTAGCTCTAGCTTGTGTCAAGTTAATATAAACCTAGAGCCTTTAAGGCATGGGGTATCCTAGGTGAGGTTGTTGTCTTTTAGGGGAGGGAACCCATGAGATGAATGAGGTACCCAAGTTCAGATTCTACCTCTTATTGATTTTTGGATGCCCTTGAGGTTGAGTCCTAACATGAAACCTCCTGATCATGGTTTTATTCTCATGGTTTTTTAAGACTATTTCAGAGTAACTCCAGCAAGTCCTTATGGATATATTACAATACCACACTTCCTTTTTTGAAGTGCTGCATCTTGTGTCCCAGGCTGCCCTGGAATTCTCTGTGTAGCCAAGGATGACCTTGAAATTTTTTGATTGTTTTGTTTTCGAGACAGGGTTTCTCTGTATATCTCCGACTGTCCTGGAGCTCACTTTGTAGACCAGGCTGGCCTGGAACTCTGAGATTAACCTGCCTCTGCCTCAGAGCTGACCTTTAACTATCTTCCTGCCTATACCTCACAAGTGCTGGGGTTACAAGTGTGCACCATTATACTTGGTTCTATTGTGCTCAGGTTTAAACCCAGATCTTTAAGCATGCTAGGCAAGGACACTCCCAACTGAGAAACATCTCTGGTCCTTTGTTATTAAAGCCATAGAAGCTTCTGTAAGATGAAGTCTTGTATACAGCACTTATAAGCTGTGTCATTCTGATGTGTTTGGATTTCATCTTAGAAATTGTGATGGTTAACTTAATTGTCAACTTGACAAAACTGTCAACATTGGGTTGGCCTTTGGGATGTTTGTGCAAGATTATCTTAAATTAATTGATGTAAGAAAATTAAGCCACTGTGGGTGACATCATTCCCTAGGCAGGGAATCCTGAATTGCACAAGAATGAAGAAAGTGAGCTGACCACAATCCAGTGAGCTTGTATTCACTTCTACTATTGACTGTTGATGTCATGTGGCCAGCTCTCTCAAGCTCCTGCCACTGTGGCTTCCTGGAAGTGATAGACTATAGCCTGGAAATTTTAGCTAAAATAAATCCTTTGTCTCCTAAGTTCCTTCCTTCCTTCCTTCCTTCCTTCCTTCCTTCCTTCCTTCCTTCCTTCCTTCTTCCTTCCTTTTTAATCAGAGTGACTTACAGCAACAGAATTAAAAGTAGAACAGAAGCCCTTTGGTTCAGTTCAAGCTTGTCTCTAGACCCTGAGACAAAGACACAGCAACCCAAGCTGCAATGTTGGTGATCCTGCAAATTGCAATCTGGTTTTTCTAGTGTCTGTGGAACGAAGAGCTTGTTTCCCAACAGATAGAACTAAAAGGATCAAGGAGTTCATTCTAGGCTCAGTAATGTCTGATAGGCTTAAGATTGGCAGTGTGCCATGACTCCCCACTATCCGCCACTGGTCTTCTGCAATTGTTGACAAACAAAGATGGGCATGTTAGATGTTGTCTGACAGTACCATCACTTTGAATGCTGTAAGACTATAACAGCAGAAGCCTTGCACTTTTGAAACAGGTCAGTCAAGTTCTGTCTTATCTGCGAATTTGCCTCAGCTTGCTGAGTTGGCAGGAGTGGCTCACTACTTGCTGCCCAGGCTACACACAGCACAAACATCCTGTTTCCCATCATCTCCCAGTGCTCGGCAAAAACTCAGTCTTGGTGCTTTGTGCCAGGGTGTAATTCTCTTTAATTAAAGTCAATTCTGTTATTTGTGGGTGGTGTATGTGTTCATGTGTGTGGATGTGGAGGCCAGAGGTTGCTACATGTCTTCCCTAATTGCCTTCCTTTTATTTATTTCACTGTGTGTATGTGCATGATGTGAGCCTGTCCAGACAGCCACAGAGGTCCCAGGAGGAATGTGGCCGGTGATCCAGGGAGGTTAGGCAAGGTCCCTGGGCCCTCAGAGGCAGGGAAGGACTCCCCTCCATTGATGGGAACACGAAGGGGGCTCTAAGGAGGTCCAGGGATGATGGCAGAGAGAAGATCCACACTGTGGTCAGTCCCTAGCTTTGTCCTCTCTGTGCTAAAGCAGCATTTTTTTTTTTGTTTTGTGGGCCTGTGTGAGAACTTTAGATTTCTGTAACATATTATTTACAAGTTACTAAACAGTCTTAATCCTGTGTTTGATCAACTTTATTGTTTACTCCAAGCTGCTCTGTCTCCAAGAAGCTCCTTGGATTTTTGCCTGGCCTGGTTCTTTCATGTGACAGAGCTGTGGTCAGCGCTCTGGAAGAGCCAACTCTGAGTTAGAGCGTAGTTCTTTGTCCTCTTTTAAATTTTTATTAAAATTGATGTAGTTTATTTATTGTGTATGTGTGTGTACGTGCATGAATGGCACAGTACAATAGTAAAGGACAACCTACAGGAGTTGTTTTGTTTCCTTCCATGGGGGTCCTGGGGATGGAGCATGGGTCTTCAGGTTTGGAGTCAAACAGATTTACCCACTGAACCGTCTCACTCCCCCATTGTCTCCTCATGTCACCTTGTGTGGCACAAGCTTGAGATTGCCTTGCCTACCTAGGGAAGCCTATGGTGGAGCACAGATTGAGTGGCCTCAGCTCTTCCTAGCTCAGCAACTCTGGGAAAAGCATTCTACTGCTCGCCCCTCAGGTCCTCTACAGCCTCATGGTTTTCTACCACAGTCTCAGTTCATTCTTCTATAGAAAAATACCTTTGATTAGGCAGTTTATAAACAATGGAAATTTACTGCTTCAGGATGGCAGCATACTAAGACTCTTTCTTCTTCATGAATGGCTCCTTCTCCTTGTGTCCTCCCAGGGCCCCATGTCATGAAAGCTCCCTTGGGTCTCATGATAAAAGTACTAATTCCATTCAAAAGAGTGGGACCCTCATGACCTCATTATCTTCCAAAGGCCTTACTTCATATCACACAGGGGTTAAATTCTAGCATTCAGATTTTGAAGTAATCAGTTATAGTTTTTTTGTTGTTGTTGGTTTTTTTTTGATTCTTTGCTCTTTTGGGGGACCCACCACCCAGCTTCCAAATAAATACACATGGAGGCTTATTACTTATGAATGCCTGGCCTTAGCTTGACTTGTTTCTAGGCAGATTTCCTTAGCTTAAATTATCCCATCTGTCTTTTGCCTCTGGGATTTTACCTTTCTTTATTTCTGTATATCTTTCTTTGCTTCTTACTCCACATCTTGCTGTGTAGCTGGGTGCCTGGCCCCTGAAGTCCTTCTTTTCTTGCGCCTCAATCCTCGTCTTCCTCCTATTTATCCTCTCTGCCTGGCAGCCCTGCCTATTTCTCTCTCCTGCCCAGCTACTGTCCATTCAGCTCTTTATTAAACCAATCAGGTATTTTAGACAGGCAAAGTAACACAGCTTCACAGAGTTAAACAATTGCAATATAAAAGAATGCAACACATCTTTGCATCATTAAGACAAATGTTCCACAGCATAAACAAATGTAACACATCTTAAAATAACATTCCACAACAGTCAGTCATTGAAGGATCTAATTGCTTACCTGTTAGCATTCTCAGAGTGAGGGATGAAGTAGTCTGAATTGCTACTTTAAAGAAATGTTGTTTTTGTTTTGTGACAGGGTCTCAAGAAGCCCAGGTTAGTCAGGAGATAAGGAGGACCTTGACCTCCTGATCACCCTGCCTCCACCTCCTCAAGGCCAGAATTGATGGCATATACCAGCATGCCTGTCTTATACAGTGCTGTGGGTTGGACCCAGGGCCTCATGTGTGCCAGGCAAGCACTCTACAAACGGAGCTACATTCCCTAGCCATGGGAATCTTGGCTTTTTTTTTTTTTTTTTTTTTTTTTTTTTTTTTTTTTTTTTTTGCTATCATTCTAAAGCAAATGTCCAATAGTTTAACCACCAGGTACCTGATCCATTTGGAGTTAAGTGGAGTCTCATCTGATTTCATCTTGCTGCCCTTTTTCAGGGAAGTCACCCAGCTATCTCTGGTATGCCACAACTCTGAGTGGGACCTGCTGGGAGGCCACCTTGCCTACCCAGGTGTCAAGATGCTGAGCCAGAAGCTCCCCATGCTGTTCCGCATAGACCAGGTGCCACAGGTACGTGCTTTCATTCCATGCCTGAGTTCCAGGGTCTGCAGGGGACCAGCCTCTGCAATATGGGAGTTCAGGATACTTTTCAGAGGCCCCTTCTCTTTAAGGCTCTCCTCCAACCCTCCTGTAGAAATCAGGACCCCCTCGCCACACCCATGCATGAGGCTGGCAAAGGGTAGTCCTTTAATGCAACATCTATGTTGCATCCAGAAGCAAAGTCCTCAGAGAGACCTCAGATTTGGCCCAGCCAGGGGAAGTAGTAGCAGCTGCTGGGTAGGAGAAGGCTGGGTAGGAACTGTGGCTCCTCAAAGCAGGCCAGGGAGCAGTCACCCAAGTATGGCTCTGCAAAGTGTTCTCTCTCCCCCTTACTTCCCACAACTCTCACTCATTCGAGACAATCTATTCTCAAAGTCACAATCCTTCTGCACAACAATTTCTATCTCAAAGTTTGTTTCTGGAAAACCCAACTGAAGATGCTGGCCCTTCTCTTCCCCTCTGTGGTGACCTTGGAAGCCACCTGTTTCAGATGGTGCAGCTTGGAGATGACATGATCTTCCATCTGCTTACAGTTGCCATCTCCCAGTGACTATGAAATTCGAGGTGAAAGAAATCTTTGACACCTCAAGTCACTGAGGTATCCGGGGTAACTTGTTTAAGACAGGGTCTCATAGCCCAGTGGACCTCAAATTCACTATGTAGCCAAAGATGACCAGGAAGTTCTGATTCTCCTGCCTCCATCTCCTGAGTGCTGAGACTGTAGGCATGTGGTCCTGGGACTTTTAACCCCTGTTTGTCTACTCTTTGTGCCTAGTACAGCTGTTCACAATAAAACAGTTGAAGTGATCTCTAAACCACTAGATAGAGAAACATGTCTGTAAGTGTGGGGTGGGGGGCAGAATGTGAGAAGGGAACAAAGAAACTAAGAATGTGGCACTTTATTCCAAACAACTGGGATGGAAGGTAGAAGCAGAGCAAACAGATTCTCATGAGACAGTTGGAACAAATGCAAATCCCTCTGTAACTATCACTCTAAACATTAACAGAGCGAATGGAGTGCTGAAAAGACGGTGTGCCGCCAAGCTAAAACTCCAACCACGAGCTGTTTACACAAGGCACAGTTAAACTATAGGGACAGGAAGGGTTGAAAGGCACAGGCAAAGAGATGACTCAAATAAATGGTAATAAAAATGGTGAACCTGGACCACACCAGCAGCTGGGACCTGAGACAAAGCACCATGAGGAATACCACTGCAAAGTTGTCCCTTTCTTCACCAGAGAGCTACGTGAGGCTCAACACTATGTAGCGGCATTTCTGCTTTTTATTACATTTATTTATTTACAGTGTGTGTATGTGTTCATGTGTGCATGTATGTGTATGCATGCATATGTGTGCACATGTGTGTGGAAGCCAGAGGACAATCTCCAGAGCGGGTTCTTCCTCGGGTGTCATCCATCTTAATTTTTTGTTGTGTTGTTGTTTTGTCTGAGACAGAGTCACTCACTGGCCTGGGGCTTACAGACTAGGCTACCCTGGCTGGCCAGTGAGCCCCAGGGATCCACACCTGTCTTTGCCTCCCCAGTGCCAGGGTAACACTCACCAGCTGTTTTACTTGAGTTCTGGGATTTGCACTCATGTTCTCAGGTTGGCACAACAAACACCTTACCACCTGTTAATCCCCCAACCCCTGAAACTCATCTTAATCCCTCCCCATCCCTTCCTCCCGAGATAGAAGTGACAGTCTCTCCTCTGAGTTGCTTCACAGAGGACTCTCTGAGTGTTTTGAGATCCCCCTGAGCTTCAGAGGAGCCCAGTAAGGACAGAGTTTGCCTGCAAGTCTTCCCTGAGTCCTGTAGAGAAACATCTTGCACACAGGAAGAAATCAATAAAAATGTCATGAATGAATAAATTCAAGACTTGTCCTTTGTTCCCACGAGTCCCACCCACTGATATGTGAGCAGGGTGGGGACTGGGTGGCCCTGTGAAACCAGAGGCAGGGCCCTGCTAATGGGCCCCCTTTAGAGCTTCCAGCTTTTCTTGTCTTACAACTGCTCTGTACCGAATATGATTCTGCCCAGCACCATCTCCCTGGCATCACCTAGCTCTAGACCTCCAGATTAGAGCCTGTCAGGTATCTCTGCTCAATGTCCTGCAGGTGATGTTGAGCTTGGTTAAGTATTGTAAGACATCAGTATGTGGCAATCAGCTGAGCAGAAAGGGGCTCTTATGGAACATCCCACCACAAAACAGTATTGACTCTAATTCAATCCGGCAGGAAGGAAATTGGACCCAGAGAGAGGGGTACAGTTTTACACTGTTCTTTACAAGGCAAGATGGAGGTACACCAGTTTGGCACAGCATACAACCAAAATGTTAGGGCTTATGGAAGCTGGGTGCTGTGAGTGCCATGTGTATCAGGATAGCTCCCTAGTCCCAGGAATCCACAGAAAGGAGTCAAGAAGAGCTATTAAACAAGCCCTTCCCTGTTGTGGGATATTTGATCACACTTTGTGAAGATTTGTCACTGTTTTATCTCACCTGCCTAAGACACCTTCTGATTGATTTAATAAAGAGCTGAATGGCCAACGGCTAGGCAGGAGAGGATAGGTGGGGCTTCCAGGCAGAGATAGGAACTCTGGGAAGAATATGAGAGGCAGGGGATTCACCAGCCAGATGCAGAAGTTAGACTACTGTACTGAAGAGAGAAAACAAGCCACATGGCAGAATGTAGATTATATAAACAGGTTAATTTAAGTGTTAAGAGCTAGATGGGAATAAGCCTAAGCTAAGACCAAGCTTTCATAATTAACTAGAAGTCTCCATGTCATTTTTTCGGAGCTGGTGGTCCAAAGAAAGACCTGTTACACTTCTCCATTGCTCAGCCCCATGCCTGGCCTTCCTGCTAGAGTTGAGACTGGAGCTGGTGTAGCCTCTAATCACACCAGAGCCCTTGTGTGATGGGCATGTGATGGACTTGTGTGGTGGGGAGAGCCTTGGATACCGCGGCTCCTCCCCCATCCTGCATCCCCACTGCCAAGCACTTCTCCTTTCAGAACTGTCCCAAATGAAAAAAGTAGCTCAGGACTTTGAGTCCTTGGTAGGTGGGGGTGGACTGACCCTGCGAAGAGAACATAATGAAGGCAAGATTGTGCCCTTTGACCCAAAACAATTTCCCCCAAAGATGTGAGTTGGCTGAGTTTTGAGTGTGGAAAATATCCCTCTGAATTGCATTGTTGGCTCCACAGGTGAAGGCACCTACAGCCAAGCTTGACAACCCAAGTTCGATCCCCAGGACTCAAATGATGGAAGGCGAGCACCAATACATACTAGTTATCCTGTGACCTCTATAGAAGCACTTTTACACACACACACACACACACACACACACACACACACACACACACACACACACACAGTAAATAAATAAAAATTTTAAGTGTGAAAAATGAACTGTAATTTCAAGGCATTGTGACACTTGGAACTGTCCTGGCCAAGAGATAGCATTACCTGGAAATAGTCACCTGACTTTGACAAACTTCAAGCAAGTCTAAGAAATGGGGAAGCACACGGGCAGTTGGTGAATGCTGACTATTCCTGCCATCCCTGACTTCTCAGGCCTGAATACTTAACAGTTCTACCAATTCATAAGTTGTCAATACTCTTTTTCATTTCACCTTCTCCCCCTTTCCCTCTTTTTTTTGGGGGGGGGGGCGGGACAGGGTCTCACTGTGCAGTTCCTCACTTGGAACTTTCTACGTAAACCAGATTAGCCTCAAACTCAAGGTGATCCTACTGCTGCAGCCTCCTAAGTGCTGGGATTGCAATCGTGTGCCACCACACCTAGCTGTGACTCCATTCCTCCTAGCCTCTTTTTTGTTTTGTTTTTGTTTTCATTTGCTTGTTTTTCAAAACAGGGTTTCTCTGTGTAGCTCTGGAGCCCATCACTTACTCTGTAGACCAGGCTGTCCTCGAACTCATGGAGATCCGCCTGCCTCTACCTCCTGAGTTCTGGGATTAAAGGCATGCACCAGCACCACCTGGCCTCCTATCCTCTTTTAAGAATTATTTTATTTATTTATTTTTGAGGTTTTACCTACTTTCATTTGTGGGTGTTTGTCCACATGCAGTACTCATGGTGGCCAGCAGAGGGCGTCGGATCTCTTGGAACTGGAGTAAATGGATGATTGTGAACCACTATGTTGAATACACACCTCTGAACTGTTCCAAAGAAAGTTTTCAGGGGGCTGGAGAGATGGTTTGGTGTGTAAGAGCATCTGAGAAAGCTTGTTAGAGCGCAGCCTCTCCCCTAGGCCTGCTGCGGCCACTTTCTCATTCCTGCTTTCTAGAGGCAGAAGCAGGAGGATCAGAAGTTCAAGGCTAGTTTCAACTGCATAATGAGTTGGAATTCAGCCTGGGATGCATGAAACTGTCCCAGATAATAAACACATACATAGCTGGGGGTTGGTGGCGTACGCCTTTAATCCCAGCACTCGGGAGGCAGAGGCAGGCGGATCTCTGTGAGTTCGAGACCAGCCTGGTCTCCAGAGCAAGTGCCAGGATAGGCTCCAAAGCTACACAGAGAAACCCTGTCTCGAAAAACCAATAAATAAATAAATAAATAAATAAATAAATAAATAAATAAACACATACATAAATAACTGAAGAGTCTTATACCAGCCACCCATGTGCAGTGAGACCCTTAGGTGACCTGCCAAGAAGCAGATTTACGAATGGTGCTGAACAGCCTTGGAAGAAGTTCTGAGGGCTAAATCCTCTCTGCTCTTGGTACCAGAAGACCAAGATCAAGATGTGGGTGGGGCTATTCCTCGGGCCTCCCTCCTTGGCTCACAAATGGCTTTCCTCTTGTTGCCTCATCGTGGGGTCCTCACCTTGTACACACACACCTGGAGCCTCCGTGTCAATCCAAACTTCCTCTTCCTAGAGTCACCAGCCAGATTCGATAACAGCCCGTTCTAACGGCTCCCTTTTAAGTGTTAATTGTACTCATTGGAGACTCTTGTCAGGGCTGGGAGTGTAGCTCAGATAGAAAGAAGTCTTGCCTAGAATGCATGGGTTTCCTCTCCAGCCAAGAGTGGGGCTACACACCTGTAATCTCAGCACTTTGGAGTGGAGGCAGAAGGCTCAGAAGTTCAGAGTCATCCACAGGCCAGGGCTTCTAGGCCATCTTCAAATATGGTGTGTTAGGGGATAGTAGTATTTTAACTTATAAATTTGAGGGGAGACAATTCTCTGCTCAAGGACACTTAAAAGAAGAGACTGAAGCTCAGAGTACAGGACAGGACTGTCCGAAATCATACCCCAGGGGATCGGATGAGAGTGGCGCCTCTCAACAATGCCCCGCTTAGCAGTAGGGGAGAAGTGGCTGGAAGTGGAGCCTGAGGCTTGTATGTGGGTCTCAACCTGACTCCAATGGTCACTGGGAACATGAGTAGATATCCTTCTCTTTTCTCTGTCATGAGGGCAATAAGGGCTCTACAAGGTGGTTGTGAAGATCCTGTGACATTTGGACAGGAAACGAAGAGCAGGTGCTGGAAGACATCTGCCTTCCCTCCCACAGTCCCCTCTTCCCCTTTTCTCACCATCAGACTCTACTGTTATTTACCACAGAGACCCTCACTTAGTTCCCCTCAGGTGATTTGCAGTTTAATAGCTAGAAAAACCAAAGGGTGGAATTTCAGGCTTCAGCTGGCGGGCTTGCTGTGTGTCAGGGAGCCTTCTGTGGTGCTGAGCCTATGGCAAGCACTAGAAGAGCAAACTGTCTGATTAACCCTTCCACCCCGGGTGCCTGGAGGTTCTCACTCCTAATAGACTGCATGCGACTTGGTTTCATTTCACTCCAAATTGCCCAGTCTGTCACCATAGATTCGAAATGGAACCTTACAAATCGATTCTGCTGTGCAAATAAGCAGGTGCCTGCTTACTCTGAGGGTATGCGGAGCGGGGGGGGGGGTGCTAACTGGAAATGGAGCCCGGCTTCAGAGTAGTGAGGCGATGATTGTAATTTGCCATTGGGGATCAAACTGAGCTTGGAATACAAAATTGTTTTCAAATGTTCTCTTTGCTGTTTTGATGTATGTAGCCTGTGTTCTGTGAAGATCAGCTCCATGAGGAGTGCTCTGCTGAGGCTGTGGTGGTGATAGGGAGGGAACTTGCTTCTGTCTTGCACAAGGGGCTGCTAGGAGCAGGAGTGCAGCTGGGTGCTAGCAATTTGGTCCAATAAACAGAGGTTCACTCTGGGGAGGGCGGGGGTGGGGTTGGGGAGGGGAGGGATGGATCGGTGTGTTACTTCAAGCGAGTCACTCTTTTCTTGAGTCACAGAGAGTTGCTGTCTTTATCTTTCCCCTACCCACCTGCCATGACTTCTCAGGAGCTACTTGAAATCCTGCCCATGTCACATGGCCTTATCATACATGTAAAGGTCAAAATAGATGGGCATGTGGAGGCAGGCTCTTTAAGAGTATGCAGCCCTGCTTTTGGAAAAGACACCCCCCTTAGATTTGGGACCAGATCCTCCTCTTCCTCCTCTTCCTCCTCCTCCTCCTCCTCCTCCTCCTCCTAGTCAGGGACATGTAGCCCAGGCTGACCTTGAATGCCATAGGTAGCCAAGAATGACTTTTTTTCCTGCTGCCACCTCCTGAGTGCTGGGATTATAGGAATGCACCTGTAAACCAGACCGTGCCTGGTTTATGCCACACGGAGGAACAAACCCAGGGCTTTGTGCTTGCCAAGCAATCTCTCTCCCCACTGAACTACATCCTGACCCTGGGACCAGGTTCTCAGATGTGGTCAATAGGAACAATATCCCTGCTCTTCCCTCGGGCTTTTGACTGTTTCCACCTGTGCTGGCCAGAATGCTAGGACCCACAAAGAGGAGAGTGGTTGGTGGTGGCATGCTGAGTCTCCTGGGCAGTTTGTGAGTGACCTCTTCTGGTTAGCCAGAAGCCTTACTCCTTGACATGCAACCACCCTTGCTATCAGATTAGCTTCCTTATCTCCCACTCTTCCAGATAAAGTCAACCACTCTGGCTTGTTTTTAGCAAGTATCTTGTCGGGTTAGTTTAGCCTGGCTCCTCTTACCTCTTAGGGATTTTCCAGCTACTAGCCCTCAATGTGCTCCATTTGCCTATGTCACAGCTATCACATTGGCCCTGAATTAAGTATTCTCTGTTGTGTGTTACACAATGATTTAAAGCAAGGATGTGCTTAGCTAACTCACACAAAGGAGCAAATAATTAATTATACATGCTCCTTTCTGGAGACTTAGCATTTTAATAAGCATCCAGCACTTTAGTTCACTTCAAAACTTTTAAAAGATTTATTTATTTTGTATGCATGAACATTTTGCTTGCATCTATGTATATGCATCATGTGTGTGCAGTACCCCAAGAACCCTGTAGAGGGTGCCCTAGAACTGGAGTTAACAGATAGTTGTGAGTTGACATGTGGGTATTGGGAATGGAACCCAGGTCCTCTGCAAGAGCTCTTAATTCTGAGCCATCTTCCCAGCAACCCCCACACTGGATTTTTTTTTTTAAGTAGGAAAGAAAAAAGCAAACACTTGAAAAGAAGTCTGATAGATCAAAGAGAAGCCCCTAGGAACCACATTTTCTGACGGAGGACCTTCTTAATGTCCCAAAACCCGAGACAGCCTGTTGCACATGCATCAAAGTCAGAAGGCCATGTGTTTCCTTGTCCATAGCCCTGGTGGAAAGTACAGTCAAGATTGTAGGAGTCTGTTCACTGAAGCCAGGTACATCAGCAGACTGGTGAATTCAGAACTGGAACAGGGCTTGGATGTAGCTCAGGTAGTAGAGAGCTTGCCTAGTATGCTAGAAGTACTAGGTTTTATTCCAGAACCCCATAAACTGGGTGTGGTGGTGCATGCCATAATGAGCACTTTGGAGGTGAGGGCAGGAGGGTCAGAAGTTCACGGTCATTCTGTGTATCTAGTTTAAGGCCAGCCTGGGCTACACAAGATCCTTTCCTCAAAAGATAGAATATTAAGATTATTTGCTTTTTCAATTTGGAAGCAAATCACTTTCATTAGCTAAGGGCCCAAACCTAACTAATACTGTATTTAAAAAAAAATTACACTTACTGATTTCTTATATATGAATTTGCATCTTTTATTTGATAATTTAATACATGTATAGAATGTATCTTGATCCTACCCACCCCCAACTTCCCCTTCTCACTTCCCCCCAGTCAGATTGTGTGTGTGTGGTGCCCAAGGAAACAAAAAAGAGGGTGTCAAATCCCCTGGAACTAGAATTACAAGTGGTTATGTGGTTACAAGCCATTGTGTGTGTGCTGGAAAGTGAACCGAGGTCTTGTGCAAGAACAGCAAGTGCTGTTAGCTGATAAGTGATCTCTGCAGCCCCCAAAGTGTATTTCTTTATGAGACCGTAAAGCAACTCTGTCCCCCCTCCCACTGCCTCACCCATTTACCCAGCATTGAACTTAACATTTCCTGAAATTTGAGCTAACACCAGAAAGCTACATATCTGCTTCCCTGGTTAGTCTTCACTGTCAACTTGACAAAGCCTCGAGTCATCTGAGAGGGGAGCCCCAACCCAGGAACTGCCTAGATCAGATTGCCCTATGAGCATGTCTGTGGGGGATTCTCTTGACTGTTAGTTGATGTAGGAGGATCCCACCCACTGTGAGCAGCACCATTCCCTGGGCAGGTGATCCCAGGCTATCTAAGAAAGCTAGCTGAGCCTGAGCCTGTGAGCAAGCTAGTTAGCAAGCAGCATTCTCCATGGCTCCCACTGTATTTCTTGGCTGTGAAATGAGTTTCTGGATTGGAGTTAATGATGTGTGGAATAGTGAGCAGGCCTGCCTTGAGCTTCCTCTTTGACTTTGCTCCCTGAAGGACTGGGAACTGGGTTTATAAAATAAATCTTTCTTTTTCTAAATTGCTTTTGGTCAGAGTATTTTATCACAGCAGGAGAAAGGAAACTGTAACACATACCATACAGGTCGCCACCTTCCCCTTTCATAGGTCCTATGGTACCACAGGGCCATCAGTGTGGTTCTTCTCTTTTTGAGATGAAGTCTTGTTATGTATGCCAGGTTGGCCTTGGACTTGTAGAGATGCTCCTGCCTCAGCCTCCCACGTGCTAGATTTCATGAATGTGCCAACCAGGCCTGGCTTCTGAACATGAGCTTTTGCTTACTTTCTTTACAGTTCTGTAGGAACTCTTGATTGGGACAGCAGAAGGTGGGAGCAGCAGAGTGCCTTGCTTTTATTTTCAATGTTGTGGATAAAACCCAAGGCTTTCTGCATGCTAAGCCAGTGGGGGCTCTTGCAGCTGTCCCCTCCTCCCATAAGAAAGCAAAGGGGAAACCTCAGAAAGTGTGTAACTTAATTTCCATTGTGGGGACTAGACACCAAGCAACACTAATAATTTGTTTCTGTCAACTCACCTGTATAATTTGTGTGTGTGTGTGTGTGTGTGTGTGTGTGTGTGTGTGTGTGTGTGTGTGTGTGTGTGAAGACAACTTGCCCGAGTCAGCTCTCTCCTTCCACAGTGTGGGTTTGAGAATTGAACTCAGGTTGTAAGGCTTGGCAGTAAGCACCTTTACTGATGAAGTCATCTCACTAGCTATAATTTTCCTTCCAAAGGTTATGACAGTCTTTGAACCATTGAAATCAGTGGTTCTAGCCAGGCATGGTGACTTACACATGTAATCTCAGCATTTGGGAGACTGAAGCAGGAGGAATGCCAAGAGTTTGAGGTCAGCCTGAGCTATACAGAGTGAGCCTTTGTCACAAAACAAACAAAAATCAGTGTTCTTAACCAGAATTAAATATCACCTCCAAGAGACCATTCCAATATTTGAAGACATTTGGGGATGTCATAACTTGGCACGGGAAGGCGTTTGTACTTAAGGTGCTTCCAGCAGGTGGCAGGTAGACAGTCTGGGCACACAATAGGCCAGTCTTCCACAGCAAGGAACCATCTGGCCCCAGATGCCAGAAGTATGAAGAAACCTTGAGCTAAGCAACCCAAAAAGGAAGAATCATTTCCTGTTATCCAACTAGCTCAACAAATGGACTCTTTTTCTTTTCTGTGCTCTTCCCAATCAATCTCCACCATGCTGTGAGTATATGTATTTCCATAGTCATGGTAGAACTATATCCTACTTTTCTTCACTTGATATTACATTCTGAGATGCGGGCCCACTTGCCCCAGTGTTTTGTTGGTTATTGTGTGCATGAGTGCATGTGTGTTTATCTGCAGGTCAGAGGTCGACATTGGGCATTTTCCTCATTGCTTCACCACCTTGTCTACCTATTCATCTATTGAGGCAGGGTCTCGCTATGTAGCCTTGGCTGGCCTGGAGCTTGCTACATGGACCATGCTGGCCTCGAACTCACAGAGATCTGCCTGACTCTGCCTCCTGAGGCATGTGCTACCACACCCAGCTGCCACTGTATTCTTTGAGACAGGGTTTCATCCTAAACCCAGAGCTCACCAATTGGCTAAAATAGCTGACCAGCAAGCCCCGGGGGAACCTTATGTCTCCACCTCTCCAGCATTGGAATTACAGGCCATCACTGCTTCCCATGCTTGGTACTTTACCCTGGTGCTTGAAATCCAAACTCAGGTCCTCATGATTGCACAACAGACCCTTCACCCATTGAGCCATCTCCTAGCCCTTCGGTTGCCATTTTTAATGGATATAATACGATACTTCAGACAATTCAATACCCCAGGTCTTACCCGGCCAGTCTGTTTCTTACTGGAGGTGTTGGGGGAAAAAGAGCAGTGCTTACTAGGTGGCCTCCTGGGGACTGTGGTTCCCCTGCTGTGGCCAGCCTCCTCTTCCCACAGTCTAGGCTTTAGCATCACTGGCTTCATCATCAAAAGGCCTTTATGAAGCGCCTTGTGAATACATCATCCCACCGGGAGGCTCTTCTGCAGAGATTACCCTACCAGCCTCTGACATCCAGGGCAGGCTGGCTCAGGCAGACAGCATACATGCGAGCCAACCACGAAGTCATCTAAAGACCAGGCCATAGGCCTCAGGCAGAGTGCAAACACGGACTCTTAGACAACATTCATGACAAGGGTAAGCATAGCTGGGAATGCAAAGCCAGACTGCACTCCCAAAGCCAGCCTGGCCCTTGGATCCCAACTGGGCGGGACTTCTTAGAGGGCAGAGGATCTTAAAAGCAACTGGGAAGAGAGTGGACAAAGGCAGGAAGGGAGAGAACCAGGACAAGGAACTGTTCAGTCACCCAGGAAACTTGATGCTAGCCAGAGACACCCTTCCCTTTGTCTCACCTCCTTGCCCCTTCCTTGTCTTTACTCCACAGGTGTTCCATGAGCAGGGCATCCTCTTTGGCTACCGACACCCACAGAGTTCCGCCACTGCCTGTGTCCTCAGCCTTTTCCAAATGACCAATGAGACCCTCAACATCTGGACGCACCTATTGCCCTTCTGGTACCTTCAGTCCCCTGGACAGCCTATCTCATTTGGGATTCCTGGGGACTAGACTTTGTAAGACACACTGGGAGGCAGGGAGGATTTATGCTAGGACCAGGGGTCCCCCTGTGGGTGCAGGTGCACGTACGACAGAGGGGGAGGACGCTGGGACAGTCAGGGACTAAGTGCCAGGCTGTGGATTGCCACAGGAGTCTAGGGTTTCCATTGACTGGGTAGCATTTATCTTCATCCCCTTCAGTCTTACAGGCTTTGGCGGTCTTCAAGAAGTCTTTATTAAAATGTCACTAACTTGAGCAAGTCACTTAATCTCTCTGAGCCAGGCATTTTCTGCCTGTAGAGCAGGCATGATCCTCTGTCTGTGTCTTGGGGCTGCAGCGAGAACTGAGAGAAGGCCCTGATAAAGACAAAGATACAGGAGATAGAGATGTAGCACAGTTTGTAGTATGTTTGCAACAAGCTCTGCTCCCAATCCCTAGCACTGCATAAACCAGGCCCAGAAGCCTCACACTATGAACTCAGGGCCATCTTCATCTACATAGTGAGTTTAGGTCAGCCTGAACTACATAAGACCCTCTCTGAAAAAAAAAAAAAGACAACAAAAAAGACATGGGTCCAGTTGTGGGTGTTTGTAATTATCCCAGGATTATAGTAACCATATGCCATTAGTCAACTTTAGTGGAGCCAACTAGGAGCCAAGCTCCAGGAAGTAAGGGTGCAGAAATGGGGGTTCCAGGAAGGCCAAGAGGCTCCTTGCTGAGAAAAGTGGGTTGAAGGCCCACTTTACACACCTCGAACCTTTGCTTGGTAACAGAGAGGGGGGACAGAGTCACATCTCCAAATCAAGATGCAGCTCTCCCTGAGTATATGTGGGGATTGGTTCCAGGGTCCCCTAAAGATGCCAGGATGTGTAAGTTCTACATGCATCGGGTGGCACAGTATTTACCTATCTCTCTGCCCTTTAAATCATCTACAGATTCCTCACCTGAGGCAAAGTAAATACTATGCCAAAAGTTGTGACACTGTTCAGACAAAAAGGGCAAGAAAAATGTCAGTATATGTTCAGTGAGGAAGCGGTCCCTCCCCGTTGGGATATTTTAGTTGAATCTGAAAAAAATAGAATGTGGAGGTCTGGAGAGTTGGGTATATGTCAGGCCTAGGAGGACCCCAGAGATGAGAAGGTCACTGTCCTACCCAGACCTCTGTGGGCTGACATGATGACAGATGCATCTGGAGAGGGGAAACCTTCCATACCACACACAGATAGCGGCCCTGGGCCAGGCCTGAACAAATCCTTTGAGTCATGTTGAGAAGCTGAGGTAGGTGGAGAGTCCTTGAGTGTGGCAAGCAAACATGAGCCCCAGGAAGGTCCCTGTATTTCAGCATGGAACAGCCAGCCCAACTAGATGTCAGAAGACAGAGTGCAAACCCAGCAACTAACAGGAGGGGAGAGAGAAGACATGGTCTTGTGGTGAAGTGGAGTGATCTATAAAGAAGCCTGACTGCCCTGCACCCTGCAGTCAGGGCAGTGGCAGCAAAATCTGGTAGCTCAAGCAGGCCATTAGCCACGTCAAATCTTTGCTTACATAGAAATCAGAGGCTGGCAAGATGGGTCAGTAAGTAAAGGCAATTAGCAATCAAGCCTGGCAACCTGAGTTTGATCTCCAGAACGTAAGTAAAAGTAGAAAGAAAGAACTGACTTCACAAAGTTGTTGTTCTCTGGCCTCTACATAATGTTATATGGCATGCATGCGCGCACGCACACACACACACACACACACACACACACACACACACACACACACACACACACACACACCTCCATATACACAGTAATGAATACAAAAAATTTTAAAGACTTTATGCTATCTGAACATGGTGGTACATGGCTGTAATCCCAGTACTTGGAAAGTTGAGGCAGAAAAAATCGTGACTTTGAGGGCCAGCCCTGGCTATACACTGGGGCCCTGTTTCACAGCAATATCAACAACCACCTGTACATGCTGACAAACTGAAGACTGTGGAAGGGAATACATCCAGACTGTTCCTCTGGCCCTCATTCTCATCCCTGGAGCTGCTGGGGCCCCCTGTTTCTGTGTGCCCTCCAGAGCTTTCCCAGAAAACCTTGACTGTGGCATATGTGTGCCCCAGACCCCTGTCATTTCTCCCATGGTCTTCCCATTGCTCATCTCCCTCGAAGATGATGGTGATGATGATGATGATGATGATGATGATGGTGATAATAATAACTACCATCATCACCATCATCACCATCATCACCATCACCATCATCATCATCATCATCATCATCTGTGCCTGAGACGCCAAAGCTTCTGAACAGGTGTTCTCACCAGAGGATGGGCCATAGTTTGCTTAGGCTTTTTTGTTACCTTGGTTTAGACTTTTGGAGACAGGGTCTCATATAGCCCAGGCTAGCCTTGAGCTCTCCATATTACCAAGGATGATCCTCCTTCCTTTACATGTGAAGTACATGTGCCCTTATGCCCGTCTAGGTTTAGGCTGTTTTGGAATTTGTGACACCATGTAACACCTGCCATGGCTTGTGCATCTTGGCGTGCATGCACAGCTGAGCTGTCTACACTGCTCACAGCTCCTGGTGCCAGCCCAGGCTCTCAGATGATCCACTCCAACAGTGCAGAGCACTATGGAGAACCCAGAAAAATCTGCACTAGGATACCGCAAGCAAATAGGATGAGGAATAATCAATCTGTTGTTGACAAAAGGAAAAAATTGGGGGTGGGGGGACAGCAAACAGCTTAAGTGCCCCCACCCTTGCTAGACCATAGGAGAAAGACCACACTGACAGCCAGAAGGCTTTGTGACCCTCCTTCAGTTATTGGGTGAAGAGATTTGTAGAGTTCCTTTCTTGATGAACACTGTGGGAAAGGGACCTAGCTCTCCAGTAGTGGTTTGTGGAAGGGAGGTGTTGTGTAGGCAGAACTCACATATGGTTGTCGGCCAGGTAAATGTGACTAAGGATGAACTTCCCAATACTCAAAGCTACCATGAAAGGGGATGAGACCCTCATTCTTAGGAGCATGTAAGCTGAGACTGGAGAATATCTTGGGCAAGATGCTGTAGGTAGGATCCTGTTTCTAAGGACTGTCTTCTTACCCTACTTGTCTGTTCCCAACTCACTGCTTAAGTCAAAATGGTACACTCCCACCAGAGCCTCTCTAACACATGTCACTTCATTTAAGTGAAGAGTCACTGGATGGGCCATTTCCCAGTGGGGTGGAAGGAAACAATCAAGAAGAGATTGAGTGGGTGCATATTCTGTTCTAGGTTCTTTGTGTGGAGGTTCGCGACTGCATTGTATATGACAGACATCCAGAATGACAGCTACTCATGGCCCATGCTCGTGTACATGTGTACCAGCTGTGTGTACCCCCTGGCATCCAGCTGTGCACACACCTTCAGCTCTATGTCCAAGAACGCCCGGCATATCTGCTACTTTCTGGACTATGGTGCTGTCAACCTCTTCAGCCTGGGTACGTGAGGCCCTTGCCCTTCCATCCCCTCCACCTGAGACTGCCACTTGTCTGTCTCCCAGGAGATTTGATGGGTTTTGGAAGAGTCATGAGGATGTAGAACCCCTGGCTAGAGCTCTGTAAGAGGCTTGTTCATACCTGCGCTGTCTGTGGATATACCTGACCTGGAGTGTTTGCCAATTCCTTTGGTATAAATGCCCCCTCCTTGCTTCCCTTCCTGTTCTCTGAGTGGCATCACCAGATGTAGAGGTCTAAGGAGAAGCCTCGGTGTAACCTCCAAGGAGTTACATAGTAACTCCATCACACAGATCTGTGTACTCAGTACTTATGACTTTGGTTACTGTAATTTAGTTAATTCTAACTTTTAGTGATGGCTGAGATTAACTATAGGCTTGCAAGGACTCTGAAATGTTCACAGTTTGGCTGACCCCAGCACATCAGGTCTGGGATCTGTATAACTGATAGAGAAAGGAGGATGGAATCACAAACCACATTTGCCCGGAGGCTTAGAGGAATTACACTTTCCCAAAGCGCTGAGAAGTGAAATGGTGAACTGTTGGTGAAGCTGGGTGGTACTGCCCCCATCCTCTTTGACTTTTTTTTCCCTGGTTAGGAAGCCTTTCCTCCTGCTTCTCTCCTCCACATGGTTATCATCCAACCCTTAGGATGCTGCTGCTGGCTCTTCCTCCCTCCTGGCCGTGCTTTAGCTGTGAAAGCTAGTCACTGTATCTGTGTTTGCGAGATTTTGTCCAGGAGGAGGCTACACTCATCCTTCTTCCTCTTTCTCTTCCTTCACAAGTGTACACCTGCATCTCTCTCTCTCTCTCTCTCTCTCTCTCTCTCTCTCTCTCTCTCTCTCTCTCTCCCTCTCTCTCTCCCTTTCCTTCCCTTTCTTTTTTGAAACAGGGTCTTGAATTTACTATGTAATCAAGGATGAACCTGACTTCTGACCCTTCTGTTCTCATCTTCTAAGTGCTGTGAAAACAGACATGTGTCACTATTGCCAGGTTAGGCAGTGCTATGAATGGGACTCAGGACTGTATGTGTGCCAGGCAAGCCCTCTCTACCTGAGCTATATCCTCAGCTGCTCCCTGGGGATTTTAATACAAGCAAGCATTTTGAGAAGTCCTTCTAGTCCAACTGTGTGCTGAGCCCCCAAATGCACACCTGTCCCGCGCCCGCTCTGTATTCCTCGCCAGCAAGAAACACACGCAGGACACTCGGATCCTTCTGCAGACAAGCTTTAATGCATTAGACTGAGCAGAGACTGAGCAGAGACTAAGCAGAGACTAAGCAGAGACTGAGCAGAGACTGAGCAGAGACATTGAACTAAGAAAACCATTCCTATATAAAGGGCTGACCAGCCGCCTGGGACGTATTACCCTATGAATGGCTTCAGCTCCTCAGGCAAGAATGAGCCACGGGATAGGCAGAGATCAAAGGAATGGAGATTACCCAGCGCCTGTGAAGTAATTCACACCTTGGTGTCTTCAGGCAGCATTATAATGCAGGAACCGGCTTCCTACACACACCCTTTTTTAAAAAGATTTATTTCTATTTGTCTGTGTGCTATGTGTGTACAGGTGCCCATGGAGGCCAGCACGAGCATCGGGTCCCCTGGACCTGGAGTTACAGGTGGTTGTGAGCTGCCTGATGTGGGTGCTGGAAACTGAACTAGATCTTTCAGGCCCTTTTGACACGGCATCAGTCCCGGATCCCGGCCTCGTACCACCAGTCCCAAATTCAGTCTTAGACACATTTCGTAGTTTCTCTAAGCCTTGTTCTCTAGAGCAGACATAGGAGGGTTGTGAACAAATTCAAATGCTTTTGAGTTCGTGTCTATCTCACAGGGTAGCCATTGCTGTGATTGACAGATCACCTTTACCTGCTTCCTGGTCCATCTCAAATACCCATTCCCTACCAGACCCCCTAGGCTCAGGTCAGCTTTGCTTCCTGCTGTATTTTCAGGTAGGTCTGAGGTCCTTTACTCTTGCATTGCATGCAACGCTTGGTGTACACCTTGGCTCCAGTCAGCATCGAAGGAACATCTTGGTCCAGACAGCTCCCTGAGCATCAGGTCTGGAGAAGGGTTCCCTGGTCTCCTGGAGCTGAGCTCCTGGGTGAGTTCTCACAGGAACTCTGTACTGTGCCAGGAAGGGGATGCTCAGCCCTCTCTGTTAGCACTTGTGTTTGTTTACATATGTGTGGCGGTGAGGGGACCTCGGGTGGTCTCACTGGCCCAAGAGTCACTGATTAGGCTAGGATGCCTAACTATTGAGCCCCAGGAACCCATCTGTTCCTGCCTCCCAGCACTGGGATTGCAGATGACTACCATCAGGCTGTGGTCCCTTCAGGTGGCTACCACCAGGCTGTGGTCCCTTCGGGTGGTTGCCACTAGGCTGTGGTCCCTTGCCCCTGTAATCAGCTTTACTAGAGGGATCCACATAATGAGTGGGAGAAAAGGCAGGTTGAATGTGGCCTGTTTCTTCCTCTCGCTGTGAAACCAATGTGCTTGATGTATGAAAACATTGGTTTTCAACTTGTGGGTTGAGACTCTGGTTTATACCCCTTTCACAGGGGTCATTTAAGACCATTGGAAAACACAGATATTATGTTATGATTCATAAGAGTAACAATGTTACAGTTATGAATTAGCAACAAAAATGATTTTATGGTTGGGGGTCATCACAACATGAAGAACTAAAGGACTGAAGCATTAGGAGGGTTAAGAATCACTGTATTAGAATAACATGAACTGGAACCAGTTCCAGCTTCTCCCATAGGTAAGGGCGAGGTCCCTGGACACTCTAAGATAGGAAATAGTATCTGTTGCTCCTCCAGTCAAAACCTTTCACAGCTAGTCTTTCTAGAAGGTGTTGATGTAGCTTCCCCCCTCATACTCCAAAACCCAGAGCCAAACCCCACACTCACTGGTTACCCCCCAGCCCACTGATAGGACATCCCTGTCCTTAGGGATGCCCTCTTTCCTGTGATGCTGAGATTCTCAGGAAGCACCTTCCACAGGAAGATGAGTTTGGTGTCACCATTAGTGGCAGCCTGTGGTTAGAAGCCATGGTTCATCTCCGGGCTGCCTTGGTTTGAAGCTTATCTCTATTTTCTTAATGTGTGACTCCAGATAAATTACTAGATCTCCCTGTGCTTCTATATGCTTATCTTTAAGATAAGTATAGGGCTGGAGAGATTGCTCAAAGGTTAAGAGCATTGGCTGTGCTTCCAGAGGTCCTAAGTTCAATTCCCAGCAACCACATGGTGGCTCACAACCATCTGTAATGAGATCTGATGCCTTCTTCTGGCCTCCAGGGATACATGCAGGCAGAACACTGTATACATAATAAATAAATAAGTAAATAAATAATTTTTTAAAAAGATAAGTGTAAATTTTATATGGGACAGGATTGTAAAGTCAGAATGAGTTAACACACATACACACACACACACACACATACACACAATCTCTGAGAAGGACATAGCCTTACGGATTTTGAGTGGACAAAGAGACAAGGGGGAGGTATTCTGAGATGGCACAGAGGCAGGCTAGCTCAGGAGTCTGTGCAGAAGATGAAGGCTGAGGCAGTCTTTCCCAGGGTCCTCATAGTGCTGTGGCCTGGCCTGTGTCTCAAGGCTGGTGTTTCTTCTGCAGGGTCAGCCATCGCCTACTCTGCATACACGTTCCCTGATGCACTGGTCAGCAGTACTTTCCATGAATGCTACGTAGCCCTGGCTGTGTTCAACACCATTCTCAGCACTGGTCTCTCCTGCTATTCCAGGTACTGGGCTCTCTGATCTCAGGTGGGAAGCTGGGGAGGACCTAGCACGCATCCCCATGGGAGATGCCCAACACCAGGCTCCCCGTAGAGCCCCTGTTGTCTTATGTATTGGTTACTTTGCTCATTGTTAGGACAAAACACTGACAAAAGTGCCCAGGATGCCTCGCTCAAGCCTGGCAGAGAAGGTTCCTCAGTAGCAGACAGTCCTCCACTCAAAGTTATGAGTGAATGTGTTATCGCTAGGTACCTATGATGGGTGACAAAAGTGGCCACAAGTCATGCCAGGCTCCTCACCTCTAATCCTGCTATCCTTTTCCCTTTTAAGAAAGACTCTGTGGGATAGAGTGTGAGCAGTGTTGTCATGGGGACGGCTGTGCTAGTTGATGCTGGTCTTTGCAGGAATGAACTACCTGAAATCACAGGCTCCCTAGGTCGTTTAGGAAACCTTCCAGATGATTGTGGCAAGGTGACAGTCTCATCTAGATAGTGCCACTATGTCAGGAATTCACAGGTCAGGAGAGGCACCTGGGTTACATGTATGTCCCCAACTGCACTGTCCCCTCTCCAGGGAAAAGCCAGCAAAGTAGGTGTTTCCTCTTTGAGATGCTTTTGGTTCCAGTTTCCTCTGGTTGATACCAAGGTTTGGGGGAACCTGCCAAACTGGTTTTTGTTTTTTTAAATGTGGGAGGATAGTTTTTTTTTTTAAGATTTTATTTATTTATCATGTATACAACATTCTGCTTCTATGTATATCTGCACATCAGAAGAGGGCACCAGATCTCATAATGGATGGTTGTGAGCCACCATGTGGTTGCTGGGAATTGAACTCAGGACCTCTGGAAGAGCAGTCAATGCTCTTAACCTCTGAGCCATCTCTCCAGCCCCGGGAGGATAGATTTTTATACAAAATCAGAAAGGCTCACCCCAGCTTGCCCTCCATTTGTCAGGATGTTTGAGAAGGGTAGGGGTAGGCATGTTTTGCTCCCCCTAGGGGTGAAAGCACCTTTCTGTGTATCCCACACTGGATTGTGTGGCTTCATTCCCTCTTCCTTACCCCATCCCAAACTGCTGGGGATGGGGAGGGTCTCTCTTTTCTTTGTGAAAATCACAGAATTCTCTGGCAGCTGGGCAGGGCTTGAATCTACCTGAAGAGCTAGGAAAATGAAATCCCTTGTCCTGGGTTGCTATGCCCTTGTAGTTCCAGGAGGAATTAGATTGTGTGGTCTATAGCCCCTGCTCCAGGGTGGAAATCTGGGGACACCACCAACGGTGGAGAGGGGTGGGGTCCCCATCTTGGATGTAGCAAGATGCATGCATGGTACGAGCCATACTTACAGTGCAGTGGAGATGCAGTGTGCCTGGGTGATCTTTTTCTCTGGCTGCCTGGACCCCTGGGTAGGCCTGGACACGCCTGAATCTGGTCTTTGGGTCAGTTATTGCCCTGTGTAGTTGGCTCCCAAGCACCTCAAAACTGGCATCAGAAGGAACAAATGCTCTGGGTAGTGGGGGTTGAAGCAGCTCACGGGTGTGAAAGATACATTCCCTATGATTAATAGGGCAAAACCGATTTCCCAGGGGCATAATAGGTGGGACGTTTGTAGCCTTTTAAGTTAATTAAGTTTTTGAAAGCACCTGACAGACCACCTGTTCGCCACCAGGGTCCACTGCTTTCTTCTAACCCAGAGTCTCCCTTGATCATGCAGGCTCAGTGGTGGGTGTTGTGGATTCAGTGAGCCTGGTGTATTTGGGTGGTGTTTGGCACTGATGCAGGGATGTCTTGTGTGCCTTCTTTTAGGCCTTCTTTCCTTGACCATGACACAGTTGGTTTCTGATGATCCAGAGAGCACATCTGGGCTATTGTCCCCACTCACCTGACCAATGTTCCTCAAAGGCTGCCTGGGCTTTGGGGACCCATGTGAAAAGTCTGCCACACCTGACAGAGTGAGGTCTTGCCTAAAGAGAGTGCCAGGTGCAGGAAAGGCAGGGCACACACCAAAACATCAAAGATTCTGAGCGGGAACTGCCATTGCTCATGAAGCAGAACCAAGAGCAGGGGAAGTGTGTCGTGTCAATGTCAGATCCTAGGATACACAGGGCCTTGAGAAGTTGTCTTAGGATTGAGAGGAAGCAAGAGGCAGCCTTGGAGCTGGAGATAAGGCAAGGCCTTTGGGGCAGACCAAACAGCCTGGGCAAGAATGGTAGTGTAAGGGGTGGAGGGCCCAGGAACAGGGGCAATGCACTTTAGGGTGGGAGGGAGGATGGCTAGAGAGGGCCCCAGGGCAATCTGGCAAGTCTAGGGCTCTCAGAAGACAACCCTTTGTTCTTTGTGGACAGTCATCTTTTGAACTCTTCTTTCTGGGTTCAGCTTCCTCTCCACAGGATCCTTGAGATACGTCACCAGCAGCCGTGTGCAAGTCCTCTCATGCTGCCACACTTGTGGGGAGCTAAGCACAACATGTTCCCTTCCTGAGCCTCCCCTCATGGCCCTGCACTCAGTGTACAGCCCAGCGAGCTGTCCTTGTTCTCTGCCTCACGCCACCTGTCACTGTAGATCTTCCTTTCAGCATGCCTGTCTGGCCATTGAGTTTTGTTTGGTTTAGTGTGTTTTGATAGAAGGTCCCACTGTGTAGCCCTGGCTGCTCTGATATCCATTGTGTAGCCTATGGCTACCCTTTCACCTTATGAGAGTACCTGCCCCAGTGGTGATACAGACATCCACCACCTCTCCCAACTTCCATCAAAAAAAAATTTTTTTTTTTTTGCAAAGTCACTGAGGTTAGTATGGTGACCGTCACAAAATAATCTGGGCCAGAGGAATAATATCTCAGTATGTAGAATGGTAAAAGTTAGCCTCTAAAGGGCTGGGGGCAGAGCTGGGGCAGTGGCTCAGCAGACCAAGTTCTGGAGGCTGTGACACTTCAGCCAGGTAACAGAGTGCTGTGAAAGTGTCCCCTTTCCTGTGAATCTCCAAACTAGGATAAAACCCCCACGAAACAAAAGACAACACACACGAGTGCGTGCACACACACACACACACACACACACACACACACACACACACACCACACACACTTTTGTACTTTTGCAATTGAATAATTCCAATTAACTGCTTGCATCAGGCATCGGTTTTGTCATTTCAGTTTCTAAGATTTATTGACTCACCCTGGTCTTAAGGGAGGCTTCTCTCCCAATTCAGTGTTTCCTGCACGGCTTCCTGAGCAGAGAGCTCTCAACCCCAGGGTGTGTAAGCCAGCTGTGCTTTGGAAACTGTTGCTGGTTGCTTTGGAGGCATCTCGGCCAAGGCTGTTACTCTAGGAATCTCTGACTGTGGCGACATCCTGTGGTTGGATATGGAATTGCACCTGGAGTCTTCTGTGGTTAAGGGACCGTTTTCCCCCTCTGTTGCTTTCTCTATCCTATTTTTCTCCTCCCCCCCCCCCCCCCCGCTCTTCTTTTTGTCCCCTGTAGACTCAGCTTTGTTGCTGGAGAGGTTGGTCCGTTTGCCCCGTGAGGAAGTACTTTTTCAGGTCCGGTGACATGTGGTCTCAAGTTGCAGGAAACCCATGTTTTAGGGGACAGCCCTCAACAAGTCAGAGCCAGGTTTTCTTCACATGAAAGTGGCCACAAGGAGCACTCTTTAGGAGTGAGCCTGTCCCAGACATGGCGGATGCTTAAGGGGCCTGTTGCAGTTGGACAGCTTCTGCTAGGGTTGTGGGAAGGTGTTTCCTTTGGCCCCTGGGGGAAAAAAGACAGAGAGGCTGGGCCTATCAGGGCCAGGCAGGGACAATGTGACACTCTGTGGGACAGATACCTTGGGCTAAAGCTGAGGTGTCTGTTCTCAGCTCCTTCTGGGACCGTCCACCCAGAACCCATCTCTCTTGCTCTTACCCTCTGCTCCAGCATAGCTGTGAGATGAACTGGGAGTGGTTTGTTTGTTTTTCTAAGCTCCATTTAGTCCCTGAGCTGTGTGTGATTTGGGGACCTCATTTCTTTAAGTCTTTACAACAACACTGTGGGGGAGAGACAGATCACACACAGCTTTAGCGGCCACAGCAGTATGGTCTTCATGCGTCCAGCCTGTGTAGAAACCTATGAAACCACAGCCCTGTGGCCTCCTTCCCTAGTGTTACAGCATAGTCAAGATGGTAATTGAGTTTTGTTTTGGTTTTTTGACACTGGGTCTCCTATAGCCCAGGCTGACCTCAAATTCCCTATATAAAATATATTAAAAATGACTTTGAACTTCTGATCCTTCTGACCTCAAATTCACTATATAGAATATGTTAAATTTAATATAAAATATGTTTAATATACAAAATGTATTTAAAGTGCCTTTGAGCTCCTGATCCTTCTGACTTGGCCTCCAAGTGCTGGAATCACAGGCATGCATCACCATGTCTGGTTCATGAGTGCTAGGGTTGGAACCCGGGCTTTCTGCATGCTTGCCAGACAGGCTACCAGCCCCAGAACTGCAGTTTTGTGTGGATACCGTGCTCAACCCTAACCTCCTGATATCCAGTCTGGGTGGCTGTACTGCTTAACAGAGGGCTGTTTACCCCTCTCTAGGTCTCTACAGGCCCAGTGGTGGCCTGTCCAGGAAGTCCTGCCTCTTGCTTCTAATCAGTACAGTGGGTTCCAGTTGGATTCTGTTTTTGCTTTGGAGGGTAATGGGAAAGCTCACAGAGGAGAGAAAGACAGACCCTCTACACATTCACTTTCCCCAGGCCAGTGTTCCTGTGTTCCCCACCCCTTGAACCCAGGTCTTTGTATGGCATCACCTGGGTGGCTCCTATTGGCTGCTTCTGTAGAATGTGCGGCTGGGGGTCTGTGCTTGAGAGGCCCCTTCCTACCTTAGTGGTGTCAGCCTTCTAAAACTTCTTTGCTCCTCTGACCTTTGCAGGGTTTCTTCCTGAAGACACACATCCCCAGTCTTGGTTTGCACCCATTGCATTTCGTGCTTTCAGAGCAAGTTTCTCCTCCTTGGCTGAGGTTTTGTCCTTTCCACCAGTGTGGGAGGAGTGAGAGAGGCTTGTGGAGAAGCTGTGGGCCACAGGAGGCCATGTTAAAAATGCTTGTCCTCTGTTGATGACCCATGTGTTCGTTCGTGTGTGAGTTCCTGAAAAGCTTTCATTTCCTCCCTGACTTCAGGTTTCTTGAACTCCAGAAGCCCCGGCTCTGCAAGCTGCTCCGAGTCCTCGCCTTTGCCTACCCCTACACGTGGGACTCACTCCCCATCTTCTACAGGGTAAGGACGTGGGCTACATGGCCTCTCTTCCTGTCAGCAATGCCAGGAGCTTCATTGTTTCCTGAGCTCTGAGGGAGTCATAACCCCATAGTGGGCTCTGGGGGACCCACAGGAGTTGAGACCAGGTGCTGCGGTTAGAGATAGTGTGAACACAGAGGTCCTTGCAGACAAACTTACAAACAACTTAGGACCTTAGGAACAACCACAGAGACCTGGGCAAGTGTCTTAGGATTTCTATTGCCGTGAAGAGACACCCTGACCATGGCAACTCTTCCAAAGGGAAACATTTAATTGGCACTGGCATATAGTTTCAGAGGTTTAGTCCACTGTTGTCATGGAAGGGACATGGTGGCATGCAGGCAGACATGGTGCTGGAGAAGGAGCTGAGAGTTCTTCATCTTGATCTGCAGGCAATAGGAAGTGGGTTTTGAGCCACACTGGATGTAGCTTGAGCATAAGAGACCTCAAAGCCCACTTCCACAGTGACACATTTCCTCCAACAAGGCCACACCTCCCAATAGTACCGCTCCCTGTGACCAAGCATTCAAACACATGAGTCTGTGGGGGCCATTCCTATCCAAACCATCACAACAAGGCAGACGGCTTGAGGTTTGATAATCAGTGCCAGCTGGGGGGAAAAGGCCAATATATGTGTGGTTGTGTATTATCAGTAATATGGTGTGTTGCTGAAGGAAAGGTGGAGATAAAGGTCTTAAAGGGTAAATGAGAATGAGGCAGGATAACAGGACAGGAAGGGAAGAGACTCTCACTTGCAGGTCACATGGGCCTGATTCCAAACTCTAGTCTCCATGTTTACTTGCTGTGTGATTTAGGCAGTACACTTAAGCTTTTTGAGCCTAGGTTTCTTTATCTGTGAATGAGGCTACCATCTGCTTCTGAATAGGAGATAATGAGGATTCCTGGACAGAATGGATCTTACAGGTTCAGCATTTCCTTGGGAGTAGGCTTCTCCCAGAGGCAGTGTGAGACCCAGATGGCAAGGGGTGAGGGGACAGGGCAGTGAAGAGTTTCACTTGCTACACTGGGTGTTTTCTCTGTATTTCCCTGAGTGGGTTCACGGGAGACTGGGGGATGGGAGTGCAATCAGAGCTCTCACTGCTTCCTGGAGGGAGTCATGCAGATGCACATAGGGAGTGTCAGCTGATAGCTGTCACCAGTTACATGCAGATATCATGCCATGTGGTGCTGTCTAGAGGCTGTGTGGGACAGTAGGGCGGAGGGGCAGGGGGTGGCTGCATTAATACCAAAATTACCCTGCCTAGATTCCAACCCTCATTTTGCTCATTATTGGTGGTTTGCAAGTCTGTCTCAGGCTCACTTTTCTTGTGTGCAGAATTCAGAGGTAAAGTCTGCCTTAAGGTCCCAGGAGCCAAAGGAAACACCTTCCAATCACCCCAGCAGAAGCTGTCCAACCACAACAGGCCCCATCTGAGACATAGGGATGGCTGGACTGGTGCCTCTAGTAAGGGGAAGCTACTATTGTTATTTATAAAAAATAATGCAAACATTCTGCTTAACCTTGAAGGAAAATAATGGTCATACATTGAGGTCTGCCTGGTTGATGCTGGGGATTAAGTCTAAGGTCTTCTGTGTGCGAGGCAAGGGCTCTACCATAGAGCTGGATCCCCAAGCACTGATTGATTGACTGATTGATTGATTGATTAATTGATTGATTTTAAGACAGGATCTCACTAGGTTGCTCAAGCTGGCCTTCAACTAGCTCCATAGCCTAGATGGGCCTTGAACTTCTAACATTTCTGCCTCAGGGAGTGAGTTCAAGCTTGAGTCACCAAGCCAGGCCAAATGGTGATCCTTTTTGATCATACAGAAAGGTTTCCAAGCCTTTTTGTTTATAAAGAGTTTTTTTTTCCTATCACATTTCTTTTGTGCACCCCCCAACACACACACACACACACACACACACACACACACACACACCTTTGAGTTGCAGCAAGCATATGGAAATCAGAGGACAACTTGTAGGAGCCAGTTCTCTCCTTCCACTACATGGGTCCAGGGCTTTGAACTAAGGTCATCAGGCTTGGTGACAAGGGACTTTACCCACTGAGCCATGTTGCTATCTTGCATCTAACTAAGCCTTGAAGTCTTAATTATGAGCCTCAGTTCTGTAGCTCTGCATCTGGAGTCAGGGCAGATAGCAAGGGCACCTCTCTGTGCTTGCATTTTATCTTCAGAAGGAGCAGCAATATCTAGTAGGGTTTTCCTTCTTTCTCTTTGCTCATCTCTTTCTCTCTTTCTGTTTGTTTGCTTTTTTGGTTTTTCCAGACAGGGTTTCTTTGTGTAGCTCTGGCTGTCCTGGAATTCACTCTGTAGACCAGGCTAGCCTTATACTCAAAGATCTACCTGCCTCTGCCTCCCAGCACTTAAAGACGTGTGCCACCACTGCCTGGCACTCATCTCTTTATTTGTCCTCTTCTCTTCTTTCTTTCCCTTCATCCCCACACATCTCTCCTTCAAGCTACTACCCTGAGGAGGTGAGACCTGGGCCTGTGGAACTTGTGTCTGAGAGGCGTGGGTCTAAGTAAGATTTAAGTACTGGCTTCTCAGGGCCTTTTTTTTTTTTTTTTTTTTTTTAACATTTGCAGCTCTTCCTGCTCCCCGGGGAGAGTTCAAGAAATGAAGCCATCTTGTACCACCAGAAGCACATGGTCATGACCCTCCTGGCCTCTTTCTTGTACTCTGCTCACCTGCCAGAGCGACTGGCTCCTGGACGCTTTGACTACATCGGTGAGTGTGGTGGGGCAGGGGTGGGGGTTGAAAGACCCCTGGAGACTTAGGCCCCCAGGATCTCCATCCAGGACCGCAGCACCCCAATCACCAGTCAGAGGCGGAAACTTGATGCAAACAGCACGAGGCAAGCACGTGCTAGGCGGTTATGGCTGCTGATAGGGGGAGCTGGTCCCTTCAGGGGTGACCCTGAAGCAGAGGGTGACTCTCTTGGCTGGGGTGGAAACATCCTTGACAATGTGTATTATAGCCACAAGGCAGAGGACCTGGAGAGGAATGACCCTAGTGGGAGTTGTTATGTTTTTGTTTAAATTAGATGTAAAGAAAAAGAGGAAAGAGGTGGATGAGGCATATTAAGCAGTTTATTAGATGCCTGGCAGAGTAGGGAGACTAAGAGAGAAGAGGAACAGGGGTAATGGCTGACTGCCATGGCCGGTCGCCATAGAGAGGCAGAGAGAGCATGTAGATGGGAGAAGAGAGAGCAAAGCAGAAGCAAAGAGAGTAGAGAGTAAAGAGAGCGAGCAGCAGGGAAGTTGGGACTTTTAAAGGGAAGACTGTGCATGCGCAATGAGGTCCAACGCATGCCCAGAGTCCTCACACAGGCAGTAATGCGTGGCGAGTGATGTGGTGATGACATAGCACGTTTTCCTGTGTGTGCCCTGACTGTTGTCAGGGGGCGGGGTGAGGGGGTCTGTCTCTTAAAGAGATGCCGATCAGCATTAAAGCCTGAACCTTTCAGGAGTCATCCAGGCTCAGGTCATGGTAGGTACAGCAGTGACCTTAAATCTTGATTGAAGCCATCATTTGTGTTGCTAGTGTACTGCCAGGGACAGGGAGGATGGGGACAGGTAGGCTCAGGACCCTGAAGCATTCCAGTGAATCCTGTTGGTACCTAGAGTCTAACTTCCCAGTACAATATGATGGGGGGTGTGGCAGCCACAGAGGGGAAGCAGGAAGATGGCTTTGTGGTCACTCAAGGTCCCAGACTACAGGCAGCTTACAGAGGAGAAAGTCTATCTTGAACATGGTGGGTGGATGGCCTGGATTCTTGTGGAACCGTAGGTCCCAGGTGCAGCTTCCAGACCCAAACTCAGACCTCCTAACCCAAGAACTCCAAAGCTGGGGCAAGTCCAGCGCTCACAGAGACCATGTGACACTGGAGGGAGCCTCGCTAAGTATGACTTGAGAGGGCATGTGATTGGGAGAGGTGTCAGAGCACAGGAAGGAGCTCCTAGCTGCTGCAATGTTCCCTCCCCTTCCTCCAGAGCAGGATGGGTGGGGCTCTTCCCACCTGCCCCATCTGTCTCACCTGGCTCTGACACTGCCTGGGAAGGAAGCACCTGTGTCTTTTCTGTTGCTGTGACCAAAACCTCAAGGGTTTATTTTGGTTTCTGCTTTGAGGGTATGCCCCAAGATGATCAGGGAAGGCATGGTGGCGAGCATGAAGCAGTAGGTAATATTGTGCCCAGTCAGGAAGAGGAGAGAGACGAACCTGTTGCTCGGCTTGCATTCTTTGTATCCAGTCCAGACCCCAGCCCATGAAATGGCAGGTTCTCCCACCTCAGTTAACCCAGTGTAGAAACTCCCTCACAGGCATACACAGAGGCTTGTCTCCTGGTGGCTCTAGAGACCGTGAAGTTGACAGTATTAGCCATCACAGCACCTTTGGGTGGCTTCTGTAGATGGTGACAAGCCTTTAAAACAAAAGTTCCTTAATTAGATACTATGAGACTTCAAAGGCCGGTTACTGTCCCCACCACAGCAAGCACCTAGGCTCTCGCCAAGCCACTTTTGCCCTTGACTGGAGTCCTCTCCACCTCCTTCAGAGATGCAGCCCGATAGGTTTTGTGATCTGATTAGAGTCTCACTTTTCTCCTTTGTCCTACCAGAAGGGACTGCCTCTAGCCAAATGCTTAGAGAACAGGGTCAGAGGTCAGGAACTGGAGGCCCTTAGGCCTCTAACTACCACCTACTTCAGCCCCACCTTGAAGGAAGACAGCTGTAGATGACAGCTGGGGGACCACAGGGACATACAGGGGTGTATCACAGACTGGGCATTACTTGCCAGCCCTTTGGCTTCTCTGTGCTTTTATTTATTCTCTTTAGTCCTGTCCTTTTGAACCTAAAGATATGTAGCAGAAAAATGCTTGTGTCGTAGGGGAAGGCGCTTTCCAGGTCTGGTTAGCCCTGGCCTACAGGAAGCTCCTGAGACCTGGTAGGTAGGATAGTTGAAGCCACTCTTCCCGTTGGGGCCCTTTCAGATGCTCCCATTGCTGGTGGCATGTCTGTTGCTCATCTCTCTAATGGAAATGGGTTTAGTGAATGCCTGTGAGTCAGGGTTCTGTGTTTGGCACCGTGTCACAGCTACAGCAGATCACTTGCCTGCATCGAACACGTATCTGGAGTTGGGCACAGCCTGCTCTTTGAACTTGATTAAGGCTTGGTGCCATTTACTCATCTTCCCCCTAGGACAGGAGGGGGCTGGGGCTGAAGGAAAGTTGCAGGCATGCTTGCCAATGTTCAGCAATCCTGGTTCAGCTCCTACCTGAAGTGGAGGTGCTGTGGCCAGGCACCCCTGGAGCCTGAAATGGGTTTTGTGGTACCATAAAGTGCTTTCTCATGCATTATTTTTTAATTGTGTGTTAATTTGTTTAATGTGTCTGTGTGCTACTGTGGGCATTAGAGGTCAAAGGTCCTGCAGGAACAGGCTGTCACTTTCTACCATGTGGTCCAGGGTATTGAATTCAAGTTGTCAGGCTTGGTGGGAGGTGCCTTTCCCACTGAGCCTTCTCTCTCACACACATCCCCCCTTTTTTAAAATTTAATTTTTAGATAGGCTCTCAACATGTAGTGGAGGCTGGCCTTAAACTCAATACATAGCCCAAACTGGGCTTGAATTCATGACCTTCCTGTCTCTGCCTAAAGAGTGCTGAGGGACCAGTAGGTGCCACTACACTTGGATATAGCTATCTGGAGATGGAGAAGCCTCCTCCTCCTCCTCCTCCTCCTCCTCCTCCTCCTCCTCCTCCTTTCTCTTTTTTTTTGGGGGGGGGTTTCAAGACAGGGTTTCTCTGTGGCTTTGGAGGCTGTCCTGGAACTTGCTCTTGTAAACCAAGCTGGTTTCACAGAGCTCCGCCTGCCTCTGCCTCCCGAGTGCTGGGATTAAAGGCATGCACCACCAACGCCCGCCCAGTGTGAGAAGCCTTCTTTAATGGTCATGTTGTATTGGTTTGTTAGGCCTGCAGTTTTCACACACAAGGGAAATTCTGCATACAAGTGTGGGTGGCCAGCACAACAGAACACTATTCTCTCACATTCAGAAGGCTGACAGTCTGAGATGTAGTTGTCAGCAGGATGGTGTCTTCATCATTTCCTTGGCCTGGGGATGAGTACCTTTCCACGGTCTTTGTGGGATTCTTCCTCAGTGTAGATCATATCCAGTGGATTAGGGCCCCACCCCAGTGACCTCACTGGAATTTAACTGTCTCTCCGAAGATGGCCTTGTCATGTCTCTGATGAGCCATAAGTTGAGACAAGAACACTTGGGAAAAGGCAGATGGAAAACTCTGGCTCTTCCAATAAGGTGGAAGTCAGAATTAGAGCCGGAGAAGAGCAGGGTGCCCACATTTTCGTTTGGAAAATGGGCGTGAAGGGTAAGTTGCTTTAGAAAAGGAATTTTGCTCATTAGTCTTTCTAGTTTTCTCATGTTGATTTCTAAAAATAAATACAGTAGAGAGTTATATTAGGGCCAGATTCTCTAGCATAGAACCACACACACACATGGGTGGGGTGGGGTGGAGATGGGGTCTCCTCAGCTAACTCTGAATCCCAACAAGTTAACAATTAAGATCAGTTACCACAGTATGTGTGACTACTTACTATCCCACTGACGAGTCACAATTCAATGTTACTTTCAGCAGCTAGGGAGAGTCACACCTGCAGTCCCAATGCTTTGAAGACTGGAACAAGAGGACAATGGCTATTAGTGAGTTCAAGGCTAGCCTGAGTGCCACAGCAAGAAACTGTCACAAATAAGAACAGAAACAAAAACAAGGGTATATAATTCTTCCAGTGGATGTACCAAAATGTAAATCCATTCTGGACATGTCTACAACTCAGTATAATCCCTTCTGTCCAGGCAGTGAGAATTCCCATTTCTACTCTCTGCCAAAGCTTCACCTATTCTGGACATTTTTAAGGTGGTTTTTTTTTTAAGATTTTATTTATTATGTATATAGTATTCTGCTTCCATGTACATCTGCACACCAGAAGAGGGCACCAGATCTCATAATGGATGGTTGTGAGCCACCATGTGGTTGCTGGGAATTGACCTCAGGACTTCTGGAAGAACAGTTGATGCTCTTAACCTCTGAGCTATCTCTCCAGCCTGACATTTTTAAGTTTTTTTTTTTTTTCTTGGTTTTTCGAGACAGGGTTTCTCTGTAGCTTTGGAGGCTGTCCTGGAACTAGCTCTTGTAGACCAGGCTGGACTCAAACTCACAGGGATCCACCTGCCTTTGCCTCCCAAGTGCTGGGATTAAAGGCGTGCGCCACCAACGCCCAGCTCATTTTTAAGGTTTAAAAAAATGTTTGTATGTGTTCATATGTATGAGTGAGTGTGTGTGCGCGTGTGCATGTGTACGTGTGGGTGTGTACTTGAGTGCGTGTGTGCACACATTAGATTTACATTCTGAGGCTAGAGGAAGATGTTAGGTGCCATGCTTTATCATTCTCTGCCTTGTTTGTTGCTTTAATCTGCCACTGAACATGGAGCTCAGCTGAAAACCACAAGTCCCAGATATCCTCCTGTTTCCACCTCCACAGCACTGGGTTTAGAGGCATGCCTGACCATGCCTGGCAGTTTACACCAGTACTAGGGATTAGAATTCAGGCCTTCATGTTTGTACAACAGTCTTATACGGAACCATGTTCCTAAGCATTTCTTTCTTTTTTAAACATAATTTTTAATTGATTCTTTGGGGATTTCATATCATGCATCCCAATTCCGCTCATTTCCTAGTTCCTCCATATCCACCCCCCAAATTTTTTAAAACTTAATTCAAAACAAAACAAATAAACAACAACAAAAACCCCATTTCATTCCTCCATCTTTCCCACCTCTCCATCACCTCTTCATTCTTCTTAGAGCGATTGGGAGCTGCAGTGTGTCATGCAATGTACCCTTTTGTCCACTCCACTTTACTTGCAAATGTTCATTGTAATGAGTTACGGTTCTGGTTCAAGGCCTCTGGCTTCTGGTACACCACTAGATCCTCACCAAAACTCCTCCTGGATATCTCATCCTGCCATTGCCCGGTATCATGGAGATCCCGAGGCCATGGTTCTGTAGGACCAGTCCCTTTATGCACTCAGGCAGGTCATGGATGGTGTAGATGCTGGAGTGGGCCAACTCAAAGCCCTGGATGTGGATCTGGGTGGTTCTTTGGTGGAAACACAGGCCATGGATGTCAACATAGACCCCAGCTCTGGTAGGACCACAGACCCAGACATGGCTCATGGCAGCAGCCTGGGCCCAGATGTCACCTTGGTCCCAAGTGGTGGCACAAGCCACTCAGATAAGTATGGCACAGCTGGAGCATGGCTCTCAGACAGTAACATGGCCTTAGGTGGCGGGCCCAACCACAGGCATCCATTTGGTCTTCAATGGTAACTGAAGTATGGACACCGACACAGACCTGGCTGCAGTAGGGTCATTGAAAGGTTCAGGCATTATGCTGGCCTGCCCCTGTTACCTGGTGAAACAGGCAGTACCCTGGTCAGCCCAAGGTTCCATGGGAACTAAGTCTACACACAGGTGCAGAGGACCCCTTTAAAAGATAAGTCCCTGCCTCTGTTTCTCTGTTTCTCTGTTTCTCTGTTTCTGTTTCTCTGTTCCCACTTTGTTCCTCTGTTCCCCTCTCTCTGTTTCCCCTGCTCTGTCTCTCTATGGCGACCGGCCATGGCGGTCAGCCATTTACCCCTGTTCCTCTTCTTAGTCTCCCCATTCTGCCGGGCCTTATAATAAACTTATAGTCAATATGTCTGTCTCAGCAATTTCTCTTTTCTTCTTTTTAAACAAAACAATAACAGTCATGAACCCTGATGTGTCCCTCAGCTGCAGCTCGGGCCCTGATGACACCAAGGCCACTCAGATTGGCATGGCCACTATGGCAGCACAGTCCTCAGACACCAATATGGCCACAGGTGGCAGCCCAGACCCTGGGGCATCAATGTAGCCTTTGGTTGTAATGTGGGCAATGGGTGTCAACACAGACTGGGATTGTCAACTACCCTACTGGGGTAGGACCATGGCCCTGGGTGGCAAGCAGGCCACCTACATTAGCTTGTTTCTCACCACCTTTGCTTCTTCAGTTCTGTCTCTTTCCACAGCACAAGAACCAGCCCACTTCTCGCTCCCATTTCTCCACCATATATTTGCTCATCATAATGGCATCTATCTGCCTGGCACTGCAGGCCTGTGAATGTCTTCAGCCAGCCCGTGTCCATGAGGATACAGGCACACCTATGGCTCTTTCACCTGCCTCTCTAAGAATTTCTTACAAGTGGAATTATAAAACTAGTGTGGTTGCACAAGCCTGTAATCCCAGCACTCAGGAGGTGGAGACAGGAGGATCAGAATTCAAAGTCATCCTCAGCTACAGAGTGAGTTCAAGTCAAGTCTGGGCTACATGAGACCCTGTCTCTGAAGACAATCAGCAATGAAATAAGTTAAACAAACAAATAAAATCATATGTGTGATCTCTGGCCTGGATCCTTGGATTTAGCCGTTGCATTTTTAGCATACATATCATAGTCTGTGTCCATATATCTTTTGATCGATGACTTCCCAGAACGTAATTTATTTTATGTGAACATATATATATATATATATATATATATATATATATATATATATATATATATAATATATATATATATATATATTGGTATGCACAAGCCATAACATGCAGAGGCCAGAGAACAACTAGTGGGAATGTATATTCTCTTGAGGGTTGCAGGAGTGGCAACCTGGTTACCAGGCTTGGCAGCAGGAGCCACGGAGCCATTTCTCTGGTTCTGAATGGTAATCTTGATGACCTTTTGTGTTTTTTCATAGGTCATAGTCACCAGCTGTTTCACGTGTGTGTGATCCTCGCCACACATTTGCAGATGGAAGCCATCCTCCTGGACAAGACTCTGAGGAAGGAGTGGCTCTTGGCCACCTCCAGACCCTTCTCTTTGCCTCAGATAGCAGCAGCCATACTTCTATGTATCATCTTCAGCCTCAGCAACATTATTTATTTCTCAGCTGCTCTGTATAGGATCCCTGAGCCTGAATTACATGAAAAGGAAACGTGATTTCAGAACATGCCAGGCTTCAGTGTTAAGTCACTGGTGTGGTGCCAGCTTACAGTGGCCAAAAGTATTTGTAGTGACTGGTGTCTTGACAGTTTTTTTAATGGGTTCAATCACAAAAAGTATTTAGCTGGGGGAGAGTTCTGTACACATGCACTGATTCCGTAAGTGTTCTGTAAAAGGGAGAAGTCCTTTTTAAGTCCTGGGGAAGAAAATTATTGAAATAAGTTTTAAATTTATTTAAGACGGGGTATTTACGGGATGGGGATATAGCACAGTTGGTAAATGCTTGCCTACAATATATAAAGCCCTGAATTTGTTTATGTCTGGTTTTGTTTGTTTGTCTGTTGTTTGTCTGTTTGAGATAGGGTCTCACTATGTAGCTCAGGATGTCCTGGAATTTACTAGGTAAACCAGGCTGACTCTAAACTCAGAGATATGCCTGCCTCTGACTCCTCAGCACTGTGATTAATGGCATGCACCACTATACTGAGTCCCTGGTTTTGACCCTCAACAAAGCATGAACCTGGCCTGATGGTACATGCCTATAATTCCAGCTCCAGAGAAGTAGATCAGATGATCAGAAGTTCAAACTCATCCTTGGCTATTAAGTGAGTTTAAGGCCATCCTTGGATTCATGAGATTCTGTCTCTAAAAAATAGAATTCTCAATTCTATTTAAACAGTTGTATTAAGCATATTGCCATGCCATTCTAATTTTTATATTAATGTTTAAAATGAAACCCACTGCATTTGATGAATTTTGTATAGCTAAGCTTCTTCCCCAGATGAGAGAGATGTTTCAATGAGTTAAGAAGCTTCCTGCCAAGCCTGACAATGGGAGTTCCATCCCACAGGACCTGCTGCAAAATATTCCACAGTACAGACAAAATGTGTTGATCTCTGGAGCTAAGTGTGTCATCCCAACTGGTAGGGCTCCCTGTCACCTTTTCAAGCAATGAAGGAGCTGTCTTTGGAGATGTTACATGCCTGACATTGTTTTCGCATGTCAGTATGCTGCTGGACTTAGTGTCTGCAGAGGGTGTTGAAGACCTCACCCATGGGACAGTCAAATGTCCTGGGAAACAGAAACACCAGGTAAGCTTGTAACACGAATTTCCTGGGGTGGACCTAGGGGTTCTGCTTTCCTAGGTTAAAGACAGCTTTTTGTAGAGCAAATGTGGAAAAGAGCATATCTGCAAGAGGTCTTCCACACAGGAGGGCCAGGAGCAAAAGCTAAAGACATTTGTGGTGTCTTTCATTTATAGCTTGGTCAAAGCTCCAGCAATCTAGGGAGATACCTTGATCGCGTAGGTGCTTTTCCCAGAGCAAGGCTTACCCATTGCTGTCCAGATGTGCTGACCCCTTCAGTTTCCCCAAATGTGGGAAATTCAACTGCAAAATTTGTGGTAGTGGAGGGACTGTGTGTTTATGCTGTCCCCTAGAAGAAAGAAAAAGTTGCAGCAACCTGCCATCTATGTGCAAATTCCTGCTTTCTCTCCAGAGTTTTTTACTATCAATAACATTTTTTAAAGAGGTTAAAATAAAAAAAAAGTCTTGTAGGTCAAACCCTGGACTAAAAAGTAAGTAAAGCCAGGAAGGAGGCTGGAAGGAGAGGCTCTCAGGCATGCATGCTGATTTAAAGCTCTCTGCTTCCTGTGTGTGGATGAAATGAGGTCAGCTATCTTCCTGACTGCTGGGCCAGCTCATATTCAGGACCCATGCCTTCCCTGCCATGGTGGATGGCAGTATCCCTTCTGGAACAATAAGCTCAAATAAACCCCTTCCTTTTTTTTTGGTTTTTCGAGACAGGGTTTCTCTGTGTAGCTTCGGAGCCTATCCTGGCACTTGCTCTGGAGACCAGGCTGGCCTCGAACTCACAGAGATCCACCTGCCTCTGCCTCCCGAGTGCTGGGATTAAAGGTGTGCCCCACCAACGCCCGGCCCAAATAAACCCCTTCTTAAAAAATAAATAGTAGCAAGAAATCACACCACACACACAACAACAACAACAACAACAACAACAACGAAACACTGCTAAGAGCCATAACCTTGTTCAATGATCTTTGCAGCCTTACACAGAAAATACTTGTGCAGGGGCATCTAACCATAGCTTCCTGTCTGCCCTTGGACCAATGTTACCCTTGCTATTGATGCTTAAAACCAAATAGTACTGTATTCATACACAACATAGCATCCTCCTCATTTTGCCTTAACAATTTTGCCCCTTATAGGGCTGAAGATGGCTTAGTGGGTAAAGTGCTTGCTGTGCAAACATCAAGATGCGTTCAGATCCCCCAACATACACCATGGAAACCTAGGTGTGGTTGCACATAACCTGTAACCCCAGCACCAGGAACAGAGATAGGCAGGCCTTGGGAACTAACTGGCCAGATAGTCTATCTAAACACAGAGGCTTAGTGAGAGGTTCTATCTCAGCAAGGTAGAAGCAATGGAGGTGAAAGACCACAGACCCCTAAGGGCCTCAGGGTCCTGAGGAGCCCCGGAGACTCAGAAACCAGACCAAGAGCTGCAAAAGCAAAAGGGTTTATTGAACGAATGCATATTTGGGTGTCAGCAATATCGGGAAAGCTGCACACCCCAGCATGGGGTGCAAGCTCCTTATATAGGAAAAAACCGTAGATCAGCATACAGGCAAGGGGCACAAAGTGATTGATTACAAAGTATGATCTCATGTTAGAGTGGTCACCCAGGTGTGACCTGCTTTTCTACAAACGAAAAACCACAGAATGAATGTACCCTGAAAAGTCTCCGATTGTCTGTTGGCCAGGTGTGACCCAAAAAGGATTGTTTGTCTGCCCTGGAGTTGGGGCCAATTTCCTTGTCCTGAGCCAAGGCCTGTGGGAAACTTTTTCTCTCAGCAAACTAAAATCTTTCAGAGGTAGACATTCTGATGTCAGCCTCTGGTCCCACATGCATCATCATGGATGAGAGTATCTAGGCACGCTTGTTAGGTCCAGTGGACTTGTCAGGTCCATACCTGAGAGTGGAGTGTGAATTGAGGAAAGAAACGGGCCAGAGACAGAAGATACAGTGAATACCAGGGTCCACCTTAGGTTTATTGCTCAAAATTCTTTATAGCCCAACCAAAGGGGGTGGGGGCAAAAGATTTCTTTGCCATGATACTAGAAATAAATGGACTTAATTACTTCCTTAATTCTCCAAACATTTAGTAACCACTCCTTATATCAAACCTCTTGTTATTTAGCCTTGAGGATTAAGATGTCTAGTAACCTTAAATCAAGGATTCTGTAATCTAGGTAAGACATCCACACTTTAGGCCAAACATCCTTCAGTGGCCATACCCACATCTTAGACCTTTGGGTCTTAGACCTTTAACCTTGAAAGAGCAAGGGTAGTTTTGAACTCTCTGATCCTAAATCAATATGGAACAGAGCCACCTCTATGGGCCCGGACACACACACACACACCCTTTCCTAGACTCCTCATGTGCATGTAATTTACCACAGGGTGCAGCCATTGCAGCACTGTTCTGGATTCATTTGTTGTCTTTAGAGAAGCTCTGTTATTTAGGCTCATGATACCTAACACAGCAATTTCTTGTTTGTTGCATTAGTAATTAAGGCTCAGCATTTTATAGTGTTCTCAGGGAGTCCAGAAATGCTGATACAAAACAAATTTTAAGAGAGGTCCATCAACACCTGATCTGTGCTTGATAAAGACTTTGGGAGGCCATCCATCACAGTGGTAGGTCCTCTTTGCTACCTCTGAAATACCCTCTGGCCTGTAACACCCACTCCAGGATTAAGCAGTTCAGCCATGCCAATGGCATTGCCAGTAGCTCACAGTGTCATCCTTTAACGACAAGAGCCAAAGTATTTTGGATGTGAGTGGTCAAGAAATATGGTTTCATTGTTTTATTGTCTGTTTACTTCTCATTCAGGAAGGGAGACTGATGCAATTATATGGGCTGGTAAATTTTGTTACATTAATTGCAAGCTGCACAATAAATTTTGTTCTTTAATAGCAGTCTGACATTGTTCATGGCATTCCCCACTATTTTACATTCTCACAGCCCCAGTTTTATGGTGGAAAGAAAAGGTGTAAAATTGGGCTGGGTGTGTGGCTCAGTTGGTTGTTTTTGACTGGCATGCCCTGGGCTTTGATACCCAGCACTGCATATGCTAGGCATGGTGTTACATGCCTGTGATCCCAGCATTTGGGGTATGGGGACAGGAGGATCATCAGGTCACACACTGCTACGTAGTCTGAGGCCAGTTTGATTCATTAGGCAACTAACAATGATAACTCTAGTTCAGTGTTTCTTAACCTGTTAGTCACCACCTCTTTAAGGATCAAGCAACCCTTTCACAGGGGTTGCCTAAGACTATCAGAAAACACATATGTTTACAGTACAACACATAAGAGTAGCAAGATTATAGTTATGAAGTAACAACAAGAATAATGAACCACTGCACTAGTTGTTGAGGTTTCAAGGCCTCATTCTGGTCTCCAAGGGTACACAAAACTTCATACACTAAACTCTCTCTCTCTCTCTCTCTCTCTCTTTTGGTCTTTCGAGACAGGGTTTCTCTGTGTAGCTTTGGAGCCTATCCTGGCACTCGATCTGGAGACCAGGCTGGCCTCAAACTCACAGAGATCCGGATCCGCTTGCCTCTGCCTCCCGAGTGCTGGGATTAAAGGCGTGTGCCACCAACACCGGGCTTAAAACAATCTTTAAAAAGCAAACAACAAAAACAGTAGGTGTAGGGCCAACACTCTGGATGCAGAAGTGAACAAAACCTTTGAGGCCTGCTCTTGAGAACCTAGCCCTGGATGGGCAGATAAATCCAGAAAAAGGTAATTAGGGTAAAGGAAACAGACCTAGGGGACTCAGGAGGAAGGTAGCCCAGTGAAATGCCCAGCACAGCTCAGGAGAGACTTCAGGGGCCAAAGGAGCTGTGCTGGCTGGGGAGTATTGGACAGACATTTCAGGCCTTAGGGCCAGTGAGGGCTGTCTTACTGGAAGGAGAGGAGCCAGGCCATTCCTTCCAGCAATGCTGAACTGCACTCAGGAAGACAATGACGAATTCTGGAATGTTCTGCGTTTTCTCCAGAGAGATTGCTCAAGGGCTTTCCCATCTCCTTTCTAAGTGCGGAATGCCTGCAGTCCTGCATTAAAGCACCTCTGGCAAGACACTTATCAGCTGCCATCTTGTCTAAGCATCAGCTTTCGAGAACTGACTTTGCTTCGGCCCAAAAGAAAAACATGTATATCAAAGAACTTTATGCAGACTGTTGCTCTTGCAGGAGACCCAGGTTTGGGTCCCAGCACCCACACAGAAGCTCACAATGACCTGTAACTCCAGTTCCAGAGGATACAGCGTCCTCTTCTGGACTCTGTAGGTGTGGCATGCATATAGTGCACACATTCAAGAAAATAAAAATTTAAACACATTTTTAAGGGCATGCTGTCTTTGCAAAGGACTTGAGTTTGGTTCTCAGCACCCACATTAGGTAGCTCACCACCACCTGGAACTCTAGTTCCAGAGGAACTATGGCCTTTTAAGGTGCATACCTATACAAGCAACACACACACACACAAACACATATATACTTACAAAAGAAAACTTTTTTTGTCTTTTTTATTTAAATTATTTAATTACCACTCATATTTACATATCCATCCCCCCCATTCCCGAGCCCTCCCATCCTCCCATGTTCCATGTTCCCCACAAAAAAGAAAACATCTTAAGACAGATTTTTTTTTATACATGCTATATTGTTTTCCTTCATAATTGCTATTACTGGGCTACATCCCCAGTCCTTTTTTTTTTTTTTTTTTTTTTTTTTTTTTTTTTTTTTTTTTTTTTTGAGACAGGGTCTCACTATATAATCTTTGCTGGCTGGCCTGGAACTTGCTATATGCTGGGATTAAAGACATGATTAAACAGGTTTGGCTTGGCCCAGGTGACTTTTTTTTCTATTCCTTTTTTGTTTTTTGTTTTTTCGAGACAGAGTTTCTTTGTAGCTTTGGAGCCTATCCTGGAACTCATTCTGTAGACCAGGCTGGCCACGAATTCACAGAGATCTGCCTGTCTTTGCCTCCTGAGTGCTGGGATTAAAGTCATGCACCACCACCACCTGGTGCACAAACACATTTTAAAAACTAATAAAGCTGGCAGCCACTGTTAACCTTTAACAACCTCTTTCTGCCTTAAGAGCAGACATCTGGCAGCCACTGTGTACAGAGGTAAACTTTGAACAATTTTCTCCTGTCTCCCAGCCTCCCAGTGAGGCAGGTACAGTGGACAAAGGTTAGTTTCTAACTATTGCCTCTATGGGACCCTCTGTGTTGTATTCCCTTAATTTTTAACTGTCCTCCTATGTGACTATTCTCTGCCTTGCACTCTTTCAGGGACAGTGAAAAGCGGCTGTGTTAGCCACAGGCTTTTGCAAACATACTAACATCCTATAACCAAAAGTTGTAAAACTTAAAATGTAATGTGACTCTAAGCCTGACCTCAAGGTTGTAAAAGCTCTTTGACTCACACCTGGTGCTTGATTTTTTCTTTAAGCGGCCCCAAACCAGCCCCAATTGCCACAGTTTCAGAAGCCTGAACTCTGGCTGTGGTCTCAGCTGATAAACTTTTTGTGCCCGAGGTGATTTCTTTTTTTAATAAAGTTTGCTCTGTCTCAGATGTTGGTGCCCTGTCCCCCATTGTTTGTGCCCCCGGACCCAACAGTCATCAGGCTTGGGGTCAAGTGTCCTTACTAGCTTAACCATCTCATTAGCCTCAATTCTACTTAAAAATAACATAATTTCAGATTCAGAAACATGTTGCATCTTCTGATGTTTAGAGCCCCTCCTGCAGCAACGGGAGACCTACTCCCATTAGCCACCTAGCCATGATGCCCTTTCTGACTTGCTCAGTCCTTGGGGGTTCCACATGTTGTTTCAGAATTACTAAGCCATGCCAGGGTGAGAAAGGGGTGTCCTCACAACTTTGCTGTGTTTCAGTTTCCTTCTATCTGGAGCCTGGGATAGTAGTCTATGAAGTCTAAAATGCTGGGCCAGTTACTTTCACTTTCTGTGCATGCTATTCATTTGGAATGTGGCTTACAAGACTGGATTTAATTCATGTGGATTTATTCTATAGGCCCCTCAACCTGATCAATTCCTTGTTTCTGTAGTATGTAAAAGATAAACATCTAAAAATGTACACCTGCCTGGGTACCTGAGCCAGTGTTTCCAATACAACTGATTAACAGCCACTCAGGGTGACTGAGGTGTGTTGAATGGGTTCAAGTTGCAGAACAGCCGTCTCCATTTTACCTCTTCTCAAATATCCTGAGCTTCAGGAGCTGTTCTTTACTGTTGTCCACAGGCTTCCCATAGCTGGGATGGTTACCTGGGTATCTTAGCTACTTGTACATTAACCATCACTCTGTGCATTTGGAACAAAGTATAGTTTTAAGCATCTGTAGTGCCAGCTCCTTTCAATTATTTGCATAAGACCCTCTTTGTCTAGAAATTAAAGCTGCAATTGCCACAAGACCCATAGTCCTACCCAAAAGAAGTGTGTGTGTGTGTGTGCCCTCAAGTGTGTGCGCCCGCTCATGAATACACATGCATATATACAAACTTTTATGCAAGTTACAGCTGTTTCATTCATAATTGCCAAAATGAGGGACAGTTAAATTCCCATCAGGTAATGAATGGAAGAACCTTCAAGCATTCATACAATGCAGTGCTGTTCAGTGCTATTTGGCAATGAAACGGTATAAATGACTGAGACATGAAGTGTAGAGATACATTTCAAAACCTTATGCTGAGTGAAAGAGGAGACCAGAGAAGTCAAACATCAGGGAAGGGAATCAGACAAACAGTTGCCAAGGTAATGGAGTAGGTGCTGATGACTAAGGAATAGCATGGGATTCTTTGGAGAGAGAAATTATAGCTCAAATTTGAACTACCCCCCTTTTTTAAGACAGTGTCTTTCTTTGTAGTTGTGGCTGTCCTGGAACTTGCTATGGGGACAACGGTGGCCTTGAACTTAAAGAGATCCCCCTGCCTCTGCCTCCCTCGCTGAGATCTGCCTGCCTCTGCCTCCCGAGTGTTGGGATTAAAGGCGTGCACCACCAACGCCCGGAGAACATGAACTTTTCTGATCCCTGCCTCCACCTCCTAAATCCTCAGATTATAGGCATGTACCACCAGAACCAGGTTATGTGGTGCTCGGGGCGGAATCCAAGCTTTGTGTATAGTGAGCAAGCAATCTACTGCCTCCCTTGCCAGCCCCTCAAATCTAAGAACAAAAAAGGGTTCATTTTAGACAGCTGGAGAGATGCTTCAGCAGTTAAAAGCCAAATTCTCTCTCTCTCTCTCTCTCTCTCTCTCTCTCTCTATATATATATATATATATATATAATATTATATATATATATAGTATTTCAATAAATAAGAAAGATGTCTCCCAGATATACTTTGTCCTCTTTTCCGTACTTGCCCTGGTCTGTATCTCTAATTCTAGAGGGAAATGCAGATCTTCTAGGGCTATAGTGATTGATAATTTTAAGAAAATGAATGAGCTCTTGGGAGGCAAAAGCAGGCAGATTTCTGTGAGTTCAAGGACAGCTTGGTCTACAGAGTGAGTTCTAGGACAGCCAGGGCTATGTAGGGAAACCCTGTCTCGAAAAACCAAAATAAACAAAATCAAATAAATGATTGAGCTAGAGAGCTTTAATATGGATAGGAGCAAGGAAGTGAAAACCCAGCCTAAAGAAGAGCTGCAGATGGAGCAAAGGGAGAGCCCCTCCAATGTCCTTCAATGAGAACCTCCATCCAGCCTCTCAAACCTTAGGGCCATGCTAAGCGCCAGGCATACAACAATGCCATCTAGTGAGGGTGAGGGGGATAGGCTCGGAGAGGACTCAGAAAGCAGGGGCTGTCAGCTGGGAGATGAATGCTGAAATCAACAGTGCAGGTGACAGGCTGCAGGAGCTCCAGTATCCAGCAAGGGTCTCCAGTAGATCTCAGAGATGAGGCACCCTCAGAGGAAAGGAAGACCGAGACAACAAAGAGACAGAGTGGGGCCAGAAGTGTCCCAAGCATGTGTGGTGGAGTAGGGACAGGTGATAGGTGACACAGCTGAAAAGGATAGCCTCAAGGCCCTATTGAAAGTCTCAAGCAAAGGGTGATGAAGTCACTCTAGAGTATCACCTAGACATGTGATTTAAAGGTGAGAGGGCTGTCTAATGGAACTGTATTGAAAGGTGGTAGCTGCAAAGCCTGTTAGGTTACTATCTGCCTCTGGGAACTTATCCTACTTCTACCCTATAAAAAGACATATTTCCAGGTTTATTCATTGTAGCAGTTTGCAAAAGCAAATATTGGGAAGACAAATGCCAATAATAAGGGCATTAAACTATGGATATTAAACTGACTTTCCTTACCAGTGCTGGCCCTGAAGGAGGTTTTGAATGGGGTGTGAGTTGCAGAACACAGTGTGATTATGTCCTTAATGATCATCAGCATAGGGCAAAGATTGAAGTGAGATTAGAATCAATTAGTGGAGGATGCTAGGGAGGCAGAAGAAGGTGGATCTCTGTGAGTTTTGAGGCCAGCTTGGTCTACAGAGCGAGTTCCAGGACAGACTCCAAAAGCAACTCAGAGAAACCCTGTCTCGAAAAACAAAAACAAAAAAAACAAACAAAAGAATTGAAGGTTCCGCATGTATAGATTAGTGGAATTGTAGGGGGAAAGGGCCAGCCAAAGAAACAACACACCCTGAGCAGAGCCAAAGAAACACACTCTGTCTTGGGAATCAGAACCAGTGAAAAGAAATACACCCTGGCCCTAAAACTAGAGCCAAAAAGCTAAAAAGGACCAGTGAAATAAACACACTTTGGCCCTGAAACCAGAGCCAAATCTGACCCTAAACCTGTGCAGAAAACTAAACAATCCCTGAGCAGGAGATCTAACCTTCCTAAACTCAGGGATTGAAATCTGACCAATCCCCACCCTGGAAAAACTCTGCTCCCTAAGAATCCCTATATAAACCCTATGTCTGTTTAGCTTGTGGCTGTTAGGGCTGCTGGGCTGTCCTCTGCCACCCTGGCAGAGGGCAGCCACTCTCCTGGATTCTTCCCTCCCAATAAATCTCTAGAATGAGGTTTGGGTGAGACCTTCTTTCTCTGCTGGAGCACAGCAGAGACCACCGAGGGGAGATCAGAGCAGAGCAGAGCAGATCAGAGCAGATCTTAGCATGGCTGCAACACTTTTCACTCGGGAAACTTTCCCCTGGCTAAGCAGAGTTGTTACACTCTGCTCTTCGGGTGACTGGAGCTGAACTTGTTACAGCTGGGGAAGCCCTCTCCTGATGGAGCAGAGCTGATACACTGGGGAAGCCTTTCCCTGAAGCAGGGCTGTAAGCTTCTATGCTTACTGTGACCTGTGGTATTCCTTGACTCCCAAGTGCCAGAATACTTTCCATCCCAGCTGTAACATCCAGTATTCTTTGGCTCCCAAATGCCATAATCCATCCCCATCCGTCGAAATGCTTACCACGAAAAGAAATACACACACACACACACACACACACACACACACACACACACACACACACACGCGAAAGAGCTGGAGGACCCAGAGAAGGAAACTCATGGAAGGTTGACTGCCAAATTGGTGGTCTTCAAGATCATCCCGGAGGTTAGTTTGAGGCCAACGTGGACTTCATGAGACCCTTGTCTCAAAATAACAAAATAAATATCAAAAGTAAAGTAGAACGTAAACTTATTAGTAAAAAAGGAAAATAAAATATAAAATACATTATAATGGTTAAGACAGTGTGGTGGATTGGAAGCCAACCATCCATCCTGAGAGTAGAATACTCCCGGCAGGAACTTTACTTCCTTTGAGGTTCTCAGGACAAAGGCAGGGAGACCTCAGTCTCTGCGTCAGAACGGAAGGGCCGGGATTTCCCCTCACGGGATTTTCTCGCGCGCAGCCCTCTTTGCCTCAGGCTGTTTCTCCCGGGTTGCCAAGGAGACGAGCGCCCCTGCTGGCCGCGCGGGTGCTCCACGAGGCCCCGCCCCTTCGCCGCAGGCGGCCGCTGATTGGCCTGTTTGAAATGCGCCGGGCGGGCGCACACTTATCTCTGCAGCGTCGCCAGCGAGTTCTCCTCAAACCGAGTCTGGATCCCCGCGGCCGCTGTCTGCAGCCTTCAGTCCCCGCCAGTTCTGCTCGGGTCGGAGTCCGTCGTCCGGAGCGCGTGTCTGGATAGCACAGAGCCTGCCGTCATGAAACCAGCGTGAGTACCAAGCCACGGAGGGGACTGGTGAGGCTACGGGCCGGGGGTCGCCACCCTCCTGACGCTGTGACCGGGGGCTGTCCTGGAGCTGAGCCCGGGCGTACAGGCCGGACTTCTGCGCCACGGCGCTCCGCTGCCCGCCGACCCCGGTGTGCCCACGCCCACACCCTCACTCTGCCCGCGAAGGTTGCTCCGAATTCGGGTGTGTCTGCCACACCGCCTCGGGCTGACCGGGTTGCCATCCTTTGGGCTGCCGGTTCTTCCTCAGCTTCCTTCCTCCGGGCCCGCGGTGCAGGTGGTGGGTGTCAGGACCCGGAGTGCGCGCGCAGCCGGGAGTGTGCGCTGGCACTTGGGGGAGTTGAGGTCCCCCCCCCCCGCTCCACGGGCATCCCTTCTCTAGTGCTAGCCTTGAGGCCAGGTTCCTTCTGCAGCTCAGGTACTTTGCGCTATCTTTGTCCCCAGGCCATCCCATTCGCCTACTCTGTCTTCCCCGCCCACATTCCTCAATAATTCCTCGACACTTGAGAGGGCCTCTATCCTGGTTACCCTTGCGCTGCGAAGGAGGGTTGGATTTAGAAATCGTTACCTCGGAGCTAGCCTTTCACGAAAACGGAACTTGTTTAAGTGAGAAAACGTCAGTCTTTGTATTTACTCTCAAGGGCACCTACCCCAGTATATCTCCCAACTCCGGTTTTCGTCTATTTTATGTGACTATATTGAGAAAAATAGTTTAATCTACATTCCAAACCAGCCTTTAATTTTAGTGTTAAATATTCCCGTAGCCTATAAATGAGAAAGGAAAAAAAAGTCATATGATAATTTTGAAATAAATTATTTTTTTCCTCTGTTGTTTACTTAAAATAGCAAGAAATTTTCTGTTTGGAACCATGTTTGGGGAATGGGCTAAAGGATAGTAGCTTTGTCAGCCCGGCGGTGGTGTCACATGCCTTTAAGTGCCACTACCACCCTGCTGTTTGCATTTTTATAATTGAGGTAATTATGCACTGCACTTGTGCACCTGTATAAAGTTAAATGTTGTCTTCTCAAATAGGTAGTGACTGTAAAGTTGTTGCTCAAGAAAATGTACCAACTTTTAAACAAATAAATTAGGAGACTGGGGATGTATCTTGCTGTAGAGAGCACCTGCCCAGCATGAGCAAATCTCTGAATTTGCTCTTCAGCTTTGAAAGAAAAAAATGAAGTCAAACAAAAGTCCCCCCTGGGTATCTCTGATATCAAAAGTGTATTTTCCCAATCACAATTTTAATGACTTAGATTACCATTGTTAGAATTTGTGAAGTCTTGTTAGTATTGAATAGAAATTTGTCCTTTTTAAGTTTTTTTTTCCCTTTTTTTTTTTTTTTCAGGAAAGCTAAGATGCCCAGGAAACCTGTATTAAAAAAAGGATCTCAGACAAACCTTAAAGATCCAGTTGGGGTAAGATTTATATGTGTGTGTGTGTGTGTGTTCTTCCTTTATTATGTTTCTGTCTTGTATGTGCTTGAAAGGGGGAGGGAGAAATAATATGAAAAGTTGTCTCAAAGAGCACACAGTTAAATTGTATAATGCTGGCTTTAGCCTTGAAGTTTGCTTTCTCTACAGGATTAGCCCAGAAAAAGGAAGTCTTTAATTGTTGAACCTGAACTGGCTGTCACTAGTTAGAATTTGAAAAGTTAAATGTTAGAAACTCCTACCAGGTTCTTCTTTGGGATGGGAGCTTTTTCTTAGGTTTAGTCCTCTGTATGTGGTAACTGACCCAGTCTCAAGGAGAACCCCATACTCAAGATTCATAGAGACTTGTGTCAGCATAGTTCGTAACCACCTCTGGAGAAGGGTGCTTGCTCTGTAGTGTTCTGAATACCACCACCCCACTATACCATTGCAGAGGGTCTCTGGTGCTCATTTGTACCTCTGAGTACACCTGGACAGGTTCTCCCTAAATGAGCTCCTCTACCCCCCAAGTGCTATGATTACATGTATGTGCTACCATGTCCACCTGGGCTGGCTATTTGGCATGGCATCCAATTCTAAAGAATTTAATAGTCTTTTCAGGCATTTTGGAGAGATTTTTAAAATAAGTTATTTAACCTTTATTTTATGTGCATTGGGGTAAAGGTATCAGATCCCCTAGAACTAGAGTTACAGACAGTTGTAAGCTGCCATACGGGTGCTGGGAATTGAACCCTGGGTACTCTGGAAGAACAGTCAGTACTCTTAACCACTGAGCCATCTCTCCAGCCCTTCAGAGAGATTTTTATGTTGGTACAATTTTGTTTGAGCACAAGAATGGAGAGAAACTGTACAGTTTAATATTTTAACCTTAATTTATTTTGATTTACTGCATCTTTGCATTTGGACATTCTGAGCTGCAGATTTTTATTTGTTTTTCTCTGTGGCTTTGGAGGCTGTCCTGGAACTAGCTCTTGTAGACCAGGTTGGTCTCGAACTCACAGAGATCCGCCTGCCTCTCTGAGATGCAGATTTTATTTTTCATGATTCTGTGTTTATGTTTGAGTGGAAGATCAGTTATTTGTAGATGAATGAACAGAAAGCTTAAATGGAAAAATCTAGTGAGTGCTGAACAATCAAGGTGGCTCATGCCTGCAGTCTCAGGCAGGCAGATTGCTGAGAGTTCCAGGTCAACTTGGGCTACCCTGTCTCAACAAACAAAACAATCAGAAAAACCAAAAAGAAAATCAGGCAAAAAGTCAACCTTGTTTAAATACCTTTCTCTTTTTCCAGGTGTATTGTAGGGTGCGCCCACTGAGTTGTCCTGATCAAGAATGCTGTGTAGAAGTGGTCAGTAATACAACGGTGCAGCTCCATACTCCTGAGGGTTATCGACTTAACAGAAATGGAGACTATAAGGAGGTAGGTTCCTAGTGGAACCAAGTTTTTTTCACTGGATGTTTTCTGAATGGTCATTTTTGAATTTAAAAATTCCCATGTGATCTCACTTGTGAGAAGGGATACTTTAGCCACTTTATATAGAATGGCTTTGATTTCTAGGACATACAGATAGACTTTTGGTACATTGGAATTAGAGGATTGCATTCAGAGGACTTCCTTTTCTTTTTTTTTTTGGGGGGGGGCGTATTTTTGAGACAGGGTGGCTGTCCTAGAACTCTGTAGACCAGGCTGGATTCAAATTCGATGAGATCTGCCTGCCTCTGCCTCCTGTAACACCACTGCCTAGCTTCAGAGGATTTCTTATACTGGATATATAACTTCACATGAGGAGATTTGAGTAATAGTTAATAATAGGCATTTTATGTTTTTCCTTTTGCTGGGGCTTGAACCTAGGGCCTCATGCATGCTAGGCAATCATCTTGAGCCACATCTACAGTAGTGTTGTGTATTTGGATCAATCTGTAATGGAGTGGTTTTGTTTTGTCTTGTTTTTCGACAATATCACCATGTAGTCTTAGTCACTGTTTTATTGCTGTAAAGAGACACCATGACCAAGAAAGCATTTAATTGGGGTCTTGCTTACAGTTTCAGAGGGTTAGTCCATGATTATCATGTTGGAAAGTGTGGTGGCAGGCAGGCATGGCAATGGAACAGTAGCTGAAAGCTTACATCCTGGTCCACAACCATGAAGCAGAAAGAAAGAGACACTGAGCCCCTCCTAATCCTTCCTAAACAGTTTACCAACTGGGACCCAAACATTCAAATGTATGAGTTTATGGGGGAGTTTCGGGAGCTTCCTCATTCAGACCAGCCACATCCAGGCTAGCCTCAAAACTTTTTCTGATCTTCCTGTTTTGGTCTCCCTTTTTCTGAAATTAGAGGTATGTACCACATTGATACCTTGAGAGTGGGTTTTTGCTGTTTGATTTTTGTGGTGTTAGAGATTGAATTCAGGACCTTGTTCATGCTAGCTGAGTACTAACTACATAGTTATATCCTTTTCTTCCTTCCTTCCTTCCTTCCTTCCTTCCTTCCTTCCTTCCTTCCTTCCTTCCATTTATTTATTTTTTTTGAGATGGAGTCCCTCTGTCTAGCTTTGAACTGGTGATCTTCCTGCCTTCACAGCTTGAGTGTTAGAGGCATGTATCCCCATATTTAGTACATGAAGAGAGTGTTTTGTTTATTATTTGCAGTGTTGGGAAATGAACTTAAGGCCTCCTGCATGCTCTGTGAGTGTTTACTACTGAGGTATATTACCAAGCTGTTGAAGGGAGTTTTTATATTAACAAAGTAGTGAATAAATTATAAACCATGAGTTCAAGCTTAGCATAGTATTTCACATCTGTGATACTGTAATTGAGGCCAAAGCAAGAGGATCATGGGTTCCATGCCAGCTTATGCTAACAAGGGAACCCTGCTCCAAATATAACAACAATAAATATAAAGATATATAGCAATAGAATTCAATTAGTTCCCCAAATGTTGTAGGAAACTATTTGCTAGCTGGTAGGGAGGGTTTTTTGTTTGATTTTTAAAGGAAGATCATGCCTTTATAGACTTTATACCCTCAATTGACAATTGTTAGATAAGTGGGTCATACAATTAGGCAGAAAGAGATTTGCTGAAGGGTTAGGAACATGGGAATACAGAAAATAGAGAATTGATTCAAGCTGTCTGCTTTCTAACTGCCATCCACTCTTTTTTGTTGAGACATAGCTACTCTCTAAGCTGTTCTAAAGCTTGCTGTGTATCTGGGCTGGCTTTAAATTTTTAAACTGGCTTTAAATTGACATTCTGCCTTCCTCATTTTCCTGTATGCTGAGATTCCAGACCTGAGCCACCACACTGGGCTGCCATTTAGGTTTGTGCACACTACTACAGAGATACCATTCTTTAGACTACCCATGTCCTCTCTGCTGCCAAATTTGTCCTCATTATCTCAGCAGCATGTTCCTTCCTGAAGCACTCTCTTGTTTCACTCTCCCATCTCTTGGCTGTTTTGTCACTAGCCACCCTTTGCTGGCATCTCCTGTCTAGCCGCTGAATACTAAGTTAGGCTAAGGGTACCCCCCCTTTTTTTTTTTTTTTTTTTTTTTGTCTTTCTCATCTTCATTTTTTTGAGACAGGATCTCACACATTAGCTTTTTTTTTTTTTTTTTCAGACAGTGTTTCTCTGTGTAGCCCTGGCTGTCCTGGACCTCACTCTGTAGATCAGGCTGGCCTCAAACTCAGATCTGCCTGCCTCTGGAGTGCTGGGTTTAAAAAGGCTTGCACCACCGCTGCCTGGCCCATCTCAACTTTTATATGTTGAAAGGAGCTCATGAGTTTTCACTACCCTTTAAATGTTTTCCTCTTAACCTTTTCAGAAGATGGTATCATTGTTGTCCAGTTGCCCAGTTTAGAAACCTGGAAGCTACTTTTCTTTGGCATCTGCTCAAGTTGCCACACATAGACACATAGACATCCTGCCAGTTCTGCAAAGTGTATGCTGAGATTATCTTTTCCTGTGTGTCTTTCTACCACTAGCTTATTCTGAGCTGGTTACTAATTAAGCTGTCTGTGGTGGGAAAGTGTTTTTATCTTGATTTAGGGCAGGGCAGCAGATACTTTAGCTTGTGCTAAATGTAGCTAACAGCGTGAGTCCCCTGACTTACTGCTTACTAATGTGTGCATTGAGACATGCACATTGACTGCAGGCTTAGGTGGAGCAATGGAAGATGGCAGGAAATGTTTTTTAATGTTAAGAAGAACCGCTGTGCTGAGCATGGTTTGAGCCTTTCCTGAAGCCTTTCTGGCAGCCTGCTTTTACAGAGGATCTTGTCTAATGGTTTCCACAGAGTTGCCAGATGATCTTGATAAGTAGAAAGAGATCTTATCATTTCCCCGTGAAACTCTCTCAAGGAATATAGTCTGTAGATGGGGAAAAATCCTGTTCAACCAGCTTCCTGCTTGTCTTCCCATCCTTATCTTTCAGTACTCATCTAGTCTTTGGAGAGGAGAGCCTCTGTAAGCCAGCATCATGCTTACCAGCCACTCTGGCTTCTCCCTTGTAACCTGGATGCCTCCTCATCTTGAATTTCAGCTTAAATCTTCCTCAGGATGTTCAAACTACCGAGCAGAAACAGCACCTCACTCTCTGGTCTTCATTCAGTGTGCCTCCTTTATAACACTTACTATATTGATTTATTGATAGCTGTGCATTGTTTAAAGATGAAGGTGTGTTCTCAGGTCACTGGGCAGATTTATCATTTTGTGAACATAACCAAGTGTACTTGCATATGCTAGATAGATTGCCGTAATAGACACAGAGGCTATACAGACTACTGCTGTTAGACTCCAGCGGCACATATTACTGCTGTATGGAATACAGTAGGCAGTTGTACCACAGTGCGTCTGTACCTATCCAAATAGGTTTTTTGCACTAGTGTCAAGGAGTAACAAAGCTTCTTTCCTTTAGGCATTAGGAGTTTATCACCTTTATAATCTTAGAGGCCCACCATTGTTTGTGGTCTCTTATTGAACTGAAACATGCATGTCTATACTTGTGTTCACTGTCTCTTTTCTGTTCTTCTTGTAAGCACCAGAGGATATGTGATTTTCAGTCCTGTTTGTCAAAAGAGTAAGTCTGGATTAAGCAAGAATGAATAGTCAGGAAGGTTGGAGCAGAGCAGGTCTTTGAGGATATAATGGGAGTTGAATACTGACTTACTGAATTTCAAGTTTGTACAAATGAGTTTAAAGTATATACAATCATGAGGTTTGGTGGAGACTAAGTACTCAGAGAGCATTCATGTGGAGCTGACTTTGCCACTTCAGGGGCTTGAGCAGGGACCTTCTTGCACCTGTTTTCATTATGCCAAAGGAGGAGGCATTCTTGATGAAGAGGAGAGCCTCTGTTTTCCTTGGCACTGCCCTGTATATATATCCTTGTCCTTCTACAGTCTTTATTCTGAAGTACAGTGGTAATGAAAACTTCACAAAGGTAAAAGCCTAGGTGACGTATGTATTTTAAATCTTTTTTTTTTTTAGATTTTAAGTTTTATGTTTTGTCTCCATGTATGTATGTGATGTATACCACATATGGGTCTGATGCTCATGGAGGTCAGAAGCAGGCATCAGAGCTCCTAGAACTGGAGTTACACACATAGTTGTGAGCCACCATGTTGGTGCTGGAAACTGCTAACTCATCTTTGCAGCCCCTGAAGTTGATATTTTGTCTCTGACAGGTTATTTAATCTTCTTTATAATTTATAAAATAGTAGTTTGCAGGGCTGGAGAGATATCTACTCTGTTACTTTGCTGTTCTTCCAGAGGACCTGGGTTGGTTCCCAGCACCCACATGGTGACTCAACTTCTGCACGAGGCTTTATTGTTGTTTAATGAGCTAACCCCATGTTAGCCCAGGCCTTCCATCCATCCACCATGGCGGATGGCTAGGAAAGACAGCTCGAAGAGTCTGCATAGGGATCTTATAGGGCAGTTCAAGGGGAGTGTCTAGGGTTATGAACAGGCTCAGGATTGGTGTGCCTCCAGGCTTGGAGGGTTTGCCCTGTGTTGATTGGTCAACTGGTTGTTATGGCCCATAGGCCCTCCCAGGGTGGTTGCTATGCTCTGCGAGTCATTGCTGTGCACTTGTCGGTAAAGCACACCCAGGTGACTCAACTTCTTTAGCTCTGGCTTTACAGGATCAGATGCCCTCTTCTGGCCTCCATGGGCACCAGGCACAAACAGTACATGCATACATAAAGACAGGCACTCATACTTAAAATAATAGACAAATCACACACATACATATTTATCTGTCTGTCTTTGCTTCAGTATCTACAATCCCACATCTAGGAGTTCAACTAACTGGGGGCTGAAAATCTTTAGAATGGGTTGTGGATTTTAGCTTATTGGTAGAGCATTTGCCTAGAATATGTGAGGAAGGTCCTACATTTAATCCCCAGTTACTGTCCACCCCCCCCCCCCCACTCCTTCACTGTCTTCAGGGAAAAATAGGTATCTGTACTGAGTATAGACTGATGTTTCTTTGACATTCCCTATAACACAGAAGAGTAACCATTGTATCAGTATAATGGCAGCCCAGGATGGTTTAAAGTATATTAAATGACAAATGCTATGCCATGTAAATAGTGGACTTGGGGATCCTTATAAGTTTGGTTTCCATGGTGGGATCTGGAACCAATCTCCCACTGTCATGGTAGCATATAATTTCAACACTCTGGAGGTAGAGGCAAGAGGATCAGAAATTCAAGTTCATTCTTGGTTACATAGTGAGTTTGAGACTACCTTGGGTTACATGAGATTGTCTTAAGGTTATATAATATATATAATATATATATATATATATATATATATATGTATATGTATATTACATATATATGTGTATGTATACACACATAACAAATACACTGTCAAAGTAACATTTTGTAAAAGAACTCAGATAAGGTATTTGTAACTCATTTCTAGTTTTAAAATACTGGAATCTTGGTATTTTGCTGTCCTACTTACAATGTCTCTATATATTTATTATTCTTGCTCATATGTGGTATCTGTACTTGTGAGGTCAGAGGGTAAACCTGTAGGAGACAGTTTTCTCCTTTCACTATGTGGGTTCCAGGGATTGAACCCAGGTTCTCAGGCTTGCGAGCAACTGCCTTTATGCACTGAGCCTTGTTGACCTTGCTACTTTAAATCTATCTTTATAAAGAAAAAGTAGAAAGCAGTGGACAGGGTGGTGGTGCATGCTTATGATAGTAGGAGAGGCAGAAAGATCATTGAAAACTGAAGGCCGACCTGGTCTACATTGCAAGTTATAGGCCAGCCATGAACACAGACATACTCTTCATACAAACATACTCCAAAGAAAAGAACAAATAGAAAACCATAACACTTGAAATTTTTGATAAGTTTAATTGGGGGTGGGGTGGGAATACAGGGTTTCTCTCTAGCTTTGGAGCCTGTCCTGGAACTCACTCTGTAGAACAGGCCAGCCCTGAACTCACAGAGTTCCTCCTGCCTCTGCCTCCTGAGTGCTGGGATAAAAGTTGCATGCCACCACTGCCTGACAAATTTAAAATTATAGGCTGTTACCTTGGGGTTTTTTTTTGTTGTTGTTCTTGTTTTTTGTTTTGTTTTTTTGCTTTGTTAACAGGATTATAGCCCAATCTGGCCTATAATCCTGTGTAGCTTGGGCTGCCATCAAACTCATGGCAAACTTCTGCCTCAGCCTCTGTAGTACTAGGTATAAATGTTCAGTTTTGATCAATTTTAATCTATGCAGCATTAGTGGACTTGATTTTTCTTCACTTTACTCAGTGCTTGGACTGAAAGTGTTTGTTCATGATAGCTGTGATTTATGTATGTTGTGACTACTGAAGGCTCCAAGGTTAAAACTCATTCTTGTTTTTTCTTTACATGTCTGGATTTGAAATTTCACAACAGAAACATTCCAAGCATAGAACATATATACTTCTAGTCTAGTGTAATTCCATGTGTTTATTTATTTTTTTCTTCTCTCCACAGACTCAGTATTCATTTAAGCAGGTATTTGGCACTCACACCACTCAGAGGGAACTTTTTGAAGTTGTGGCTAGTCCATTGGTAGATGACCTCATTCATGGCAAGAATGGTATGATTCTTGAGTTTAGTTGAATTCTCTATTTAGTCTTGTGATAAAACCTTTTAATATTTGTTTGACATTGAATTTAGATTTAACTTATTAGAGCATTGCCCTTTTTTGGGTTTGTTAATTTTAAGTGTTTTAAATACAATGAAATATTATGTGGAACTTTAAGACTATAACTCTTTGTTGATGCTGCACTATAGGTCTGTTGTTCACATATGGTGTGACAGGAAGTGGAAAAACTCACACAATGACAGGTTCTCCAGGGTCCGGAGGTCTGCTTCCTCGTTGTTTGAACATGATCTTTAACAGCATAGGATCATTTCAAGCAAAACGTTATGTAAGTACAATTCCTTTGGGTTGTTACTGTAGACACAGGACTGAGACATTTCTGGATACAGTGACTCCTTTGGGTTGTGACTGTCACTGTAGACACAGGACTGAGACATCTCTGGATACAGTGATACTGAGGAAGAACAGCATTGGAGCTGCTTTTATGTTACATATGTTCAGATGTGGTGGGCATGGTAGGTATGTCTATGTTGCCATCACTTGGGCAGTAGAACCAAGAGGATCAAGAGTTGCAGGCCAGGGACTCTTTGTCCTTCCCCTAAAGTTTAAATGTTAAATGCGTCCTGTTTTTAAATGTTGCTATTTCTCAAGTAAATTCTTTTCAAAAGTCTTTTTTTGCCCCTATTTTAGGTTTTTAAATCTAATGATAGGAACAGCATGGAAATACAGTGTGAAGTTGATGCCTTATTAGAACGGCAGAAAAGAGAAGCTGTATCCATTCCAAAGACCCCCTCTAGCAAGTGAGTAACTTCATATGTAGCACTGATGCATGGTGGATGGAATTCTATCCTGCAGTTTATGTAGGTCTGGGGAAGATGAGTACAAATTAGAGAGGTTAGTCTTACAGTTGACTTGAGGGTTAGGGTTGAGGCATGTTCTTTTATAAACTTTTTTTTTCTTTCCCGAGACAGGGTTTTTCTGTGTAATTTTGGAGCCTATCCTGGCACTCGCTCTGGAGACCAGGCTGGCCTCGAACTCACAGAGATCCGCCTGCCTCTGCTTCCTGAGTACTGGGATTAAAGGCGTGCATCACCAACGCCCAGCTTTTTTTTTTTTTTTTAATTTATTTATTAGTTCTAGTTAGGGAACAAGCTTGTTTCACATGTAAGTCCCCTCTCCCTCTCCCTCCCCTCACCCTCATCCCCCACCTCCAGCCTATCCCCCACCTCATCCACCCACCACTCCCCAGGCAGGGTAGGGCCCTCAACGGGGGCTCTGCAAAGTCCACCAAATCTTCCTGTGCTGGTCCTGGACCCGTCCCCATGTGTCCAGGGCCAGAGTGTAACCCTTCACGTGGGATGGGCTCTCAAAGTCCCTTCTTGCACCAGGGAAAAATACTAATCCACCACCAGAGTCTCCCTGATGTGCAGAGGCCTCCTTATTGACATCCATGTTCAGGGGTCTGGACCGAGGCATGTTCTTAACTGCTGATATTTTGTTTGGTTTCGAGAGGATATTTCTGTGAGTTGGGGAGGGTGAGTGCCTGTGCTATGAATCTTGAGGGCTTAGTTGTCCTTGACCCACCTTGAATCTGAATAAAATTGCTTTGATTTCAGTTTTAAATGGCAGAACATTTGTTAGAGTATTTCCTCCCTGGTATTTCAGGTGTTTTGTTTTGTTTTGTTTTGTTCTTGTGGTTTTTCAAGACAGGATTTCTCTGTGTAATATTCTTGGATTCTTGGCTGGCCTGGAAGTCACTTTATAGACCAGGTTGGGATTAAAGGCATGCACCACTCCCAACAATTCAGTTAGGTTTCTATTGCTGTGATAAAAATATCATAAACCAAGCAGCTTGGAGGAGAAAAGGATTTATTTCATCTTACACTTCTAAGTAACAGTCCATCACTGAAGAAAGTCAGGATAAGAACTTAAGCAGGAGCTGATGCAGAAGCCATGGAGGAGTGCTGTTTACTGGTTTACTTCCCATGGTTTGTTCAGCCTACTTTCTTATACAACCCTGGGCCACTGGCTCAGGGTTGGTACTGCCTACAGTAGACTGGGCCCTCCCACATCAATCATTAATCAAGAAAATGCTAGACAGACTTGCCTTTTGGCCAGCCTCGTGGAGGTATTTTCTCAGTTGAGAGCTCCTTTTCCCAAGTACTCCAGCTTGTGTCAAGTTGACATAAAACCAGCCAACACAGTGGTTAAAATCTGACTTCGAGGAATCTGTTTCTTGTTTCAGGAGACAAGCAGATCCAGAATTTTCCGATATGATAAATGTACAAGAATTTTGCAAAGCAGAAGAAGTTGATGAAGACAGTGTCTATGGTGTATTTGTCTCTTACATTGAAATCTATAATAATTACATATATGATCTATTGGAAGAGGTGCAGTTTGATCCCATAAAGCCCAAGTAAGTATCGAAGAGAGTCTCTTCAGATAATCCTGGAAAACTACCCCCAGCAATTGTTGATTTCTTCGGGTATAGGTGAGGATAATGCTTACATTAGTTTTCAGAATGCACAAAAATCATGTAGTCATGCTCAACAAATACTTTTATCTTAACTAGATTGTAGCAGGTTAAGGCATTGTGACCTAAAGATCCAGCTTGGAAATTGCTTTTGAAAACTTAGCCTTAGTTTTGAGACAAATCTCAATTTTGTAGATGGTATTGGGGGCATCTTTAACACCCTGACAGTGCTGGCGTGGTTGCAGCTTCTTTGACTGTCTGTGTCTTGGTGGTCTCTTAGAGTGGGTCCTTGTCTGTACAAGTAATTCTTAGCTCATCCATTGTGGATTAGTGTAAAGCCACATTGCATTGTTATTTTTCGAGAGGAAAATGCTACTGCTTAGATATCTGTGTGTCTTGACTTAAAGAATCTGAAGACCAATTACCATATAGCTTTGTAAAAGTACCTCTCTTTGTGCCAGAATTGATTCACAAATACTGTGTCTGATTAGTACATTGTACTTTTTGGTTTTTCAAGACAGGGTTTCTCTGTGTAGCCTTGCCTATCCTGGAACTCACAGAGATCCACTTGGCTCTGCCTCCCAAGTGCCAGGAATAAAGGCATGCCTCACTTAGCCCAACACTACTATATTATTTTTATGTTTCTTTTGTTTGCAGTTTGTTTGGCTTATTTCAAGTGATACTACTGTCTGGTTTTATTTAGTCATGCAAAGGAAACAGCACCTGCACTCTGCTAAATTGCACTGATTGTGGATTTAATGTGAGGATAGTGTTAGCTCTCCTTTTCTGCTTTTCTTTCTTCCTTTTTTTTTTTTTTTTTTCCTTATTTTTATTTTTGTTTGTTTTTTCGAGACACAGTTTCTCTGTTTAACAGCCCTGGCTGTCCTGAAACTTGCTTTGTCCTGGAACTGGCTCAGCTCTCTTTTTCTGAGTGGTTAATATTTATTGGCTTTTAATGCAGTGGAGTCTCTCAAGTGGAGGGTTTTAAAATGTCCACCAGCACTGTCACTAGTCTAGACTGAAATGCTGTGGCGGGATGGCTACTCTAGAACATTAATGTCTGCCTTATTCCTTTGATAGGTGGAAAGGCTGCAGTACACCTATGAGGAACGCAGAGTCTGTGTATGTGATGATACTGACTCTTCTTAAGGAGAAGGATGTGGTTTTCACTAGTGGGGGCAGTGGGCAGGCTGCTACCTCTAAACCCTTCTTTTCTTTTAGAAATCTTCCCTTGATTGTCAGTGATGGTGGTTGGTAAATGTCTCCATCCTCACCATTCACAAAGTGGGGAGTGGGGCTGGTGAGAGGGCTCAACAGGTAAAGGTGCTTGCTGCCAAGACTGACAACCTGAGTTCTATCCCTGGAACCCACATGGTAGTAGGGAAAAACTGACTTTCTAAGTTGTTCTCTGACCTCCACACATTCAATTCCATGTAAATTAATGAAAATACGGGACTGAAGAGATTGCTCAGTGATTAAGAGCACTGGCCGCTCTTCCAGAGAACCTTTTGATTCTCAGCACCTACATGGTGGTTCCCAACCATCTTCTTTAACTTCAATTCCAGGAGATCCAATATCCTCTTCTAGTTTCTGTAGGTGCCAAGAACACTTGTGATGCAAATATTTACATACAAGCAAAACATCCATACATGAAAAATAAAAACATTTCTTAAAAATTAATTAAAACAGAACATGCAAGCACCCTTACCTAACCTTAACCAACTGCAAACTAAAACTTACCAAGCTACTTTGTGGGATTGGCACTCTGGGAATATATTAAATCCCTTCTGAATTTATTCTCTTCATTGTTATGAAGGTCAGAACCAGTTGAATATGCTGATCTTTTAAATGAGGAAAAGTGCTACATTATGATCTGTAACTTGTGCTATATAAGATAGTGTTATAGTACTGTTATAGTCTAAGTGTCAGAGTTATTTAATGTACTTTTTAGGGTGACTTAGAGCAAACATTAAAAGCAGAATTGTTTCTGGCTTTATAACTAATCTTAACTGTGTAATCATCTTTTGTTTAAATCTGCCATTTCTTTGGGGATCTTATATAAATTTATGTCCATTAAACAAAGGGTGTCATGGGAACATGCTTGTTCTGTCTCACCATGTGGTGCCTCTATCATAACACTGCAAGAAGGCTCCCATTGGGTGTCAGCACTACACACATGGACTTTCCAGCTTTTAGAACCATGCAGTGAAGCTGGGGGGTGGTGGCACACGCCTTTAATCACTGCACACGCCTTTAATCACAGCACTCAGGAGGCAGAGGCAGAGGCAGGTGGATCTCTGTGAGTTCAAGACCAGCCTGGTCTACAAGAGCTAGTTCCAGGACAGGCTCCAAAGCCACAGAAAAACCCTGTCTCGGAAACCCCCCTCCCAAATAAAAGGGGGGCTGGCGAGATGGCTCAGAGGTTAAGAGCACGGACTGTTCTTCCAGAGGTCCTGAGTTCAATTCCAAGCAACCACAAGGTGGTTTACAACCATTTATAATGAGATCTGGTGCTCTCTTCTGGTGTGCAGGAATACATGCAGGCAAAACGCTGTCTAAAGGGAAAAAAAAAGAACCATGCAATGAATTTAAGAAAAGCTGGGAATGTGCTCAGTGGTGGAGCACTTAGCTAGCATGCATGAGGCTTGGGTTCTGTCAGTGTTAAGGTGAAAGGGGATATTGTGTTGCTTGGCACTTTAACCTTAGACTTAAAGGAAGACTGTTGTATCTCATCTAGGAAACTAACCATTTCTTTCTTTCCCACAGACTCCCACAATCTAAAATACTGCGGGAGGATAAGAACCACAATATGTATGTTGCAGGATGTACAGAAGTAGAAGTGAAATCTACAGAAGAAGCTTTTGAAGTTTTTTGGAGAGGTTAGAAACAACTAGAATTTGAAAAGTGTGAACTGATGGTTTTAACCCTCAGAGTTGTTGCTATGATTTAACAGCAGTCCCTTTGGATTAATTGGTATAATAAATGGCTGAGTCCAAGTATAATCAATGATTTCTCTGTCATCATAGGTCAGAAAAAGAGACGTATTGCTAACACCCATTTGAATAGAGAATCCAGCCGTTCACATAGCGTGTTCAGCATTAAACTCGTCCAGGCTCCCCTGGATGCTGATGGAGACAATGTCTTACAGGTAATGTTTGTGTATGAATCTTGTCTTTACTAATTTAGCCCAAAGGTTTTGGAAGATGATGCTACCATGGTGGTGCAGATTACTCTAGAGTTAATAGCTGTATAGCTGGTGACTTTTTTTTTTTTTTTAAGTGCCAACAGTGCTGTTTCTGGGCACTGCCTATTGAGTGATCCTAGTGCATAGCATGTGGGCATGTGTAGTTTTCTGTGTCATGAAAAGGGTCTGAAAAACTTTAAAATGAAATGTGATGCATTGTTTTAGTTTTTTTGCCTTGTATGAGACAGGGTTTCGTGTAACAAGCCCAGTATGACTCTGAACATTTGTTTTTCATTTGAAATTATAGTGTAAATTACATTTCACCCTTCCCTTTCCTCTCCCAAAACTCTTCCCTTACTTGTTTTCAAAACCATGGTCTCTTTTGTTTCTTTTCTCACTATATTGGCAAGGCTGGGTCCAGGATTAAAGGCTCATGCCACCATACCTGACTTTGTTTTTGTGGTTTTTTTTGCAACAGAACCTTATTATGTAGTCTAGAGCTCAGAGATCCCTGCCACAGCTTCTCCTGCTAATACTAAGATCTTGTTTCACTGGTTATGACTGTTTAATGTGGCCATGTCTAGGCTGGCACGAAAGTGCTGAGGTTCACTACAGTTTGAATTCTGGTTCTTGACGCTGTCTGATCTGACTGTAAGAGAGCCTTCTCATAAGGTTGTGAGAATTAAGGGAAGCAGTGTGAAGTTTCTTGGCCACTGCTTGGATTATAGTCAATACTCAATAAATATTAGCCAGAAAATGACCACAGACAAGTCTTCCTGATTTCCAATGAATTACTTTTCTGGTGCTAGGGATGTGAATTACTGCTAAAAGCATAATACCATTTAGGTGCTTCTTGACTTTTTCTTTTCTTTCTTTCTTTCTTTTTTTTTTTTTTTTTTTTTTTTTGAGACAGGGTTTCTCTGTGTAGCTTTGGAGTCTATCCTGGCACTCGCTCTGGAGACCAGGCTGGCCTTGAACTCACAGAGATCCGCCTACCTCTGCCTCCTGAGTGCTGGGATTAAAGGCATGCGCCACCAATGCCCAGGGACTTTTTTTTTAAAGCTTTATTTTTATATGATGTGTGTGAGTATTTTGCCTGCAAGTATGTCTGTGCACCAAGTGTGGGAGCCTGGTGCTTGTGGAGGCCAGAAGAAGGTATCAGATCCCCTGAAACTAGAGTTACAGGCAGCCTCATGGGTGCTGAAAACTGTATTTGAGACTTGTACAAGAGCAGCCAGTGCTCTTAACCACTAAGCATCTGCCCACCCTGACTTGCATTTCTTTGTATAAGTTACGGTACTGTGAAATTATGTTATTTTAAATATGCTTTCACTTTTTTTGGGGTGTGTGTGTGTGTGTGTGTGTGTGTGTGTTGTGTTTCTGCAGACAGAGCTCAATACTCCCAGTCTGGAATACTAAATACCTGGTTTATAGCAGAATGGAACAAAATCCCTGTTAATCCCTGTTAAGGAGTCAGTTAATGTCTGCTCTGAGAAGGACAGTCAGGTAGCAGACAAGTACTCAGTGTCATGAGCTCTTTTGCAAACTCTACTGTATCATGCATCCTCTGCCATTCTGGTATTTGTATTGTGCACATACAGTATCCATTAAGACTTAATACCATGTTAACTGAATCTTAAAGAACATTGTAGCGAAGTATAATTTAGATTGTTGGCTTTATTCCTTGCAGGAAAAAGAACAAATTACCATAAGCCAGTTGTCTCTGGTAGATCTTGCTGGAAGTGAAAGAACCAACCGGACTAAAGCAGAAGGGAACAGATTACGTGAGGCTGGTGAGTGCAGTACTGTACTTATTTATGGCTACAACTTTCAACAACTTGGAACGGCAGTTTGTATTTATCAATAGGTGATTAATTTTCTGATTAATCAGTGGAATAACATAGACTATTAAACTTAGCATTTAATTGTGTGTGTACTCGAGTCAGTGGATAAGGAGCAGAAGGTAACTGGCAGGCACTTGTTATCCTGCCTCAAGCTTCTGAGCTGGGATTACAGGCTTGTATCATATCTAGCTAAAATGATGTATCTGGCAGGCATGATTGAGGGTTTTAGTCAGTGTTCAAGGTGAACAAAGTTCTTAACCACTTTGGAGATCTAATTGAGATCTGAATTTTTAGAGGTGTGATTAATGTACTAGCCTTATCTTGGCTCAGAAATCCAAATGAGATAAATCAGAAAAAGAAAGCTTGATGACTAAGAAATCCTGTTGAGATTGTAGAGGATCAGTTTGCTGGAAACATGTCCCTTCTGGGTATAGGAAGGACTTCTGTCCCTTTCTCATTGTAGTCTGAAGTGGTTCTTGGGATATGACCGGCCTCCCATGTATGAGGCACCTGAGTTCAGTCTCCAGCCCCACCACCCCTAAAAAAGAAAGGAAACAAGTCAAATAAATGAGTTTGTCTATGCCAGAATTTAGAGTTTGGAAAAAACTGTTAACTTTTCTGTTGCTGTGAAGAGATACCATGACCAAGGCAACTTATCAAAGGAGGCACTTAGCTGGGGGCTTGCTTACATCAGGGGGTTAGTCCATGACCATGATGGCACATCAGAGGGCATGGTGCTGGAGCAGTAGCTGAGAGCTTACTGTAGAGTAGCTGTGGGATCAGATGATTCACAACCATGAGGCAGAGAGAGAGAGAGAGACACAGAGACACAGAGAGACAGACACACACAGAGAGAGAGAGACAGAGACCCTGGGAATGGCTTGTGCTTTTGAGACCTTAAGCCCCATCCCTAATGAAACACCTCCACCACCAAGGCCACATCTCCATTCCTTCCCAAATAGTTCTATCAATTGGAGACCACACAGTCAAACATGAGCTATGGGGGCCATTTTCATTGAAACCACCAGAAAATTAAGTGTTAATTAATTTAACTTAATTAATTTATTTAATTAATTTAACTTAAAGTTTAACAGCAGTTAAACTTTCTTGTTGCACCAAATATGGTGGCACACATCTTTAATCCCAGCACCTGGGAGGTAGCCTGTTCTATAGAGCAAGTTCTAGGACAGCCAGGGTTGTTATAAGAGGAACCCTGTCTTGAAACCCCCCCCCCAAAAAAAAAAAACTAAATAATACTTGTTCCTCTTCCAGATAACCTGGGTTCACTTTTTTTGTTATTTTGTTTTTTGAGACAGGGTTTCTCTGTATTGTTTTGGAGCCTGTCCTGGAACTCAGCTCTGTAGACCAGGCTGGCCTCAAACTGACAGAGATCTGTCTGCCTCTGCTTCCTGAGTGCTGGGATTAAAGGCATGAGCCACCAAAGTCCGGCTGGGTTCACTTTTTATGTCCTATCCATATGACAGCTCACAAGTGTTTGTAACTCTAGTTCCAGGGAATCCTAAGCCCTCTTCTGGCCTTTTTGAGCACCAAGCGCATGAAGTAGATTTACATATATACAGGCAAACACAAAGAATAAAAATAAACAGCTTAAAAGAGATTCTCTTTTTTTAAAAAAAGAATAATATTGTATTTGAAGAGTTTTTTTTTTTTTTTTTAAGATTTTATTTATTATGTATACAGTATCCTGCCTGCATGTATACCTGCAGGCCAGAAGAGGGCACCAGATCTTATTACAGATGGTAGTGAGCCACCATGTGGTTGCTGGGAATTAAACTTGGGACCTTTGGAAGAGCAAGCAGTGTTCTTAACCCATGAGCCATCTCTCCAGCCCTGGAGAGTCTTTTCAATGGAGTCCCTGAAAGATGGTTATTGAAGCTATTAAGATTAATATAGTTGAAAGTATAGTGGGACCATAATGGACATATCTTGAACTTGAACCATGAAGATCTATATAATTTCCCAGCAGTTAAATGAAGTTTAGGTTTTACAAACACACAGATGTATTATGTACTACGTTTGCTGTTTTCAAATGTCTTCTGTGTCTGACTTCCTCTCAGGTAACATTAATCAGTCACTGATGACGCTTAGAACATGCATGGAAGTCCTTCGAGAGAACCAGACATATGGAACTAACAAGGTACACAGCAGCCTTAGTCAACCACTTTGTGGTTTAATCATGCATTTTAATTGTCTAATATGCTTAGGTTTTGAATGTCTTTATAGATGGTTCCGTATCGAGATTCAAAGCTAACTCATCTGTTCAAGAACTACTTTGATGGGGAAGGGAAGGTGCGGATGATCGTGTGTGTGAATCCAAAGGCTGAAGATTATGAAGAAAGCTTGGTAATTTAAGTGTATTTGTCCTATACAGTTGGGTTTCTTTAGGGAAAACAGCTACCTCAAGAATGGCGCACTGGCCAGGTGGTGGTGGTATACTCCTTTAATACCAGCACTTGGGAAGCAGAGACAGGCAGATCTCTGTGAGTTTGAGGCCAGCCTGGTCTACAGATAAGAGTTCCAAGATAGGCTCCAAAACAATACAGAGAAACCCTGTCTCAGGGAAAAAAAAAAAAAAAAAAAAAGTCACACTGCACATTTTGTAGATTAATAGATGGTCTCTGGCTATGTAAACAGAGCTATTTAGCCATCTGTAACGGGGTACTTGAGTAGGTTTGCTTTTACAGACTCTGCTTTGTATTTTTAGCAAGTTATGAGATTTGCTGAAGTAACCCAAGAAGTTGAAGTAGCGAGACCAGTAGACAAGGTGATATGTGGCTTGACACCAGGGAGACGATATAGAAACCTGCCTCGGGGCGGCCCAGTTGGAGATGGTATGATTTCATGCTATATTGCTATTCAATTGCTTGTCTTTCTGTAAACTTTAAAAAAATCTATTTACACCCTTCTCAAGAACCAAATGCAAGAAACTTTGAACTAAAAAGTAAGGTTCCTTGGTTATATGTTTAGATAAAATATTAGATAAGTTTTTGAGAAATCCCATGCCTAAAGCAGGGTGTAGTGAAGAATACCTGTAATTCTAGCACTGAGTAAGTTGAGGGCAAAAAAAAAAAAAAAAAAGATAAAATTCTGTGATTACTGGTTCAGGGGTTCTGCTCACAGCATCAGACTTGCTTAAAAGCTCTTTCATAATTTTAAATTCAATACAGAACCTTTGGTGACTGAAGTGAGTCTACAGAGCTTCCCACCACTGCCTCCATGCAAACTTTTGGATATCAATGATGAGGAGACCCTTCCAAAGCTGATCGAAACTTTGGAGAAACGACATCGCCTACGCCAAGTAATGACTGAGGAGCTTAACAGACAATGTAAGAACAGATCTGCTTACAGCTACTGTGACTTCAGAGGTAGAAACAGGTCTTAGTGACTCCACTTGGTGAGACATCTCTTTAAGGAAGACTTGTTTCTTGGCTTTGTAGTGGCCTCAAGATGTTTTTTAATCTGAATGGCAAGGTTTTGTTTTCCTCAACAGCTCAATTTTACTTTTAAGGAATATAAGGAGAAAAAAGTGGGTGTCTCCTCATCTGTGTTTACTTTTAATAGTGATGGATACAAGATATTATATAGTTTTCCCCTGTTGGCAAGTAATTTATATTTTGTAATTGTTGGTACCTCAATGTGGTGTAGGGAAAAGTGAAATGATGTTTGAAAATGTGTAGAACAATTGAACAAGTCTAGTCCATGGAAGTGACTGTGTCTCTGTGAGTGACCAAGCAGTATGCTAAGGTCTTCAGCCCAGGCTCAGCTGATCTGAAATACAGGATTATTTCTGTTTTTGCATTTGTAAGCAAGCTTTAAGTGTTAGAGAGAGGTTACAAAATACTTCTATGAACATCTCTCTTTTTTTTTAAGATTTATTTATTTAGTACAGTGTCTGCATATATGCCTGCTTGCCAGAGAGGGCACAAGATTTCATTATTGATGATTAAGTGCCACCATGTGGTTGTTGGGAATTTTAACTCAGGACCTCTGGAAGAACAATCAATTCTCTTAACCTCTGAGCCATCTCTCCAGCTCCTATAACATCTCTTATAGATATGAGAACCAAACTCCTGATTTCTTACCAAACTTGTTTCAGTCTTTTTCATTTTTTGGTGTTGAACCCAGGGCCTCATGCATATACAAAGCAGATATGTAACAGACAGCTTCATTCCCAGCCTTTCTTATGTACATTTGCCATAGGGGGATTTGCTAGAGTGCTACATTCTACCAAGTGTCTGCCAAAGAAAATTGGTTTTGTTTTATATCTGCATTAAACAGCACAATCTGTATACTTTGTTTCAGGTATGACTTTCAAAGCCTTATTAAAAGAATTTGACAGTTCTCTTTCAAATAAAGAAAACTACATTCAGGAAAAACTAAATGAAAAAGAAAAATTGATCTCAGGACAGAAATCAGAAATAGAACGACTGGAAAAGAAAAATAAAACATTGGAGTATAAGGTTTGTGGTCACATTTTCACCTGTGTACTTACTGCCCATTGGGCACTGCTTTCAGAACACCTCATATGCCTGTCACTGCTGTGAAGGGGCATGAAGGGAGGAAGAGAATGTGTAGTCTTTTAATCTTAGAAGTAGAACTTAGCTTGAGGAGATGTAGGCCCCTGGCTTGAGGGGTTTGTTGAGTAGCTTCTTTCTAGACCAAAGTGGAACTGAGGATTCAAGTGAGAGCAAAAGTGATGTCTCAATCTCTCTCTCTCTCTCTCTCTCTCTCTCTCTCTCTCTCTCTCTCTCTCTCTCTCTCTCCCTCTCCCTCTCCCTCCCTCCCTCCCCCTCCTTCTCCCTCTGTGTTTCCACAAATTTGCTTTTGTGAGCAATTGAAGGACTATTTATTGTACAATTAGGTGAGGTGTTTGCACAGCAGATGATAAGCACAGTGGTCTCCTTTGCAGATCGAGATTTTGGAGAAAACAACCACGATCTATGAAGAAGATAAACGCAATCTGCAGCAGGAACTTGAGAGCCAGAATCAGAAGCTTCAGCGGCAGTTTTCTGACAAGCGCAGATTAGAAGCCAGGTTGCAAGGCATGGTGACAGAAACATCGATGAAATGGCAGAAGGAATGTGTGAGTGTTTTCCTTAGGTTAAATGTTTTGTATTTCTGTGCTTGTGGCAGAGCTCTGGTGGTATCTGTTAATTCTGGAAGAAGTAGAGAACTGTCAGTTTCAAGTGGGTGGTGTGCTTATGCAGAGTGGTAAAGTAGATTGTAATTTTCCATTGATCCCCATAGGAACGTCGGGTGGCAGCCACCCAGCTGGAGATGCAGAATAAACTGTGGGTCAAAGATGAAAAGCTCAAACAGTTGAGGGCCATTGTGACTGAACCAAAACCTGAGAAGCCAGAGAGACCCTCCCGAGAAAGGGACCAGGAAAAAATCATTCAGAGATCGGTCTCTCCTTCGCCTGTGCCTGTAAGTGTTTGCAGCTTAGTGCTTACACACTTAGTATGTGTAGCTTAGTGCTAGAGAAAATTTATTCCAATTAGAGGAGGTTTCTCTGTGAGAATTGTTTGTTTCATGTTATTTTTTTAAGGTTCTATTTTTGAAACTTAGCACAAAAGGGCAGGGAATGGTGGCTCATGCCTTTAATCCCAGCATTTGGGAGGGAGATAGGCCAGCCTGGTCTACACAAAGTTCCAGACCTAACCACGGCTATATAGTGAGTCCTTGTCTCAGAAAAACAGCAAAAGCATATCACAAAAATTAATGACTGCAAACAGTTTCTCACAATGTTAAATCTTAATGTAGTAATAATTGTAGAAAAGTAATATTGTTTCTCTCAGTTTTTCAGTCTTATTCATTAATTTTTCTCCAATTTTTCTAGCTTTCTAGTAACAATATTGCTCAGATTTCCAACGGCCAGCAACTCATGAGCCAACCACAGCTACACAGGCGCTCTAACTCTTGCAGCAGCATTTCTGTAGCTTCCTGTATTTCGGAATGGGAGCAGAAACTATCTCCGTTCAGCACACCTGTCAATGTCACCTCTCTTGCAAGGCATAGGCAGCAGGAGCCAGGACAAAGTAAAACATGTATCGTGTCAGACAGAAGGCGAGGGATGTACTGGACTGAAGGCAGGGAGATGGTCCCTACATTCAGCAGTGAGATAGGCGTAGAAGAGGACCATTGCCACAGGGTTAGTGCCAGCATTCTTTAAAGCATTGTAGTGACAGACTTACCTCATTTGCTCTTTGTAACTTGGTTGGAAAAGTTTGATGGAAAGATGGGTAGCTTCCAAAATGAAGAAGCTCTGACTTTTAAAGACTGAGCCACCCTGAATTGAGGCTGAGCTCTTCATGTGAGAAAGCAGAAGCCTGTGCCTGTGAGCCCTGAATGCCAGCCTGAACAAGGGGCTTTGCACAGAATCTAGGAATATGATTGTCTTGCTGCTTCCTTGATCCCTCTCAGGGTTTTTTGTTTGTTTGTTCCTTATTTTTTCCCCCCTTGTTGCTGGTGATTGAGTTTCAACATGCTAAGATGCTAAGCAATTGCTTTATCACCAAGCTATAATCTCCCCAACCCAAATATGAATGTATAAGACTATACTTTTTTTTTCTTTTGGTTCCCCTTCCCAAAATATAACTTTTCTTGCTGTTTTTTTGTTTGTTTGTTTGTTTTTGTTTTTCGGGGGTGGGGAGTGGGATTTCATTTTTAAAGTTTTTTTGTTTTGTTTTTTTAATTTTATTTTATTAAAAAGAAAATTATTTTACATGTAAATCCCAGGTCCCTTTCCCTCCCCTCCTCCCCTGCCATCCCCATTTTAAAAGTTTAATTAATGGGTTATAGACTCTCCTGCCTCTGCTATTGGCAGTCACTATTATTTTATGCAAGAGGCTTTCCTCTTCTGAGATACTCTGAAGTAAGTCACAGGTGCTGTGACACTCAAAAAAAAAAAAAAAAAAGAGCATTTCCCTGTGTAACCACCTCTTCACCACTTGTAAGGCAGACAGTATTTCTTGAGTGGAGAGCCTCTCACTGTCCTACGTGACCCAGTGATGGCTTCTCCTTTCAACCCATGCTGCTGTCCAGATGCACACACTGCATGTGGCAATCACCAATCTTTCCTATGCTTTCACCTTTTTAATTTTTGTGATCTGAACTGTTTGAAACTACTGACAGTTTTCACATCCTGAAATTTTAATCTTGAGGTGATTAACTATACCTAATATTTTCTTCAATATTAAGATAAATTTTCCTTGAAATTTGAATAAATCATCACACTAATACTGTGAATTAGATATTCAATAAAATCTTAATTGCTCTTTTAAAATTATTCTAAGTAAAATGATCTTGTAGTAAATACTTGCATAAGATCCTCTTACCTGCTGGGTGGTGGTAGTGCATGCCTTTAATCACATTAGGGAGGAAGAAGCAGGTGGATCTCTGTGACTTTGAGGCCAATTTGGTCTGTAGCATGAGTTCCAGGACATCTAGGGCTGTTACATAGAGAAACCCTGTTTCAAAAACCAGAAAGATATTCTTACAGGATTTAGAATGTGATAAATGCCCTGCAATCTGATTGCTAATGATGATTATCAGTCTTGGGTTCTTCTAAGGCAGCAGACACTTCTACAGTCCTAAATTCTAGCTTTGCAGATTTTACTTTAAGCCTTTCAGGGAGCCGATCATGGTGAATGGTCTCTGTGATCACTTTTAGTAAATCCTCCTCTTTTTTATCAGACTCCAGACTCTTTTTTATCAGGTCTGTTTTATACCTGCCAGCAGTAAGAAAATGCCTGACTTAGCCATGCGACAGTCAGGAGGATGTACTAAGACACAGACTTTAACTTTTTTCTTGAAATCCAAATCTTTTTAGAAGTGCAGCAGAAAAGTTTCCATGAGGTTATATCTCTGTGTCCATGTTCATTGGTCAGAAATTATCAGGAAGACTGAGCTTTACATTTTGGTGAGGAAAGAGTTTCAAAATACTTGTCATGACTGCTAGTAGATTCTCTGCAGTTTGTCCCCTTTTCAAAGTTTGATTTGAATGTATTATGCCGTAAATGTGTTCAGGGACGCTATTCTGCCAAGTGCTAGATTCTAAGAGCTAGGTTTTCTTATTTAACATCAATCAAACCATTTTCAGAGTGGAAAGTTTTCTGCCTGCATGGAAGCTCAGTGTCTTTAGTGGCAAGTTGTGGTGACTGTTGTACACGTGTCATTAGAGCTGTCCCTGAGCTGGTTTCCTATAACTGAATAACTGAATCAGAATCCTCATTTGGATAGGTTGGAAAGGCTCTGCCTGTACTCTGTTTAACAAACAGGAGACACAATTGCTTATATTACTATATCATGTACACGAAATACATTTTCTTGAGCTGAATGTGCTGTTTAACTTAGCACACATAGCATTTGACTGGAAAACAACTAGTGTTTATATATGATACAAGCTAATTTCATACTATCGTCTTTGATTCTTGGAGCTTTTAGGAAACATTTGGAGAAGAAAAATTGTTGGTATATTTGAAGCTTTTGTGGCATGTGTTTTGAGATATTAAAAGTCTTTACTGCAAGTGCCTAGAAGTGCTTGACACTGTTTAGGCATGCTGCACCTGAAGTTCCTGTGTTCTTCGGGGCTTTTCTTGCTAAGTCAGAGCTTCAACAGCTTGCAGTTTTTTGGTCTGGCTGTATATGGAGGAATATTTTCTATTTAGGTGCCTCAGACATACTTATGTGTTATATTGATCCTGCTGTTACCTTTAACAGACCTGTTAGTCTATGTATTGCTTCACAAAGCAGGCATAATAATTGGTTTTTAATCAAGAATACAAAATGGATTATTTTTCCCGAACTAGCCATAAACAAGAGGATCTAGAGTCACCACAATCTTATCTTTTGCCCTTTATTGAAACAGAAACTCCCATATGACCATTCTCTCTATACTGTTGTCTAAAAATGTCTGTTGGTTCTGTTTGGCTAAGAGAACATTAAATGACTTACTCCTTTAGCTTGGACAGGTTTGATTTCTGTTGTTGTGAACTTGCATTGTAAACTGCTGCACTTCTAATGGTACCTCAAAGTAATCCTGGGCTGTGCTTGTTTCTCAATTCCTCTTTCAACCTGATCAGAACACACCAATTCCTGTACGACACAGAAGGTCCCGCTCTGCAGGGAGCAGATGGGTAGATCATAAGCCTGCCTCTAATGTGCAAACTGAGACAGTCATGCAGCCACATGTCCCTCATGCCATCACAGTGTCTGTTGCAAATGAAAAGGCGCTAGCTAAGTGTGAGAAGTACATGCTGACCCACCAGGAACTAGCCTCCGATGGGGAGATTCAGACTAAAGTAATTAAGGTAAAAACAAGTCTTTATATATATATATATAAAAAAAAATAGCACTGAGAAATATTTGACCTGCTATCCCTTGATGAGATCTAGAATATAAATGGGGTGTTGGGTGGAACTTTTAGCAGAAAATTAATGTAGTTGCTTAGGTTGTGAATCTGCTGGATCTGCTTAAATAGGCTTAGAGTCTTGGGTTTTCTTCTAGATCCATGATGTACTTTTAGTTACTACATATTACCTAAAACTTAGTTTCAAAAGTAAACCCAGCCAGGCGGTAGTGGCACATGCCTTTAATCCCAGCACTCAGGAGGCAAAGGCAGGCAGATCTCCATGAGCGAGTTCCAGGACAGCCAGAGCTACACCGAGAGACCCTGTCTCAAAAAACAAAACAAAACAAAAAAATCCAGAGCCATATTGACAACTTGCCTGAGCCCTAGCATGGGGAGGCCTAGGAAGGCAGGTTACCAGTTTGAGCCCATCCTGGAGCACATAGTTAACTTGAAAAACCAGATAGCAGCAAAAGAAAACAACCATCTCCTATTCTGTTATTTCAAGATTAAATGTTTGCATTAAAATGCCTGGTCTACAAAGCAAGTTCCAGGACAGATTCCAAAACACCTGTCTTGAAAAACCAAAAAAAAAAAAAAAAAAAATGTTCTATGCCAGGTGGTGGTGGTGCTCGCCTTTAATCCCAGCACTCAGTAGGCGAATCTCTGTTAGTTCAAGGCCAGCCTGGTTTACAGGGTTCCATGGCAGCAAACACCCCCCCCCCCAACACACACACACACACCAAAAAAAGAAAAAGAAAAACACCAAACAAATGAAAAAAAATTAACAGTTTCAAAGTAAATAATGCACAAAATTTGATTGGGAAAGTTACTCAGTACTGAGCTACCCCAATTCTTTCTTGGAAAGAAGAGACTTTCTGCCTATAGAAGATTTCTTGTGATCATTATAGCCATTATGAAAAGTTGTGTGTGTGTGGGGGGGGGGGTGTACATTTCAGGTCAAGAGGACCGACAGTTTTAATTATAACTGCTGCCACCAGAAGGACAACAGCACCTTAAACATGGAGCTGCCTCTGCTGGGTTAATTTAGCTTTTAAATTTATAGGTATAATAAAATACTCCCCATAGCTAGGAATGTTACTGATTATCCTGTGTTGGACTTTAGTTAGTAAGAGGTGGACTGAAATTTCTGAAACATTTGATCAGTCGATTTAGTGACCTTTTCTCTTGGATTTAGGGTGATGTTTATAAGACCAGAGGTGGTGGACAATCTGTTCAGTTTACTGATATTGAGACTTTAAAACAAGAATCGCCGACTGGGTGAGTGCTGGTCACTAATAAAAGGGCTGTTTCTTAGCCTCTTCTCAGGAACAGATACCCTGTGAAGTTTATCATTAATTCTCCGCAGGGGTATAGGTGGTTTCTCCCCTTCTAATGTTTTTCATTCTTAGATGCAAAAATGATTGTTGCATCGTGTTTCCCCTTTTTCAGTAGTCGAAAACGAAGATCATCCACAGTAGCACCTGCCCAACCAGATGGTACAGAGTCTGAATGGACCGATGTAGAAACAAGGGTAGGGGTGAAATTAAATACTTGCTTGCTAAAATTAGCTGCCTAATGCTGTAGCACTTTGTGCTCTTTGAAGTTGCTAAGGTGGGACAACATACTGCCTCTGCAGCCTGGAGGCCTGTAACTAACATTCTAGTAGGGCACTTGCATTTCTTTAGGTCTGGTCTTTAGTTAGAGGTTGTGTGTGTCTGTGTGTCTGTGTGCACGCGCACACTAACGTGTATGGGGGACAAAGGACTCAAGAGTGGATGGAGAGTATTGCTCCAGACTAATGAAAATCATAGCAGATGGACTAACCTGAAGCAGCACCTAGTGCTTCCTGTGACCATTACCTCTGAGGCTCCTGGGGGAAGGATCGGGCAAGGCCCTGGCCACCAGCTTCTTCAGGACTCCCCCCTTTCTCTCATTCCTTATCTAAGATGAAAAGATACCTGGATACTCTCTCAGGCCCTTCTTGTTCTTGTTGCCTGTGCAGAAATGAATTGTGTGTGACTAGTGGTTTAACCTAGGTGTCCTCGCTGAACTAAGGCATTGTTGGATTTCATCGCAGTAGAGCCCGTATAAATGAACATGTGCTTCTGGATTGTTGGGAGCTGACCTTTCCCTCTTTTGTCATTTTCCTCTAGTGTTCAGTTGCTGTTGAGATGAGAGCAGGATCTCAACTGGGACCCGGATATGAGCACCATGCACAACCTAAGTGAGCACCACTCCCTTTCCCAGGCTTTCCATCACCACTGCTGCTCCAGCTGTGCCTCACTCTCTGGCTTTTACCTGGGCCAGGCTGACAGTTTGTGGTCAGCCTCTGTCATGCTGTGCTCTCCAGAGTGCTGTAAGAGCTGCTGGAGGAGATGTCAGCAGATTGATGACTTTTGCTCACACTTGGCCACTTCTAAATCTTTTTGAGGCTGAGCTGAAAGCTGGAGGTGAAAGGGGCATGTCTATTAGCTATATGGCAAAGCATTTAATACACAAAAAATGTTGACTTCTAGCTGTCTTTGGGATCACAGACAAGACTTTGCTCTCAGCTGAGGTCTGATTTCTTTGTACTTCTGCAGGATGACTCACACTGGGGTTGACAGCATTGTTTGTGTGTGTCACTCTTACCTAATGGACCTCATAGTTTTGGAATAGGTGTACACATGTTATATAAATAGGTAAAGCTGAATGCCAGAATTCATGATGAATGAAGCATGTCATTTGCTCTTCTGTTAAATCCACACTGGGGAGCTGTCCTATTCTTTTTCCATTCTTCATAAAACCAATCTTTACACATCTCTCTCTACATTTTTCACCTTGGATTGGTTCCTTTGACAATTTTGAAGATGACTGTAGTAGGGTAAGAACAGGGAAGCTACTTCCTGTTACATTCTGTAAGTTACTTGCTTGCTCCAAGGACTTGAATTTTCTTCTTATAAAAGGAATTCTCACAAAGAGAATTTGTTTTGACTGTGTCGCCAAGTGTAGAATTCAATATTACATGCTGTTTCTTGTGTTGTAGGCGAAAGAAGCCTTGACCTGATAGCCCTGGTGGCCGAAGAATGTTTTTGTTTGTGTTGGTGATTTCTCCAAAGCTGTGCCAGACGCAGTATCTGAATCATCCTACAGAAGAATGTATCTGGATCACATTGTATTTTTTATTGTGACTTTTCCAACTGTTCTGAATATTTTCTAAGGTTTTATAAAAAAAAAATGCTGCTATTGATTAGCCGCAAAAAATGCACTTTAGACATATTTAAGAATTTAAAGATGGTGAGTGGGCAATGGTAAAACCATTTTAGGAAGATGTTTAGAATTCTGTATGTATATATTCACTTTCTGCTTTTATATATGCCAAAAGAATTGAAATAAAAAGCACTAAAAAGCACAAAGTTGTGTATTGGACATTCACTCAGCAAGATCCCAAGCAACTGGAGTGTTCTGTTTATCTGGTACTTGGTGTTAGTGGGATACAAGGAAAGAAAATGTAGAGAATAGAAAGTTGGTTGTGGCATGCCTTGGTTGTGGCCCATGCATTTAATCCCAGCATTTGAGGCCAGCCTGGTCTACAAAGTGAGTTGGGGTATGAAACAGGTAAGATATTGCTCGTGGGCTTATAAAACCAAGTCCGACATCAAAACTACCATGCTATTCGTCCTGTTTTAATACATTAGCTTTGCTGGACACTTCTTAGCTCCTAATGATTAATTTAGTTGGAAACCAACTTTGATTTATAACTCAGGCATTCCTTGGAAGGGAAGTGCTCAAAATCAAAGCCTCAGATGGAGGCCAGGTTTAGCAGGATATTTCAGTGTTCCATCATTCACTTGAGATGATGGACATGTCTGAAGGTGACTGCAGGATGTTCTATGCCATCCTCTCTGTTCCTCAAGAGTGCAGTATTCCTTACACTGCAGAGTATAGTGCTGTAATTGGCCCCTTGAGCATATATATATTCTAGCGTATTGAGGGTAGAGACGATGGCTAGAAGTGCTGGTTGTAGGTTTTGTGCACACCCAGCTTTAGCCAAGTTTTTTAAATTTGTTTTAAATTTGCCATTCTCACTAGCAACTCTCCAAACTGATAAGCATGAAATAGGATCTCATTGGTTTAATGAATATTTCCAGGTTGTGATTTGGTTTCTCAAATATAAGAGTCTTTGCAATAAAAATACTTAGTAAGATCTTGGGTGTGTAGGACTTTATGTATCCTTTGCAACTTGAAACTTTGGATCTCCCTGCCTATGACTTTTTTATGGCACCTTTATTTATGATGCCAGGGATTGATTCCATGTCCTCAGCATTCAAGGAGTACATTCTACCATCAGAGCCCCTGCCATCCTTTGGCAAAGCTGTTTTGAAACACCCATCTATATACTCCTTGGATTTCTTCTTTCTACTGACATTACCAGGTTCTCTTAGTATGAGAATGTGTTTAAGGCTCTCTGTTCCAGTCTGCACATCTATTTGCATTGCCAATAACACTAATAAAGAATTTCTCTAGGGCCAGGTGTGGTGCAAGCCTCTAATGTAAGAGCACTCAGCAGGTTGAGACACGGATTACCACAAATTCAAGGCCAGGCCAGCCTGGACTACAGAATCTTCAGGCCAATTGGGTTGTATAGTGAGGGGCCTGAGATATAGTTGAGTGGGTAGAGTGCTTGCATAAGGTACATCAGGCCCTGGGTTTGATCCCTAGCACTGCATGAACTGGCTGTAGTTGTGCACACTTAAAAATAAATCCCAGGTAGGGGCAGAAAGAGGATAACCGACATTCCAGGTTATCCTCAGCTACACAGCAAGTTCAAGGTTAGCTGGGGTACATGACACCCTGTCAGTTTTTTGTTTTAAAATTTGAGGCCAGCTTTCAAATTTCTATGAGAATAGAATTTCGATTGGAACTATCTAATTTAGGGAGAATTATCCCCTTAGGGATGCAGGCAGGCCAGAAGAGGGCACCAAGTTTCATTTTAGTTGTGAACTACCATGTGGTTGCTGGGAATTGAACTCAGAACCTCTGGAAGAGCAGCCAGTACTCTTAACCTCTAAACCATCTCCCCAGACACTCCCACACCCCGCCCCTTTAGGGTCTTACCTGAAAACTGTATTGCCCCGCAAGTTCCTTGTGATAACTGTTTTGTAGCTTGTTTGTAGTGCTGAAATCGAATTATATGCACTTTAAAACATCACACGTTGGAAATACTGTTTTTTTGATAGACTACTTGCCTAGTATGCTTAAGGCTCTGGTTTTAACTCCCTAGCACTTGAAACCCAAGGCCACTTTTACACAAACTGTCTAAGAGCTCTACAACTGAGCTGTACCTCAACCTGAAGTGGTTTTTTTGTTTGCTTGCTTGCTTGTTTTTGGTTTTTCGGGACAGGGTTTCTCTGTGTAGCTTTGGAGCCTATCCTGGCACTCTCTCTGGAGACCAGGCTGGCCTCCACTCACAGAGATCCGCCTGCCTCTTCCTCGGGAGTGCTGGGATTAAAGGTGTGCGCCACCAACGCCCAGCACTGAGGTGTGTTTTTAAGATTTTGTGTGTGTGTGTGTGTGTGTGTGTGAGCAGTCTTGGGGTTTCTATTGTTGTGCTAAAGTGCTATGCACTGAAACAGAAGCAAAGGAAGACATTCATGTTTATTCCCCCATTTTCAAAGAAAGTTTTTTCTATTAAGGTCTTTGCTTTGGTTGGAGCTGTGGTAGCAAATGCGTTTAATATCAGCATTCCGGAGGCAGAGGCAGGCCTTGAGTTCGAGGCCAGCCTGAAAAAAAAAATTGCTTTTAACTTCTGCTGAATATTCTTACCGGGTTATCAAAGTTACTCTCCTAGTTTTCTAGGGGTCTATGTGATCAGTTGCCTATTTTTATCACGTGGTCTACTTCTGTTCCCCCGCCCCACCATACCTTGCATGATACTTTTAAAATGTGTTTACTTTTGTGTGAGCGTATCTGCTGATGTTTGCTATGATCCGATCCCCTAAACTGTAATTCGAGTTTTGGGGTGGCAGAACCGAACTTGGGGCGTCTGGAAGAGCAGTAAAATGGCTTAACCTCTGAGGCATCTTCAGCACCCTCTGTGCTTTTTTTGTTTGGTTTTTCGAGACAGGGTTTCTCTGTGGCTTTGGAGGCTGTCCTGGAACTAGCTCTTGTAGACCAGGCTGGTCTCGAACTCACAGAGATCTGCCTGCCTCTGCCTCCCGAGTGCTGGGATTAAAGGCGTGCGTCACCACCGCCCGGCTCTTCTGTGCTCTCTTAATGTAATGAGTTTTCTAGGGATGGACCCTGACACACTGCATTCGATACACAACTCAGGGTACCGCATTTGCCTACTCCAGAGCCAGAGTCTCTGGTTCCAGGGTGGGGGGGGGGGGGCCGACCACGTGACCGCCAGGGCTTGAGTCGGCTAGTGACTTTTCGGACAGTGTGCCCACGGCACGGGAGCGCTCCTACCAGTTCAAGTACGGGACCGGACCAGTGCGTTTCGCCCACATCACTTTCCTTTTAGCTGCTAAACCCTAAAGCTCGGCGTTGCCAATGCTCGCAAGCCGCGAGTCGCCGGCCAGACCGGAAACAGGATGCGCAAATCCGGAACTGCGCCTCTCGTTCTTGGCTCTGCCCCTTCCGCTCGGAGCCGGGCATCGATTGGTCGATGCGGCCCCCATAAGAGGCTGTGCGCAGGCGTGTGTGACCCTTTCCTCAGCTGCCGCCAAGGTGCTCGGTTCTTCCGAGGGAGCTAAGGCCGCGTTGGGGTGAGGCCCTCACTTCATCCGGCGACTAGCACCGTGCCGGCAGTCCGCAACATGGCCTCCGTCTCTGAGCTCGCCTGCATCTACTCCGCCCTCATCCTCCACGACGACGAGGTGACAGTCACGGTGAGTGTGCGGCCTGGGGCGCCGCGGGGCGGCCACGTGTGTTGCGACGGGGACCGGGCACTCGGCGAGCCGACTTGTCGGGCGCGGAGGACCGTGGCGCGCGTGCGCTGTCCTGCCCGCGCGGTTCAACAGCCGTGAATGGCGGCCGCCAGCCCGCCTGTTGTTAGAGGCGAAGTGTTAGGAGTGGGTTGTCTTTCCACTTGCTCGTAAGATTCTAACTCAGGTGGTCTGGCTTATGGGGCAACCGCACTGGCCCCCGAGCCTTCAAGCCTGGCCAGTGCTTTAAGTAAGCCCAGGTATGCATGAGCTGCCCATAGAAAGCCGAAATTGACAACATGGCTGTGCAGGAGGGACCTCCGTGACTTGATTTTAACCGTTTTCTGATCGCTCGGATGGATTGGCGTTTGTCTTCCAGGAGGATAAGATCAATGCCCTCATTAAAGCAGCTGGTGTCAATGTTGAACCTTTCTGGCCTGGCCTGTTTGCAAAGGTAAGATTGGGGAAGTCCTGTATAAATGGATTTTGTGTCTTAGTTTGTGCTCACTGGTGTAGCTTTTCTATATGTCCGTCCCCAGTTTCTAACAGATTAAGTACTTGTTAACCGTGCCACTACAAGCAAATCTTGTACGTGTTAGCCCGTGTTTTGTAGAAATTGGAATTTACTGACCTGGCAAGTTTGGCGCGTGGAACAATCAAGATTCTTATAAGACAGAAAGCTACAAATGGCTTTATTTCTGGCAAGGGAGATCAACCAATTTTCGGGTCTGGAGTCAGAATTTAGAAACTTTGGAGGTCTGCCCAATACTTTTGTTGGGTTACTTAGAACAGTTGGCTAGCCATGAGAGGCTATCTGCCGTTTAAAACAGCTACCAAATAGCGGCCCAGTTCACACCGAATATCAATTTTGCTTGTATATTGACTAGTCCAGGTGCATTGGCTTGGAAAAGGCTGAATTTGCATCATTGAAACATAAAGGACAGGTCTTAAAGGCCTTTTTTTTTTTTTTTTTGCCTGTCTTTGGGACAGGGTTTCTCTGAGACTGTCTTGGAATTCGGAGATCTGTCTGTCTCCCCTTTAAAAAATCCCATGAAAGCTGTAGGTATTAAAGGGGTGCACCACCACCCAGCTTTACCTGTTTTTATTTTATGTTCATTGGGTGTCTGGATCCCTGGAACCGCAATTCCATACAGTTCTGAGTTGTCGTGTGCTGGGAATCTGAACTCTGGTCCTCTGGAAGAGTGGTCAGTGCTCTTAACCACTGAACTATCACTCTAGCCCCTGTCTGTTTCTTTTTCAGGCCTTGGCCAATGTCAACATTGGGAGCCTCATCTGCAATGTAGGGGCTGGTGGACCTGCTCCAGCAGCTGGAGCTGCACCAGCAGGTGGTCCTGCCCCCTCTACCGCTGCTGCCCCAGCTGAGGAGAAGAAAGTAGAAGCAAAGAAAGAAGAATCTGAGGAGTCTGATGATGACATGGGCTTTGGTCTTTTTGACTAAGCCTCTTTCTTGTTAACATGTCCAATAAAAAGAAACTTTAGTTGTACTAGTCTCGGTTGTACTTTACGGGAAGTTTCTTTGGGGTTCTAGTGATGGTAGCAGGTCCCCAAAATGTCACAGGAGGAGGTTTTTGGGTTCAAGATCAGCATTGAGTTAATTGTCTCAAAAGAAGCCTGAGTCAGTTATTCTGTAGCCCTAAACTCAGCCATCTGAGTCTGTCTCCAGAAAGGCACTTTCCAGTGACATTTGAGCAGAGCCCTAGAAGCACTTAGGCTATTAATAGCTAGCACTTGTTATGGGCTGAGTCTGAGTAGAAGTTGGTTGTGTTTAGTGAGCACCCTGTCTTTGTCTGTGAAACTCCACTTGGCATAAGCAGGTCAGTAAACTTGGTCGTCAAGGCTTGCTGTCTCAACTGTACTCCAAGTGCACCTGCATTTGGTTCTTGGGCTGGAACCTTGTCTCTGGGTTGTTTCATTATGCATTTGCTTAAGACTGCCATTGTTTTTCTCTTAACAGCTGTAAAGAAGGTTCTAGCCTGTTGTCCCAAAGAACACAACACAACCTGCACTATTTGGCTTTGAACTCTCAAGCACTGGGACTAAAGGAGTGCATTGCTATACCTGGCTTTCTGTAGAACAAGCAGGAGCTAAAAGAATTCAAGCATAACTAGTTTTCATATGAAAAGCTAAATCCCTGAGACTGAACTGACAAATGATTTGGGAACGTGCATTGATACTCTGAAGTTGCAAGCAGCATTTCTGCATATTTGTGGTTTTATTGTGATGAAATTCAGAAATAGGATACAGCTCAGTGGCACACACGTTTGTGGCTGTGGATTTCCATACATCAGATGAAGTACATAGATAACATGGTTGCTCAGGCCGGCCTCTTGGACTGGCACCCTGGTTCTCACTAATCCCAGCACTGCAGATAGGGGGATCAGGGAGGTTTGGAGGCTGTGTAGAGCTGAAGCTCTGGGATCGGAAGTGGGGAGAGGGGCTAGGTTTATGGAAGCAGGACCTGAAGAGTTCCAGGTTGGAAGACAATAGATGCAAATGTGTGTAGAATGGTTTACCTCAGCCTCACGAAAGTGGATGGGACTCCAGGATCGGCAGTGTTGTGCAGCCAACTTACCAGGCAGGACTCAGCTTGGCCTTTGCCCACTTCTGGCTTAGAACCTTCTTAAGGGTGTGAGGAAGAAGGGGCCCTTCACCATCAAGAAGGTGGTAACCAAAGATAACGGGGGTAATAATAGAGATGGCTACTCAAGATTTGCTGCTAGGGTCAAAGCCGTGATAAGGCATAAGGACTGCCCTATACTGTATTAAGAAAATGCAGCGAGGATTCACTCTACCTATGTCACTGTAAAATGTCAAGAGCTACAGTCAAGTGTGGATGAGAATTGTTTGACAAGCTAAAACAACCCAAATTCCTTAAACCAAATTCCTCCTAAAGTGGGCCCGCTCCAGGTTGGATTAACCTTACCATTCTAAATTCCCTATATTGCAGACCACTATGTAGTAGAGAATGGCTTGAAGTTTATGGTCTGGATTGCATATGTGCAATCTGGTTTATGCTGTGCTGAGGATTGAACCCAGGGCTTCTGGCGTCTAGGTAAAACTCTTGGAAGATGATCATTAACTAGACCTATTACTGCTTGTCTATATTCGGCACATATTGTGAGCTGACCACTGCTCTCCTTAGTGTTCATTATTGGTCTTCAATACATAGTTCAGCTCTACGTTTACAAACCAGCCCGCCAGTATCAATGGGATGAGGGCCATAACTGGGACGTAAGTGCCAACTGTACCAAGTGCCGTTTTGGGGGCAAAGCCCGCCTGCCTCATCCATTCACCTCGCTGGAAGCGCTCACTGTCAAGCGTGCCAGGGACAGGTGTCTGTCATTAGGTTCCAGGGCTGGTACCAAGTCTGGCTTCAGAATTCCTTCCCACATGCTCAGTTCAGCACTTCTAACGCCAGGTGTCAGAAGCCTTACCGTCCACGAGGCGTCTGGGAAGATTTTCCAGGAGATACTGGAGCCGGGCTGTGGAGGTTCTTAAAAGATGCAGAGGCGCTGGTAACCACGGCACTCGGGAAGCAGAGGCAGCCATCTCTCCAGCCCCATCCGTATAGTTTCTTGAGGGACGTTGGCTGGCTGGGGTGGTTATGGCGCATGCGCCTCCGAAGTTCTTCGCTGAGAAGGAGGCGGGGCTGGAAGCCGAGCGCGGCCGGAGTCAAGCCGTTTCTCAATGACTATGAGGCCTGAGAAGCGCTAGGGGCGCGCATGGGTCCTGAAGTTTGTGCGCATGCCTGTTAGTGCTGGGCTTTTTTCCTGTCTTGCATTAAAGAAACTGATCTTTCGTAAAATGAGATGCACACATATTCATTAAGCAGTAGGAGCGGGACAGGACACATTTCTAAACTGGAAATAATGATCCGGGTTTGTGCTGTGAGGGGTGGTGAGCAACAGTATTCTGGAGGTTTCTGGGTGATAGCCTGCGGTCTGCCTTCCTGCCTGTTCCTATGTAGTCTAGGCTCTGTCTCTGTGTGTGTGTGTGTGTGTGTGTGTGTGTGTGTGTGTGTGTGTGTGTGTGTGTGTGTGTGTGTGTGTGTGTGTCTGTCTGTCTGTCTGTCTGTCTGTCTGTCTGTCTGTCTGTCTGATGATTGAACTCACGGCTTCTTAGATGCTTGGCAAGGACTCTACATTGAGTTACAACCTCAGACCCACTTTGGTTTTTTGAGTCAGGGTCTCACTATATAGCCCAGGCTGGCCTGGGACTCATAGTCTTTCTTCGGCCTTCCAATTGGCTGGGATTGCAAGTGTATCCCACCTGACCCAAAATAAATGACCGACTTTTGGGTTGGAGAAATGGCTCTAGCTTGTGTCAAGTTGACATAAATCTAGCTACTACACATGGCTAACGTAACTCTCCTTTGAGATGCCCACACCCATGTCTGAATTTGTACATGGAGAAAGAGCAGAAAGAAGAGACGCCCCACCTCAGAGCAAGGTAAAAGGCAAGCAACTGACTCCTGAGAGTGGTCCTTGGCGTAAACACGTGTGCTGAGGCGTGCATGTGCCTGTATGCACACCCATATCATACATTTACCACACACCCCTGTGAGGCTGAGGAGGACCTGGAGTTCCTTATCCCCCCATTTCTACTCCCAAGTGCTAGGGTTAGGGTGTCATGTGACACCATTGCAGGCATTCTCCTAAAATGTTTTTGTTTGTTTGTTTTGCTTTAAATGTGGGCATGATTTCCTATGGAAGAGACACTTAACTTCCAGGTAGTTTCAGAGGCAAGAACTCTGACTAGTTTTCAGACAGCTTTAGCTCAAAATAAGCAGAATCAGGAAAAGCCATGTTGGGTTTCATTCAGAGCCTGGGAGAGGGAGGGTAATATTTTGAGATGGATTTGGACTAGCCACTTGCCTTTGTGCAGTGATTCTCAACCTGTGGGTCACAACCCCTTTGGGAGTCACATACCAGATATCCTGCATATCTGGTATTTACATTGAAATTCATAACAGTAGCAAAATTACAGTTAAGGAGCTGCAATATTTTTATTCCTGGGGGTCACCACAACATGAGGAATGGGGCTAAAGGTCTCAGCATAAGGAAGGTTGAGAACCGCTGGCTTAGTCTGACCTTAGCTGACCCTGACCTGACCCTGCATAGTACCTTTCAAAAAGAGGTTTGAATGTAGTTCATAGTTTTGGAGCCTGGAAAATGCAAGATTGGGTGGCCCCATTTGTTACAATGAGGGCCTTTTGGCTATTTCACAACATGGTGGCTGGTGTCATAGTGTGTAAGGGGACAGACACCATCCATGGGAGAGATATCAGGGATGGTGCCAAGTCACCTAACAACCCATTCCCACAAGACCTGCACAAGTCCCTTCTGAGGGCAATGCCTCATGGCCTAATCTCCTCCCACTAGGCCCTGTCGCATCTCCAGGGGATTCTACCCCTCAGGACTACCACACTGTAGACAAGGATTGTGGGACACAAACCTCTGGGTAACAAATCATGTTTAAACCTAACGTTATATCTTCCTGTTACCATGTCTTTGTAGGTCTTTTGGGATGCAGGGTTAAGTGATTTGATGGCAAACTACTAGCGTTTTGTCAGATCCAAATGATGCCAGGGCTGTGTGGCCTTAAAAAGATTAATCTCCCTCTCTGGTTTATTGTATGCTGGGTGGGAGTGGTGGTAGCTAATGATACCTCACTGAGCTCTTATTGGGAGGGTGAGTGGGTATGGGTAAAGCATTTACACAGTTCTTTTTTTGAGTGGGTTTCTCTGTAGCTTTGGAGCCTATCCTGGAACTTGCTCTGTAGACCAGGCTGACCTCAAACTCATGGGGATCCACCTGCCTCTGCCTTCTGAGTGCTGGGATTAAAGGTGTGTGCCACACTGCCCGGCACACAGTTCTGGTTAAAAAAGGATATTAGTGTAGTTGGTCATTGTTGTGTAGTTTAGTCCCAACCACTTGGGAGGATGAAAAGGTACAAACATTTCAGTGGGTGATTTCACTGACCAGTTCTGGCCATGTGAGACCCTGTCTCAAAGGAAATGGGGCATTAGCATTTCATGTCATAGCTTTCTCATAATAGGTTGATGCTTAAAAATCTAAAGACAGACATGCAGGGATGGCTTAGTGGTTAAGAGCTCATATTGCCATTGCGGGGGACCCAGATTTGGTTCCTGTCATTCATGTAGGGCATCTCACAACCACCTGGAACTGCAGCTCCAGGGGAATCTGAAGTCTTTGGACTCCATGAGCATCAGTGTTCACCCACCCCCAAAACATATAATTAGAAATAAAATAAATCTGAGCTGGATGCTGTGGGCACATTTTAAACCCCAGCACTCGGGATGCAGGACCAGAGGATCTCTTTGAGTTTGAGCTCCAGATCATCCTGAGTTACATAATGAGACACCATTTCAAAAACAAACACATATATTTTTTTAAATAAAAAGATGGAATGGAGCCGGGCGTTGGTGGCTCATGCCTTTAATCCCAGCACTCGGGAGGCAGAGGCAGGCGGATCTCTGTGAGTTCGAGGCCAGCCTGGTCTCCAGAGCAAGTGCCAGGATAGACTGCAAAGCTACACAGAGAAACCCTGTCTCGAAAAATCAAAAAAAAAAAAAAAAGATGGAATGGCAAGACGGCTCAGCAGGTAGAGACACCTGCTGCCACACTTGATGATATGAGTTTGATCCCTGGGACCCACATAATGGAAGGAGAGAAGTGACCCCCACACACACAATTTTTCCTCTCACTTGCACTCAAATGCCACAGTGCACCCCCCCAACAAATTAATGCTAAAAATTATTTTAAAAATTGTTTAAAAGGGAATTAGAGAAGTGATTTGCAGGAACTTTTTTAGTTTGCATATTTTAACTATGGGTAAAGCCAAATACTGGGATTTCGGGATTCACGAAGGTAGGATTTTGTGCGTGTTGGATTTGCATGGGTTACAAATAATTTGTAAGGATGATGGCTCAGTGCTGCCCCACAGTGGCCTGTTGTGGGAATGGCTTCACAGCTGGACGCTCCTGGAATGGGAGGGAGGGAGCCTACACCTTGCTAAGAAAACCAAGATTGCGTGCCAAGAGGAAGCCAAGTGCATTTGAATTTGGTCTTACCTTCTTTGTAATTTACTTTCACACACTTGGCTTTTCCCTTCTCACACTCAAATTCTTTCTTTTTTTTTTTTCAAGACAGGGTTTCTCTGTGGCTTTGGAGGCTGTCCTGGAACTCGCTCTTGTAGACCAGGCTCGAACTCACAGAGATCTACCTGCCTCTGCCTCCCGAGTGCTGGAATTAAAGGCGTGTGCCACCACCGCCCGGCTTCAAATTCATTTCTTGTCTGAGAGCCAAGGATGTGGCTGAGCCATCCTGCAATTGGGTGGACCCTGTGCCCTTCCAGGCTTGTTGAAAGAAACAGCTAGATGATGACGGCTTCTGCTTTTGCCATGAACTTTCAGAGGTGCTGCTGTGTAGCCTAAGTAAGAAAATTTCTTGTGAAATGGAGACCTAGGGCAAAGTTTGTGTCATCTGTGTCATTCTCCTTTGATTTTTGTGTTATTTTACTTAACTTTTAAGATTTATTCTTGTGTGTGTGTGTGTGTGTGTGTGTGTGTGTGTGTGTGTGTGTGTTCACATGAGTGTATGCCATGTGTGTCTCAGTGCCCCTGGAGACCAGAAGAGGGCGTCAGATCCTGAGGTGTTAGCGTTACGTGCTGTAAACTCAGGGTAGGTTCTGGGAACCAAATTCTAGTCCTCTGAAGAGCAGGAAGCACTTGTAACCTCTGAGCCATCTCTCCAGAACCCTTTCTAGTTGTTTTTTTAAGATTATTTTTTAAATTATTATTGCATGATGTGGGCAAGGATGTATGCATGTGCCAGGACTCACACGTGGAGGTCAGAACACCACAACCCTGAGGGGCCGGCTCTCTCCTTCCACCTTCATGTGGGTTCTGGGGCTCTGAACTCCATTCCTCAGCCCTGTTCAGGAATGAGCCATCTTGCCAGTCCTGTCCCCTTTTAGAATGACAAGAGCTCTGCGACTTAGCCACTCAGCCACTGAGAAAGTCATCCGGAGAATTGATAGCACCGTCTCTTGGAAGAAGTGACCCACACAGACAATGCCTCTGCTTCTTCCTCCTGGACTTGACACTGATTTTTCTTGTTTAATTTATAGGGCTCTTTCATTGACTTGGCTGCATATCTGCACTTTGATCTACGTCTTCATGCCCTTTTGAGAAAGGGGACAGAGGACTTCGTAAATTAAACGAAGAGGGAAACATTCACAAGGTTCTGGGCATAGCTGTGACAATAAGTTCTTTGAGATGATTTTAGCCAGGGGTTGGATCCAAGTTAGTTTTAGGACTGACAGGTTTATATGGATCAAAGGTTTTAGACCAGGGTGTCTCTTTACTTGGGTAAATGAGAACCTCATGTGAATGAGGCCAAGGAGGAAGTCGAAGGTGTGTTAAAAGATCCGGCTGAACGCTTGTTCCCTTATCCACCCCCTCCCAGAGATAATACTGAATCAGTGTAAACACTTAGAGGCAAAACGTTGGTGGTTACATGGGATCAAGATTATTTTTTGATGGCTCAGTGGTGAAGGCACCTGCTTGCCAAACCTGCCCATTTGAGTTCCACCCCCAGAATCACATGGTGGAAGGAGAGAACTGACTCAGATAAGTTGTCCTCTGACCTCCACACATGCTGTGACATGTGACATGCACACAGAATAAATAAATAAAAAGCTTAAAAGAAAATATCTTCCTACTTCTGCCTTATTCTTCCTCCATCTGAGACAGGATTTCACGTAGCACCTAGGGCCTTGAAGTCCTTATGTAGCTGAGATAACCTTGAACTTCCTATCCCTGTGAGTGCTGGGATTATAGGACTGCATCCTCACGCCCAATTTATACGGTACCAGGGATCAAACCCAGGGCCTCATGCATCCCCATCCCTAGTGCTGCGGTGTTACACCTGCCACTATTACGCATTTTTATTTTGTTTTTGAAACAGGGTGTCATGAAACCCAGGCTGGCTTTGAACTTAGTATATAATCAAGGCTGGCCTTAAACTACTGATACTCTTTGCTTCTCCTCCCAAGTACTGGGATTACAAAGCTAGGGCTTGGTTTCCTTGTAGTCTTCTTGAAATATAAACATTTTCCTGGGGAGGTCAAGACATCGTGCCTTGTAGTTTTCTTGAAAAACAAACATTTTCCTGGGGAGGTCAAGACATCGGTATCTTAAGACTTCAGAGCCGGGGGCTGGAGATATGGCTCAGCGGTTAAGAGCACTGACTCTTCTTCCAGAGGTCCAGAGTTCGATTCCCAGCAACCACATGGTGGCTCGCAACTGCCTTGAATGAGATCTGGTGCCCTCTGCTGGCAGGCAGGCAGAAGACATAATAATAATAATAAAAAAAGACAAAAAAGACTTCAGAGCCAATGAGATTGCTTCTGGGTCTTCCTTCCTGTGGGATCCTGTCGGGGTCTGGGATTTTGCCTCTCCACCAGAAGAGGTGGCTGGCTCCTGGAGTGGGAAGTGGGGAGGGCAGAGATTGTGTGGAAGAGAGAGGAGCTGTGGTGCGACATTGGCCAGTCCCAGTTACTTCCTGGAACCTCAATTTCTTGGCCATTGCATCAAGGACTTTCAAGGACTCCAGTCTTGGCTTCCCTCTCTCTGGCTTGTGTGGTGGAGTTGCCTTCCCGCCCCATGGCCACCTCAGCTCCTTGCTCTGTTTATTCTCAAGCAAAACCTTCCTTCTGTTTACTCAGCAAAGATTCTTCTAAGACGAGCTAAGCACACCGTTTACTCTGCTAACAAGCCTTGGCACATACAGGGAGACTTGTGTTGACATATTCTTGAGCCTCCGTTGACATTCACTGGGTAACACAAACACAGAGACAGCCTGGGAGCACCGGCCTGACACAGTGCTAGGAACCTGCCTGGAAAGGGCCATGCTTTCTGTTTTGGTTGGAATCACCCCCTGAGGTAAAAATAGTACCGTACACACTGAAGAGATTCCAATTTGTAACTGTCCTGGCGGCAATGAGGATATCCTGAAGAGACACTTGTGCCCCCACTTTGGCTGTCACACAATTGAAGCAGTGGACCCCAAGAAATTGGAATTTCCCCCAGAATTTTGTGCTAGGAGAAGGAAAAATGTGAGACCTGGTGCTAGCCAGAGGGGAGCTTGTCTTCAAGGAAGGAACTCCACACAGGAGACTGGAGCTGGACAGTGATGGGCAGGAACCAGGACTGCGTGGCTTTGCATGCTTCTTGTTCTCTAATTAAACCTAAATCTTGTGTCAGGACTCAGAATATGGACTTGGGCATTCTCTGACCTCGTTGTTTTTCTTCCAAATGTAGCTACATTGGATAATCTCCTTTTTCCTTCTCCTCATTATGGCTTGCCTGTTTGATTGGCCGGTTGAAGTGGGTGGCTGAGCCTAGCTGGCTAGCACTGCCAGGGCCCAGGCTCGTCTGGTCCTAACGAATCTGGTAGGTAACAATGATCTCTTTCAGGTTTTGGGTTTCAGTAGCTGAGCACTTGGAAGGTCTCTAAGAAGCTCCCAGGTTTTTCTTCACAAGACCTCATGTGAGCCAGCAACATTTGGGGACCTTGGCACACTCTCACAGTGCCATGGGCTGTGGGTTCAATTCCAGCTATGCTCTTAGTGGCCATGGGAAAATACCTTTCTTCCTCTGGTTTTCAGTGTCCCATTCTCTCTCTCTCTCTCTCTCTCTCTCTCTCTCTCTCTCCTCTTTGCTTGTTTTATTTATTTACTTTTTTAAGACAAGTTCTCACTATGTAGCCCCTTGCTGGCTTGGACAACTCCTCATATAGACCAAGCTGGCCTCAGATTTACAGAGGTTTGCCATCTTTCTGCTTCCTCAGTGTCCATTTTTGTGGTGAGTGGCAGTTGGTTGACTGCACCTTCAGTCTGAGCACCTGTGCTAGAATATTCAAAATTATGTGTTGAGTGAATGAACACACCACATTGGCTGATCTCTTCAACCTGCACCCAAACCCTCCCAAAGGCAGGCTGCATTGAGTCATTGTCTGACAGGATCTGCCAAGGGTGTCACAGGTTCAGATGTGAGGCTGAAGTGGTTTCTCCTGCCTTCTTTGCCTGGCTCCTCTTCTTTCCACCCCAGCAGGTGCTTGTAAAGGGAATGTCTTTTCAGGTGAGAAGGCTGTGTATTAGGTTTGTCTTTGTTGCCCAGAAACTGTTGACATCCAAGACATCCTGTTGCCTTCACTGGGTAATGAAAAATTGATTACTTTTCTCTGACGGCAGGAACTCTGCAGCCGTTCATGCAGCCATTCACCTTGGCCCCCAGGGTGGGAAACGTTTGCTTCTCATTGAACAAGCATTTGCTTCCTCTCAGGAAGTTGGGGTGCTGTAAGGAGAAGTAGAAGCAGGTCTCTGGGATGGGGGTTAGGTATTTTTCTTTCCAATCCCAGTCCCCCCCCCCCACTAATACCCTACCTATCCCATACCCTTTCTGTTCCCTAGGGAGGGGGTGAGGCCTTCCATGGGGGATCTTCAGAGTCTGTCATATCCTTTGGGATAGGGCCTAGGCCCTCCCTCGTGTATCTAGGTTGAGGGAGTATCCCTCTATGTGGAATGGGCTCCCAAAGTCCATTCCTATGCTAGGGATAAGTACTGAACTACTACAAGAGGCCCCATAGATTTCTGAGGCCCGGGGGGGTGGGGGCAGGTCTTAAGGATGCCTCTTGCAGGAGATATGGTCTATTTCTCCTCAGGTGCTGCCAGGTCTGGCCAATGCTGTTGCCAGGCAACCTCTAGCTCAGCTCCTCTCCACAGCATCTCACTGCTCACCCAGCCCATAACATTTCCCCATTTCCCAGGGCCTGGATCCTCCTTGTCCCCTTTTTCGGCTGAACAGCCTGCTTACACCTATGCACTTTGTTTCTCGTCCTGGCTGTGTGTTAGACTGGCTGTTCCTGCACAAAGGAAGCAGCAGAGCCTCTGCGAGAAGCACAGCATTCTAGATCTAGGAAGGGCTTCAGTGTACCCAGCCCTTCTGACATTTACATTTGTGGAGACGCTGCTCAGAGAGGGCAAGTGATGTGTCTGTGGCCACACAGTTACGTGGTCCCAGAACTCAGCATCATGACTCTTGATCAGTGGCTGTGGCATTTGTCTGTTTGCCATGCACATGTCTGGCACCCTCAGAGGCCAGAAGAGTGTGTCGCAGCACACCCTGGAACTGGAGTTACTGATGGTAACTGCCATGTGATGCTGATGGGTTACTGATGAGCTGCCATGTGGATGCTGGAGATTGAACCTGGGTCCTCTGGAACAGCAGCTATTGATCTTAACCACTGAGTCTTTTTCTAGCTCCAAGAAGATTTTCAAAGCTGCCGATGGCTTCCAGAGGGTATGACTGGTGGCATATGTGTCCCACATAATAAAATAAATACATAGAAAATTAAAAGTAGGTTGGAAGTTTTCCCGGGACATAATGGACTGTCAGTCAGCCTTCACCTGTCATTTGTGACAGCAGCCTGGATGAACATGACAGGCACAGAAGGGATGGGCACCAAGTAACCTCTCGTGCAAAGTCAGAAATTGCTGAATTGAGCTGAGGATGTAGCTCGTTGACAGAGAGTCACTTTCCCACCACCGAGACAGCTTCCTATCAGCAAGGCATTGAATAACAGCAACAGTGAACCTGAACTTGTATTTTTGGTGGGGATGGGGGTAGGTGTGACAAGGTCCTGCTATGTAGCCCTAGTTAGCCTGCAACTTGCTACATGGGTCAGGTTGCACTCAAGCTCATGGTGATCCTCCTGCCTCTGACTCACAGTGCTTGGTTTATAGGCAGGTGTCAACATGGCTGGCTGTGATGATATTTTGTTTGTGCTCAAACAAATAAAGCTTGCCTAGAGATCAGAGTGTGGAGGTAGCCGCTAGGTAACCACAGAGGCCAGGCAGTGGTGGCACACACCTTTAATCCCAGTACTTGGTATCTCATGACTTTGATTCCAGTACTTGGAAAGCACATGCCTTTAATCCCAGCACTAGGGAGGAGGAAACAGGAAGTGATATGTCTGGGTGGAGAGAGGAATGTAAGGCACACAGAGACAGGGGCTCACCCCCTTTTGAGGTCTGAGAATTTCATAGAGGTAAGAACTCTAGTGGCTGGCTGCTCTGCTTCTCTGATCTTTCAGCTTTCACCCCCTGATATCTGTCTTTGGGTTTTTATTATTAAGACCAATTAGAATTCACACTATAGCTGACTTCAAAATTGAACTTGCAAGCAAACAGAATGGTATTTGCCAGACATGGAATGGGTGAAATTGGGGCTATATGGATTAAAAGGTCTCATTCAGGCAGAAGGAGTGAGATTCCTGAGGTGTGTTGCATAGCAAGGAGGCCAGAGTTAATAGTAATATGTTGTATACTTCAAAATTGTCTAAATGTAAGGATAAAACATTTTCACTGTGGGAAATAAGGATGAGGGCAATGGATATGTTATTTATTTATTTATTTATTTTTTTCGAGACAGGGTTTCTCTGTGGCTTGGAGGCTGTCCTGGAACTAGCTCTTATAGACCAGGATGGTCTCGAACTCACAGAGATCTGCCTGCCTCTGCTTCCTGAGTGCTGGGATTAAAGGCGTGTGCCACCACCCCCGACTATGGATATGTTATTTATCTCCACTTATTATAATTTTATACAGTTATTCCATGTCACATGGTACCCCGCAAATATATGCCATTATTATTTGTTGATTAGCAATAGAAATAAATAACAAACTCAAGGACAACCTTGTGCCTTTTTCACGGGTGGCCTATCTGGTTCTCAATAGGGCTGAGTCTGTGGAGTTCTCCTTTTGGGCAGCAGGGGGCAGCAGCAACATGGAATAAGGCCGGGTGTCTTGATTATCCAAGCATCCTCTTCTCTTTCTGAAGGATGGAAAAGAGGTGGGGTTGGCTTTCTCCATCGTCTTTGTGAAGTCTCCAGGGAAAGCGCCCAGGAGGACCACCCAAGTGGAGCTGAAAGGAGAGTGAGGATCGGGGAAGAGGAGCTGCGGCTTTGTTGTGTGCAGCACAGGGCTCTGATTCCAGCTGCCTGGGTTTGAGTCTTCACTCAGACTGTGAGGCCTTGGGGAAGACACCCAAGAAGTCGTTTCCTTGGGTGCAAGGGGTGTAATGGCAGCTGTAGATTAGGTAGGATGACTTGGCGCTGTGCCTGCCCTGTGTGGATACCCAACCCACGTGTTCATTATGTAGCAGGCCCAACCTGCCATTTTTTCCCCTCTAGGATCCTGTGACATTGGGAGATGTCAGCCTTTCTGAGTGCACACTTCTCCTGAGGACAGCTGGTCCCACAAATTGCTGTAATCGCTGTATTGAGATTTGCCTCAGCCCGTGCCTTCTCTAGGATGCCTGTGGGGATGGACCCAAGACCCTGCAGTGAATTTCTCAGTGCTCGGAATTCCCTCTGCTCACCTCCCCATCATCATTGCAGGAACTGCACACTGCATATGAGACACCGTGGTTTCTGTTGCACAGTGGAAGACCCCGTGGCAAGGTGATTAGGCTGCCTGAGTTGAATAAATCTTGTCAGTGGGTTGTGCCAGCAGTATGACTTGGGGCAAAATGCTAGATGCCCTTGGGCCTCAGTGTCCCCCGTTGTGCTTTGTATGGTACTGGGACAATTGAGTGAAGGGAAGCAGGGGAGGGGCAGATGCCTGCACCAATCAGGTGTCTGTTTAGCACCTTGAGAACAGGAAGCCATGACTCAAGAAGGAGAGGGGTCTGTTCTCAGTACCAACCAGATGCCTTGTTACCTGCCAGATACTGGTACTAGACACACAGTGTCCCTCCTGTGGGAAGACAGGTATTTATACCTCCGATTTGCAGATGAGGCACCCAAGACTCAGTTTACCTAGGTCTAAAGAGTAGAAAGAACTGCAGGCAGGGGAGGGGTGGCCTTGCAGTTTCTGACACAGAATCCAGAGTTCTGCTTTTCCTTATTTGTGACAGGAGGGAGGGAGGTATGGGGCGGCGGGAGGTGGGGGGCGGTATTTGGTCCTTTTTGTAATAGACTAGAAGGTCAGAGATGACCACATTTCACCCATGCTTTCCCCCCATGCTGGATCCATCAGGGATTTCAAGAGGGAAAAGGGGTCAGTGAGAAAGTAGAGTTCAGGCAGTGTGAACTTCAGTAGGAACTGATGCGGGAGAATGAGAGTGGGCAGCAGGGGGCGCTGTGGCACCAGCAGAAAGCTGCTACTTCCCTGAGGAGGGTCGGGGCTCTTGGGAGACAGGCCCAGACTGGATGAGGCCTAGGAAGGAACTTCTGCCCAAGAGCTGAGGACCAAAGGGGTCTCCAGAAGGCTCCCTCATGGTGGGTATTCTGGGTACTGACTTTGGAATCTGCTCTTTGCTCTTTCTTGATTTGTGACTCTAGTGTTTTAACCTTCTCCCTCCTTCCCCGATGGTTTTGTGTGTGTGTGTGTGTGTGTGTGTGTGTGTGTGTGTGTGTGTGTGTTTGAGCGCTCTAGTGTGTTCATATATGCACACCCGGGAATGTGCTTGTGGAGACCAGAGGTCAACTTTGGATGTTATTCTTCAGGAGCTGTCTATTTCTTTTTTAAAATTTATTTTATGTATATAGGTGTTTTGTCTGCATAAATGGTTGTTCACCATCTGTGTGCCTGGTATCCACAGAGGCAAGAAGAAGGCACCAGATCCCCTGGAAGTGGAGGTACAGATGGTTATGAACCACCACGTGGGTGCCAGGAATTGAACCTAGGCTCTGTTTCTGGAAGAACAGCCAATATTCCTAACCACTGAGCCATCTCTGTAGCCCCACCCGTATTTTAAGACAGGCTCCCTGGATTGTGTGGACCACCCTTGTGGATGAATGTTGAAGGTGATAAAGCTAGGCACATATTATGTAATTCTACTTCTTAAACTCTTAGAAGACACTAGTCCCCTGAGAAGGAAGTGAGTGACTTTGTTGGTTGCTGGGGACAGGGAGTTGGGAGTCTGAATGAGAGTGAACAGGGGACAAAGACATTTTGTGGAAGCAGAGGTTAACATCTGGCACCCTCCTCTACTGCTATGCATCTGAGTTTTTGGGATAGACTTTGTCACTGAACCTAGAGCTCACCAGTTCAGCAAGGCTGGTTGGCCAGCAAGCACCTGGAATGTCTTTGTTCCCCCTAGTGCTGGGTTAACAACTGTATGCAGCCCTATCTGGCTTTTGCTTTGGTGCTGGGGACCTGGACACAGGTCCATTGAGCCATCATCTCCACAGCTCCTTATTTTCATATTTAAAAAATTGTTTTAGATATTTGGCTTGGTTTGTTTCAGCAAGGAAAATTTTATTTGATAGAGACTTTCATATAGTCAAGACTGGCCTCAAAACTCCCTATGTAGCTGAGGGTGACCTTGAACTTTTGATCATCCTGTTTCTACCTCCAGAGTTTTGGAATCCAGGCATTAGCTACCATGCTCCACTTTTCCATTATTTTTAAAGAGGAAAAATTATATTGTAGCTTGTCAGCCCAAGTCTCTTAACCAATTTCCTAAAATCTAGTAAAATATACCAATGTGTTTCTATGTGCTACACACAATCATGTTCAGCTGTAAAAAGCTTATAGCTTTGCTTCCTGGTCACACCAGGACTAATAGGGACATTAACAAGCAGTCACTCTGCTGCAGGGCTCTACCACTCAGTGCCAGCAATGGCCAAGGGGCACCATACCCCTCATTATCTAACCTCCATGTATTTCAGAATACAACTTAATTCATTCTGCTAATTGTTTTAGGAAAGTCCTTCCATCCTTCTCACACATACTGTTTTGTTGTTTTTAATGTTATACTGGGGACTGGCAAGATGGCTGAGCAGGTTAGAACACTTTCCACTAAGCCTGAGGACCCAAGTTTGATTCCCAGGATCTACATGGTGGAAAGAGAACAGACTCTCACAAATTGTCCTCTAATTTTCACACATGTACACACACTAGATAAAATGTAATTTAAGAGAGAAAGTGAGCCGGGTGGTGGTGGCAAATGCCTTCAATCCCAGCACTCAGGAGGCAGAGGCAGGTGGATCTCTGTGAGTTCAAGACCAGCCTGGTCTACAAGAGCTAGTTCCAGGACAGCCTCCAAAACCACAGAGAAACCCTGTCTCGAAAAACAAAACAAAACAAAACAAACAAACAAATAAAAAAAGACAGAGAGAGAGAGAGAGAGAGAGAGAGAGAGAGAGAGAGAGAGAGAGTGAGAAAAGGGCACACAGGAATTTGGAAACATATGTAATATGTTGTTCCCATGTAAACACTACCCACAAAGCTTGCTCCTGACAATGTGTGAAGTCAGGGAAGCGTGGTCCTGTAGGGAGCCTGCTGGAAGGAGGCTTCTGCAGGGCATCCCTGATTCCATCCAAGCTCCAAGGACCTTACTCAGTTCCCTAGGAAGAGACCAAGAGGTCGGGAGTCTTTTTCTGGGTCATGTGGTGACTGTGGCAGGATTCAGTTGGGATGTCAGGCTCCTGGGTTTGGGTGGTGACCCTGAGCTCTGCATCAGCTCCTCAGGTCCGCACTGGAGCAGCTGTGGTGGTGCAGGGCTCTGAATCTGTTTACTGGACAAGTCAATTTGTACGTGGACACTGCCAGCTGCACTCAAAGAGCTGACTGTGGTCCTGTCCCTGCTTTTGGAAGGTCAAGGACTCTCAGTAAATACACCTGCTGGTTGTTTACAAAGCTCAGTCTGGGGGCCAGATTAGGCATTTCCTTGGGGGGCAAGCCAGGGAGTAGCTGCTAGCCTAGGGCCTGGGAAATCAGACCCGGGGGGCAGTGTCTTTGAAACCTGTCTGCCCATGTGTTGCTGGAGTGGGGAGGACAGAGCGACGTGGCTTCTGACAAAGCCACTCTGTGATCTCCGTATTCGTTTGGTGTGACACCGTGGGGCTCTTAGCTGGCTTCCCCAGGCTCTGTGCCGTGACTATCTCTAGAACATTCTCTGGAAGTAGAACAGGATGGATACCAAAACAGGCTAAGGACACCTGGCAGGAGCTGCTCTAGGGAGCCATGGGTCTGGAAACTGCACTGGCTAGGAAGCCGGGTGCTGTCTGTCCACTTCATCTTTGATGCAGCGAGTCCACTGGGCCTCTAGGACACATTGTGCACCATCAGGTCCTGTTTCTTAGCCTCTCAGTCTGGAGGATCTGGGATGGATGGGAGGGGAGGAGCAGCTAGCAGGTGAAGCCCGCACAAGGCTAAGTGGATGAAAGAAGCTGAGGGGTTTGGGTGGTACTAGAGGCTGGAAGGGATGAGCCTTAGAGTTCCAGAGCGAGCTGGATGCAGAGGAGGGGGCTGGGAGGACACTCTTTTCAGGTTCTACAAAGCTGCATGCTCCATTCTGTCATGAGGTCTTTGCAGACCTCCGTATCTTTCATTTATTATTCTTTGTGTATACACAGAGGTTTGGAGGACAGCCTTGTGAGGTTGCTTCTCTCTTACAAGGAGGGGATTGAACTCAGGTTGCCAGGCCTGACTTTACAAGCTGAGCCACCTGTCCCCACCCCCAGGCCTCTCTCTAGATCTCAGTTCTCACTCTCCCTTCTCCTTTTATCCCCTCTTTCTGTTCTTTCCCCTTCTTCTCTTTCCTTTTTTAAAAATGCTTGTCTTACCTGCTCACGAGGGAGCTCCTGAGAAGCAGGGACACACTGCCACTTTCCATCTTTAGGCTAGTCTAACATGTGCTTATGTGGACTCAGCTGCTAAAGGTCACACGGGAGTGGCTAGCCCCTCATTTCCTGCTCTGGGGGAGCCCAAAGCCCTTTAAGGCACAACATCCTGAAAAATCTAAGTATCCACTTTGCCTTTAGCCACCAGCCTCTACCTGGTTTTCATTTACTACCTTGTGACTTTCCATTATCTCTTCATTAGAGTTGAGCCAAACATCGGGCCTGGATCTTTTTCCTTGACCCTCTTGTTTCAAGGTCACGGTAGCGATGAGACATTATTGAGCTTCCTGTATCAGCGGGAGGGGTTCCCTGTGTAAAACACTGTCAGGTTTTCACACTTGACTTTCCAGGCTCTGCCAGCTTGCATACACCTGGCTTTTCTTCACTTCTCTCTGTCTTCCCTTCCCTCAGGCTCCAGCCTTCCCAAATGGATTCCTCTCAGCACAGCCTGGCTCTATAGAACCAAGGCATCAGCTAGGCTGGGAGCCTCACTCAAGAGGACCTGCCATCAGCAAGAAGAGCCTGTGTCACAGACCGAGGTCCTCCAGGGACTCAGAAGCCCGGGTCCTCCAGGACTTGGCCTGAGGCACCTTTGCCTCTATCTGCCCAGAGGCCTTCTCCCTCTCCGCTCTCCTCCTGCCAGCTCTGGTGGGACCTGGCACAGATTCATCCTGCAGTCTGGAGTCAGATCTCAAAAAACTGCCTTCCTGGGGAGACAAGCACCTGAGAACCGACGAGCCACCTTTTCCAACAGTCATGTTGTTCTCCGAGATCTTAATCTCTCCTGGCCAGCTATGCTGGAAAAAGCTTCTAGGCGAAACTCGATCTTTCTGAGCAAAGCTGGGGCTGTCCTTCCGCCTATTCGTCTATGCCAAAGGTGTGTTTTGCCTGGGGAGAAGCACCTCCTTGTGGTGGTGGTCAGCCTACAGCTACCCAAAGCTCACAGAATCGGTGTGAGTCCTCATTTCCTCTGCCTGTGGGGAGTGCCCGGCTGACCCTGGGCATGAGGATTCAGTGAGGGCCTCCCAGCTGCCCTTTGCTTGGAGGAGGATGTGGGGGGGGTGGGGAGAGGGAAGAAGCTTGTAGTTCTACATTGGCAGCAGCTTTCCAGGCAAGTAGGTCACTGTGTGATCTTGGCCATGCTTTCTAATGGTCTAAGGCCTTAGTATAGGTGTCTGTAATCTGCTGTCAGTAGAACTGCTGGGGCCAACGCCAAGATACCTGCTAACCAAAGGGCTTTGGGCAAGAACTCCAGGAGCTTCAGCTAGCCATTCAATCACTCATTGTCTGGCGGGGCATGTGGCTTAGTTGATAGAGTGTTTGCTTGATGTTCAAGAAGCCCGGTTTGATCCCCAGGACCTCATAGATCAGGCATTGTAGTGCACACCTATAATCCTAGGACTTGGGAGGCAGGAGAATCAGGAGTTCAAGATTATCTTCTGCTGCATAGCAGTTCTGAGACCATCCCACAATAAAACCAACTCAAAAACCCACCACTGATTCCAACAACAAACAAGAACTCTTGCTAAGAGCCCTAACTTACTTTGTATGTGACACTGACTTTGGCATAGCCATACCCCTCTCTGGGTCTTGTTTCTTTTTTGGAGGGGGTTCCTGTGAATTGCTTAGGTTGCTCTTGAACTCATAGGTTCATCATCTTTATATTATATTATACATTCATTGTACTAATTTGCTAGTTTTTATGAGATGGATTTTTTTGGGGGGGGGTTGGTTTTACAAGACAGAGTTTCTCTGTGTAGCCCTGGCAGTAGTGGAACTCACTCTGTAGACCAGGTTGGCCTCTAACTCAGAGATCCATCTGCCTCTGCCTCCCAAGTGCTGGGATTTAAAGTCGTGTACCACCACCACCTGACAGGGCAGTTTTACTCTATAGCCCAGGCTGTCCTTAAACTTGTGGTAATTTTCCCGCTTCAGCCTCCTGAATGCCAGGGTTACAGGTGTGAACCACCACACCCACTTTCAAGTCAGTCACCTCAGCCTCTGCAGGAGTTGGGCTAACAGATACACACTAACACATCATTTGAAGCTCACAAGTCAATGGGCTTTGCTAAACGCATATCTAATATTTTGATCTCCCCAGAAAGTTCTCCTGTGCTCCTGTCAGTCATTACCTCCCCCCACCACTTCTCTTGTGCTTTCCAGCCTGTGGCAGATACTCCTGTGCTAGTGTCCAGGTAAGCTCTTCTGGATCTGCCTACTCTCTTTCAGTGCTCATGACACACATTGTTGGTATATCAGCCACTTGTATCTTTTTTTTTTTTTTAATGGTTTTTCGAGACAGGGTTTCTCTGTATTGTTTTGGAGCCTGTCCTGGAACTTGCTCTGTAGACCAGGCTGGCCTTGAACTCACAGAGATCCACCTGCCTCTGTATCCCAAGTGCTGGGATTAAAGGCATGCGCCACCAACGCCCGGCCAGCCATTTTTATCTTGCCGTGTCGTCAGTGTTCACTCATGGGTAGAACCTCAGGTTGGATGGTTGGGCTGTTTCTGCCTCTCTTTCTATCTTTTGGCTGTTATGGATAAAGGTTCTGCATATCTCTCTGTGTGAATTTTGATTGACTGTAAGATGTTATTCTCTGGGGTACATAACAGTGATGGCAACTGCTCAGATATATGTTACATACTCACCTAATTTTATTTTATTTTTATTTATTGTGTGTGTGCCATGGTATGCATATGGAGGTCAGAGGACAGCTTGTGGGTCTCTGGTCTCTCCTCTTAGCATGTGGGTTCTGGGGATAGAACTCAGATCATCAGGCTTGGTGGCAGGTGCCTTTACATACTCAGCCACCTCACTAGTTCTGTGACTAACTTTAAAGGAAACAGTGGCACTGTTTTCTACAATCCCGTGCCCTGTGCATTCCTGGAGGCTATGCGCACTCTGCTTGCTCCACACCATTGTCGGTACCTCATGTTGTTTGTTGGTCTTCCTTCATCCTTCAGCATCCATCACCCCAGAGTCCCAGGTCTTCCACAGCTTCTCATCTCCCCTCTTATCTCATTCCCAGGCTAGCTTCTGAGGCCTGGCTTTACCCTGGGCACGATGCCAGGCATCTAAGATCTGAAAACTCCAGTGTCAACTTGGCTTTGATGCCTGGCCCAAGAGAACAGTTCAAATGGAGCCTTTTAATTCACCAAAGCAGACAGACCAGGCCTTTCAGAATCTCTCAGGGCTGCATCTCTCAGGGCCAAGAACTTCACTTTGCTTTTGTTCATGGCCACTTTCTCCTTAAGATTTGTTGTTCTTATGTGTATGCATATGGTGTGTGTGTAGGGGTGTGTGGGCTGGACAGAGGGCAGAGGACATCATTTGTGGGGTTGGTGCCAGGGATCAAATGCAGCTGTCAGGCATGTGCTGTGAACACTTCACCGGCTGATCCATCTTGCCAGCTTAGTTTGTGCAATCTTTGAGAGCTCCATTTTGGAGAGAGAACACACAGCAAAAACAAACAAACAAAATCCCACTTAGTTTGGTTTCGAAGTGTTTACTTCATGTTTATTCTGTCTGTGTTCCAATGCCACCATCTCAGAGGCCCCTTTATGATTGCTAGGAGCAAGGCGAGGTTTGGTGAGGGAGGCCTGAGTTTAAACAGTTTAAAAACATTGATTTTATTTCCCTCGTTAGGCAGGAGAGAGAAGGCAAACATCAGGGCATGTCTATGGAGGCCATTTTGGGAGTTGTTTTGCTTCTCCCTTCCCAACATTGGTTCGGGGGTTTGAACTTCAATTGTTAGGCTTAGCAGTGAGTGTCTCTATCCACTGAGCCATTTCAACAGTCTAGTTGTGTAATCTTTGACCATTTCTCTTTAGAAAAATAACTCACAATAAGGAACACAATGTTCAGTCTGGAGTGGCAACAGGGAGGGGTCCAGCCATCCAGTCACCCTGAACCTGAGGCCTCAGGAGCTTTGGCTAAAGTTGCTTGTTTTTGTCTCATCTCATGAATCAGGGTCTCCAGAGTACCCTTGCTCTCTCGCTGAGCCCCGCATCCTGATTCTTTCTCTTCACTGTGTGGCACTACCCACCGTCATGTTCTGTTTCTCCCTTGCCTCTCTGCTGGAAGGCATGCTCTGTGGGGACAAAGGTCCATGGACCATTGCTGTCCCCCCCTGGCTCCCAGAACAGCCATGTCCCGTGCTTGATACACATTGCCCAAATGAGAACATTCATGTTTCCCCAGCTCTGCTGGCTTGTGCTCTGTGGAAGGGGAATCTATAGAGAAGCTACTAGTAAGCTCATATGGGTGGTCTACAGTACAACAAAGTCACAGTGAAGGAAGCATGGGGCTTTGGGAGACAGATTCTGGTACCCGTTGAGTGCCTACCATGGGCCGGGCTCTTTTCAGACATGTTCCTGTTTTGTGACCAACCTTGCTATAGTGACATCTAGCCTTGCCAGTGTATTTGTGTTAGTGGCTACACCCCCTTTGGGTGTGGCTTCAGGTGTGTACTGACTGGAAGGTAGGGAAGTGTGAGATGGGGCTCTCTCTCTCTCTCTCTCTCTCTCTCTCTCTCTCTCTCTCGGGTCAAGGATTGGGCCAGGAGGGCAGAGACTGAATCTTCTGGAGCAAGAAGGCTGTGGCGGTTCTTTACTATTACCTGTGTAAATTGTTCCCCAAGAAAACACCCATTTATTATTTATCTTGGGTCTAGTGAACTCATTGTTTCCCCACCATCATCTTCCTGTGTACTTTAGTCCAGTCTTGAATGACAATACTTCTGCCTTAGCCTCCTGAGTATTGGGGTTACAGTCATGTGCCTCCAAGCCAAGCCAGACATAATCATCGTAGAGTCTCCCAGCAACCTTCCAGGGAAGGTGTCCCCATTTTGTAGGACACGGAATGATGGTGAGGTGAAGTTGTGTCACATCACTTCACAGTGGGAAGCTGGGATCTGCACCCAGGCTGCCAGTTTCCCTGGCTTCACAGTGCCCTGGTGAGGTTCCTCTGTGTGCTCAGCACCCCTCTCCCAGAGCTCCATTCTTCACTGCTCTAGTGTGGCTAGCCAGGGTCTACCGGGGTCAAGTGCTGAGAGCTGAGCTGTAGGTGATCAGGAATGAAAGGCTCGGAGGAGAAAGATCATGTTCCCTGATGGGCCAGAAGATCAAGGGAGGCTCCAGCGTCCTCTACCCCTACCCCAGGCAACAGTCCTGCCTAGATCAGCTGGAATGAAGACATGGGGATTGGCCCCAAGGAGGGTGAGCTTTGAGCAGTTTCTAGAACTTGATGCCATGGGAGAAAACCACACAGGTACCCAAGGGCTCAGATTAACCTTCCTGTGCCAAATGCCAGAAATGTCATTAGTTTAGGCCCCTGAGCACCTGGGTGACAGACTATGCTAATGGTCCTTCTATACACACTAAGTCACCTACTTCACAGGTTGACATAGGGATTAAGGAAAGGCCCAGCATATGCAAATGCTTAATAGATGTGGATTCGCTCTTTCTCCATTCTTATTAAAAGGTCTCTAACTTTGGACTTTAAGCTAGAGCCTCCCTGGCAACCTGTCACTGTCTTTGTTTGGAATGCTCATCTTGGCCTAAGCCCTGTCAAAGGTGTCATCTTCAGAGGGATACAGGAGCAGTTCAGACTGCTAGCTGCTCTTGCAGAGGACACAGGTTTGATTCCCAGTACCCGCATGGTTCCCAGTACCGCAACTTTTAGGCTTTTATTTATGTCCTGCCATATGCGGCACTGCCCACCCACCGTCTCTTCTTCACTCTTCCTCTACAAGGCCAAGTGTATTCTCCCACTTGGTGGATGGAGAGTGGAGGCCTTAACTTAGCAGAAAGCAATGCAGCTATGGGGGACGACGGCCACAGATGATCTTCCCTTTTCTGGAGCACTTTTCTCGTGAACCAGCCTCCTGACTTTGACAGAAGCTGAGAAAACAATGTAGCTGGACTTTTAAATCATCTACCATTTATTTACTGAATTCCTCTTCTGTGTGGCCTGAGGGAGACTAACCTTCATGCTTATCTTCAAGGAGCTCAGAGAGCAGGAGGGAGACTGAGCAGTGGGGAGGATTCTAAAAGAATGTGCCAGTTGCAGGTCAGCTGAGAACTCTTGCAATTAGGCTGCCTCTTCTCATCTGGGAGGCGGGAGCCTCTAACCTCAAGCCCCTCAGTACCTCTTCAGCAATGTACATGCATGTTCTGGTCTGCACACATGCCTGCCTGAAAATGTGTGCAGTGCCGTTGATGAAGGTAAGTGAGATGGGGTTGCTGCCTCTGCATGGCCATGCAATCCTCCTTCTGGAATCTCAATCTTGATGTCTTTCAGATGAGAGTTTTGATACAACACAGGCCTGTAGATGATTAGGATAGCATTTTTTTTTAAAGTTTTGTTTTATTTTATGTGTTTGGGTGGTTTGCCTGCATGTATGTCTGTGAACCACACGAGTGCCTGGGTCAGAAAAGGACATTAGATCTCCTGGAACTGAAATTATAGATGGCATGAGCTGCAACCTGGGTGCTGGGAACTGAACTTGGATCCCCTTCAAACTCACAGAGATCCACCTGCCTCTGCCTCCCGAGTGCTGGGATTAAAGGTTTGTGCCACCACCACCCAGCTAATTTTATTTTTAATTATGTGTATATGTGTGTGTCTGGGTATGTGAACATGAGTGCAAGTGTCTGAGGAAGCCAGAAGAGGGCACCATATCCACTGGAGCTGGAGTTACATGTGCTTGTGAACCATCCAATATGGTCACTGGGAATGTGGTTCAGCTATAGAGTGTTTGCCTAGTATGGATAAAGCCCTGGGTTCCATCCCCGGAACCACACAGATGAGCATGCCTATAATCCTAGCACTTGGGAAGTGGAGGCAGGAGGATCAGAGGTTCAAGGTTATCTTTGACTATATAGTAAGTCCAAGGCCAGCCTGGGTGACATGAGATCCTATCTCAAATAAACAAAACAACAAAAGAAAGAGTGATACAACATGCCCATGACTCATTCAGCCCCCTCTGGCTCTCCACCCTGCTCATGCTGGGGCTTGAGCCTGGCACCTCTCACATGCTAGGCCCTGCACTCCTCCATGGAGCTACAACCCAGCCCTCAGCATTCTGCCATTCATAAGGAAATGGATTCTTGATGAGTTGAATAAATTTGATATTTTGCAAAACACTGACTGCAGTTCATTGAATGCCTATTGTTTTTCCCTCATAAGAGAAGTAAAAAAATAGATTTTAAAATATTTACCATGTGTGGGAGTAGCTGCTGAAGATGCTTATTATGTATGTGAAGAACTCGAAAGGTGCCTGGCAGAGAATTCAGATTCCTAGGCTGTACAGAAGTTGGCAGGGAAGACAGCTGAGAGCCTGTCTCTCCTCGACCCTAACATTCTGTGGCTCTCTTATTTGTGGATGGACAAAGCCTGTTTATAACTTTTGGAGTCTGGCTTCCAGCACAGTGGCAGAGATTCAGGAATGTGTTTGCTGGGAGTCACTCGGGAAACAAGGCCTGATTGTCTTTCCTCCTGACTCTCAGGACACGCTCGGAAGAAATATCCTCAAACCCATATTGCCCACAACCTCTTCACAGTGGCTATGATACTCTGGGGAAAAAGGCTGGAACCTGGGGGTCAGGAGATGTGGATTTGTGCTGTCGACCAAAGCTGTGTGGTCTCCAGAAAGTTTTCTTCTTTTTCCTGCCTCCTCTGTTCTGGTACAGGTGGGCTTCCACTTGGGTGTTCTCCGTGGACACTTTCAACTCTGGGTGGCTGCGGTCTTTGGCCAAGTGCAAGGAGGAAATGTTTGACATGATGCATTGTCACGTGGTAGATATGGACACCAGAAGCCTTGATGTGCTAGAGGACCTTATAAAAGTCAATGCTTTCCTCCAAGTTCATGAGATGCTGAGTGCTTGCTTCATCAGTGTGATCTGATGTTGGCAGCAGATGTCTCAGATCTAGAAAGTCCTGGACCTCTAAGTCAAAGGAATCCCCCATCACTCCTGCAGATTCTGGCTGAGCCCAGAAGATCACCAGGCTCTTGAGGTGCAGATGAGGCCTAGAGTTAAATCAGCCCTTTTCTTTCTTTCCACATCTAAAAGCCTTGTGCTCATGGAGATCCACATGTGTGGGGACTCTTCCAAGCACTTGGAGAAGCTAGTGAACATGGCTGGCTGTGTGACTTTGAATCGTGCTGAGATCTGTCGTTCTGCCCTATACCCTGTCAACTCTCCCTTCCCTTGTTGGCTTCTCTCCTTCTGGTTTTTGATGTACCACCCCTTCCCTGCTTTGGATGTCAAATTCCTTTTCCTACTATTTCTCCGCACCGTTCAGCTGTTCAGCCTGCAAGTGCAAATATCGAAACCTTACAGGAAGGGCTGGAGAGGTGGTTAAGAGCACTGGCTTTTCTTCCAGAGGATCCGGGTTCAGTTTCTAGGTCACACAATCATCTGAACCTCTAGTTCAGGGGATTCGAAGCCCTCTTTAGGACTCTGTGGGTACCAGGCAGTCATGTGGTATACATGCAGGCAAAACACCTATGTATGTGACATACTAAAATAAAAATGTAAAAACACCAGCCAACAGCTTACCAGGCAAAAAAGACTGGGGAGAGGGATCATTCTACAGAAAGGAATTTGGGTAAATGGGCCAAGAGAAGTCTCAGTGAGTAAATACTCTTCCTGAGCAATCTTGGTGACCTGAGTTAGATTCCTAGAACCACCTAGAAGTGGAAGGAGAGACTGACTTCACAGGTGTGACTTCATAGGTGTGCTCTGACCTCCAGACTCTCACCATCAGCTCATGGCACACGTGCCCCCCATTCATAGGGGATTCAGGGACAAGAATAATAAATTTAATATACAGAAAGGAGGCCTCAAAAAGAGTAAAAGCTGGCCTAGGGAGATGACTCACTGAATAAGGCACTTGCTATGCAAGCCTGAGTATCCGAATTCAGATCCCTAGCACTCACATAAAGCCAGATGTGGCAATGCACCTCTGTAATCTCAATGTGTCCACTGAGATGGGAGGCACAAATAGGGAACTCACTGGAAGACTGCAGGCCAGCTAGCAGGGGGCATGTGGCAATTAAAAAAAATAGAGACCCTGTCTCAAATAAAGTGGAAGGAGAGGAGCAATATCCAAGGCCGTCCCCTGTCTCATGCATGCTCACTGTGGCATTGCCTGGTCTTGTGCTGTCTTTTGGGCAGGCCCACCCGGTGAGAACATCCTGTACTATTCAGCATAGCACTTTCCCTCTCTGGCTGCAGTCCAGCTCCACTCTGTGTTATTCCTCCATCATCTATGATGGCACCTTCACTGGATCTTCCTGTGCGGGCCTCTGGCTGCCTGCCTGTATGGGAACTTGGAAGGTCTGGGAACTTGGCTTTGAGCATTCATCCATTGGGAGTTGGAGCCAGGTCTCTCCTTCTGGAGCTGACATGGTGAATTTCCCCACCGTGCTGGCATGCCCTCAGAGCTGGTCCTGGAGGATGGACCTGGTGGGGATGTAGAGAACAGAAGCTGGGAAAGCAGCCTTAGAAAGGGATGCCAATGGGCAAGCAGTACCATGCTCCCCTCCCCAGTTTTGGAGCTCTCCATGGTGCACGAGTGCACACAGCAAGCTAGAGGGGTGACCACGGTTGTGTAGGGGTGGCTGTCAGCTCTGAGCAGGAAGTGGCTTGTCTTGGTTGGGGTGTAGAGGAGAACTGTGCTTTGGGATGTGACTGAATGGATAGATATCAGGAGAAAGTGAAGGAGTGGAGGGAAGGGAGTAGGGGACATGCATGTGGGCACTTGGCAGGAGCTTCTCAGGGGCCCCACACCTTGGAAGGTGAGAAGGCAGGAAGGGACTTGCTGAGACAGTCCACCTTAGCAGGTGCACAGGGAGGATGAGGTCAGATGGAGAAGAGAAAAACACTGCTGGTGGAGAGAGCAAGTCACATGACTCAGGCAGGAGACTGAGCAGTTGGTCTGTCTAGTAGGCCACAGGGTAGAGGGTGAGGCTTCTGTAAGCTCTGTTCAGCGCTTTGGGCTTTGTTGGATAAGCTATAGCGGATCATAGGAGGGTCCTGAGCAGAAGAGAGACAATGGCTGCTGCATAGTGAGCTCGAGGCCAAGCTGGGATGTAAAACAGCAAACAAACAAACAAACAAACAAAACTCAAACCAAACCAAAACAGCCCCCAAATTCCCCCCACCAATAATACAGGGACCAATGAGATGGCTCAGTGGGTAAGGGCTCTGGCTGCCAATCCTGATGACCTGATTCTGTTCCAGAACCATGCAGTGGAAGGAAAGAACTGACTCTCACAAGTTGTCCTCTGACTTCCACATGCACATCATGTCACGTGTGTGCTGTCCCCAAATAAATAATGTAAAACAAACAAACAAGAACCAAACCAACAGAACCACCCGATAACACAGAACAAAGCAAAAAGTCAACAAAAATCCTCTTTTTTTTGAATTTAGTAAGAGTATTTTTTTCAGATGTTTTTTATTTGAATTAGAAACAAGATTATTTTACATGATAATCCCAGTCCCCTTCTCCCTCCCCCCTACCACCCCCCAACTAAAACCCTACCTATCACATATCCTTTCTGCTCCCCCTGGATGGTGAGGCCTTCCATAGGGTGTCATCAGAGTCTATCGTATCCTTTGGGATAGGGCCTAGGCCCACCCCCGTGTGTCTCAGCTCAGGGAGTATTCCTCTATGTGGAATGGACTCCCAAAGTCCACACCTATACTAGGGATAAGTACTGAACTACTACAGGAGGTCCTGTAGATTTTCAAGGTTTCCAGGTCCTATAGATTTCCAAGGTTTCCTCACTGAAACCCATGCTCCTGGTGTCTGGATCAGTTCCATGCTGGTATCCCAGATATCAGTCTGGGGAACAAGAGTTCCCCGATGTTCAGGTCAGCTGTTTCTGTGGGTTTCACCAGCCTGGTCTGGACCCCTTTCCTCTTCACTCGTCCTTCTCTACTAGATTCCAGTTCAGCTAAGTGATTAGTTGTGGGTGTCTGCTTCTACTTCCACCAGCTGTTGGATGAGGGCTATCGGGTGGCATATAAGTCAGTCATCAATCTCATTATCAGGGGAAGGCATTTAAGGTAGCCTCTCCTCTGTTGCTTAGATTGTTAGCTTGTGTCATCTTTGTAGATCTCCAGACATTTCCCTAGTGCCTGATTTCTCTGTAAACCTAAAATGTCTCCCAACAAAAATCCTCTTTAAGTATTTTTTATTTCTTATATTATGTCTTTAATTTCTCTGGAGTGTGTGTTGCATATGTATACATGTTTGCGAGTATGAGGGGGTTTTGGTGTATGTGTTAGCATGTGTCTATGAGTATGTTTGTGTTTCAGATGTGTGTATGTGTGCATGTGTGGATGCGTGCATTTCTCAGCTGCCTGGAAGGGTTTTGGAAGATCAGCCCTCTGACCTCTCATAACCTTTCCTCTGGGTGCAGATGGAGGGCATGGTCTGGGACAGTAGAGCAGAGGGAACCAATTATAGTCTTTTCTCTCCCGCTCCCTCAAGGAAACTCACTTTTAATTTCCTCTGTGATTATCCTGCTTATTACCAAACAGGCTGGTGGCCGGCTTCCCTTTGATTTCTCCTCTTAGTCTCCCGTATGTCCGTTCCACCTTCCACATCCCCTTTCATTTCTCCTGTTTTATATTTAGCCCAGACTCTTGAGAAAATGTGCAAGCCACACTGGTCTCACCACTTGTTCTGGGTCAGTTTTGAGCTCTGTGTCAGCATGCTTGTCTCTGGGGGCAGTGGTGCCCCTTAGCATAGAAGTGAGGTAGCCTGAGAAGGATGTTCATGCTGAGGCCTGGGCAGAGCTGATCCTTTCTTCAGGGACCATGAAGCCCCCTTCCCTGCCTTGCATGTTCAGATGCAATGTGACTGAGGTGATCTTTCACCCATTCCACAAATATTTACTGGGCACCTACTGTGGGTCTGGTCTGTGACTGGAGATGGGGCTTCACAGGAACAAAAGGCCTGTTGTCCCTGCTCTCAGTGGCCTGCATGGCCTTGTGTGTATGTACATGTATGTATGTATGTATGTATGTATGTATGTATGTATGTATGTATGTGTGGATACCACAGTCCACCTGGCATTGGTATCATTCCTCAGAAACCACCTGCCTTATCTTACGAGACAGGGTATCTTACTGGGACCCGAGGTTTATTGATTAGGCCAGGGTGGCTGGCCAGAGTCCTAGGGATCCATCTGTCTCTGCCTTCTTAGTGCTCAGATCACATGAGTGTGCCACCACACCCACCTGGATGCTCTGACACTGGTGCTGTGGATCCAATTCAAGTCCTCATGCTGTGGCCTCTCCAGCCTGGAGCCTTCTTCATGGCAGCATCTTAAAAGAAAGTGTGGAGGCCTCTCTCCCCACCTACTACTTTTCCATATTTTTGCCTATTGCTCAGCAGAGTGAAACCTGGAATGTGACAGGAGCTTGGCAAGCATTAACCATGGGTTCAGAGATGGGGGAGGGGCAGGGCGGTCTAGGGAGTGATGAGGGGCTGGGGGACCAGGAAGGAGCTTGAGTGTACAAGGTCCCTGGTATCGTGCACAGTCCCTGTAGTGAGGAAAAAAAATTGAGGCAGAAAGGGCCTTGAGATAATTGAGTTGGTGGCTTTCATGTTCCTCATTCAGACACTGGGCTGAGGGCCAGCTCTGCTGGCGAGGGCGTGAACCCTGCCCTGCCCCAGCATGCAGGGTGTCATTCGCTGAAGTCCCTTCCTGTCTCATGTAGCTGGTATCTTTCTTTGTTCGCAGATCTCAATTATGTGTATCATCCCAGCAAAGGAGAGGGCTTCGAGCAGAAAGGTCAGCCATATGGCGCCTCGGGCCAGCGAGGACTTGATTGCCCTGCTGTTCCAGCCAAAAGCTCCCTGAATCCCTGGGCTCAGCAGGAGCTGGGGCACAGAATTCTACCTAGGCTGCAGGTGCTGGTGTCTGTACTGCAATTAGACTCACATGTTTAACCCCGGAGGGCAAAGGGGATGGCTGTTGCCATGGGGAGTACAGGTTTCACCAGAGCCCCTCAGAGCTGGTTCAGAGACAAGATGGTCCCTTGATGAGCTCACTGCATCACAGTGGGCTATTTTAGGAGCTGGCTCTGGGGTGCAGACAGACTTGCTGACTTTTGCATCTGGTGCTTGAGGGCCTCAACAGCTGATCAGCCTGTCACTTCCCAAGCCCACTGCCCTAGTTCTGCCTGTCATCTTCCTTTTGTTCTGCCTGCTTTGTCATCTGTACTGGTACCGTTTCTCTGAAATCAGGGTAGGCAAGGTCTCAACAAATACCAGCCTGGAAGCAGATGCTTAGAGGATTGCATTGGTTTCTGAAGACTGCTGTCATGCAGTACAACGAGCACAGTATTGTTGCCTGAGTCAGATGAGCAGTCTTTGGGGCTGGGAGGCTGGAAGTCTGAGGTCAAGGTGACCACAGGGCTGTGCTTTCTGCAATGGCCATAGGGGAGAATGGGTTGCATCCCTTTCTCCTGGTGGCATTTGGTGTCCCATATCTTGAAACTGCCTGTGACTCCAGAGGATATGACACCCTCTTCTGGCTTCTGCAGGAACTTCACACACATGGAACACACACATGGAACACACACACACACACACACACACACACACTTGTAACAGACTAGAATATTAAAAGCTCATAGATACCACAGATATCTGTGGGTATTCGTTAAGCACAGAATAGTGACTGTGGGTGCTGTTACTGTTCCATGTGGATTTTGAGTCAGAGAAGGTGGGACACAAAGTGGAGGCTGTGTCAGAATGTGGAGGTAGCCGGCCCTCTAGAACTGTGGAAGTGTAGTGATGGTGAGCACCCAGCATGGGGCACTGCTCGGTTACCACTTCACCTCCCTACTGGATGTTACTGTGAAAATACCCTACAACTGGGCCAGGACACCCACCTTTGTGTATGGGGGTGTCCTCAGCTCAAGGTAGATGAGTAGGGCTCTGTGTCTCAGGCAAAGTGTCATCAGCCAAGGCTGTAGCTGACTTAAGTGGTTTTCTATTCTAGTGGGAGGCAGATTGCAGCAGCCTTCTGTAAAGTATCTTTCCCCAGGCAACCCACAGAACAGAACTGTAATGCAAGCATGATGACAGGGACAGGTCAGGAGAAGGGGAACTGGTAGGGTATTTTCCAGGTTTCCTGGTGTGTGTGTGTGTGTGTGAACAGAAGAGAAGGAAGGGAGGAGGGTGGTGAGGATGCAAGGTTTGTGTTAAAGCTGGGGAAAAGCTTTACAGGCCCAGGGAGGCTTCACGAGTTCCCTAAAGGTGCATCTTCTCCAGTTAAGCTCATACTTTGGACATTATGCACACTACCTGTATCATTTGGTCACACCTAGCTTGCAATAAGGAAGGCTGAGATACACAGCCTCTAATTCAGATTGCCCAACATTTAGGGCATTATTATTTTATAGATTCAGGCAACAATTGATCCTTTCCACCTTTTCTTTTCTTAATAAACATTTCTTTTAGTTTTTTTATTTAATTATTTTTTTTTCAAGACAGGGCTTCTCTGTGTAACAGCCCTGTTCGTCCTGAAGCTTGCTTTGTAGACCAGGCTGGCCTTGAACTCACAAAGATCCATCTACCTCTGCCTCCTCAGTGCTGGGATTAAAGGCATGTGCCACCACCACCTGAAGATTTAAAAAAATATTTTGTGTGTATGTAGATGTGTTGTCTAGTTTTATGTCAACTTTACACAAGCTATAGTTGTCTAAGAGGAGGGAACCTCTGTTGAGAAAATGCTTCCATAGGATCAGGCTGGTGGCAAAACTTTAGGGTACTTTCTTAATTAGTGGTTGATGTGTGAGAGCCCAGTCCATTATAGGTGGTGCTGTCCCTGGAGTGGTAGTCTTGGGTTCTATAAGAAAATAGGCTGAGCAAGCCATGGTGAGCAAGCCAGCTCTCCGCCCCCCCCACCATGGCCTCTGTGTCAGCTCCTGCCTCTAGGTTCCTGCCTTGTTTAAATTTCCTGTCTTGATTTCCTTCATCGAAGAACAGTGATTGGAAGTATAAGCCAATTAAACCCTTTCCTCCCCAAGTTGCTTTTGGTCATGATGTTTCTTCACAGCAATAGTAATCCAAAGAAAGTAAGGGTGCACCACACAGCATTTATGTGGGTGCCAGAGGACAACTTGCAGGTGTCTGTTCTCTCCTTCTACCGTGGATGGCTCAGGGATCAACCTCAGGCCATCAGGTTTGGTAGCAAGTGCCTTCACCCACTGAGCCATCTCATGGCCCCAACAAATGCCTCTTAAGTGGAATGACTTTTGGGGAGCAGTAGAGCATGAGATAGGGATTCAAAGATAATAGCTTTGGTTCCTTTTTGGTCCTCATGTTGACTGAATTATTTATGTATGTTTCCTCACTTAAAAAAGTCACTTCAAATCTTAATGTTTGAAGCAACAACTTACATGCACAGTTCTGTAGGCCAAGAGATGAGCTCTGGGAGATGCAGGGTCTGGTTGGGGTCTCAGGTGGCAGATAGTTAAGATTTCTTCCTGGGCTGTCATCTCTGAAGATGCAGAACTTGGGTGTCATGTTCTATGATAGGGTTCACATAGCTTTCAAGTTGGCCCCTGTCATTTTCAGGAAACCTTGGTTCCCTCTCACATAAGTAACTTCTAGACTCTTGGGTTGTGTCCATGACAGGATAGCCAGCTTCTCCTGGGAACAACTCACCCAAGAGAGAGTAAGTTGGAGGTAGTGATGTCCATCATGACCTGGTATCAGATCACACACCATCAGTTATTCCATTCTAGTTTTCAGAAGCCTGTCACTAAGCCTGGTGCACAGTTAGGGGCAAGCAAATCAAGCGCCACCTTTTTGAAGGAGTATTAAAAACACCACAGGGGTATGGGTGTGAGTCAGTGTACAGCACTGGCCTGGCATTCGGAAGGCTCTGGGCCCATTCCCTAGCATTGGAAACACAAAGTAGCAAAGGCTAGCATTTTGGGAAGCCCTTTCTGTAGGTGTGTACATAGTCATTTTTTTTTCAGTGGCTGTGATAAAACACCATGACCAAAGACAACTTAAGGAAGAGCGTTTATTTCAGCTGACAGTTCCGTGATGAGAGACAGAAGCATGGCAACAAGCAGTAGGCATCATGGCTGGAACAGGACACAAGCTGGAAGCAGAGAGTATGCAAACTGGAAGTAGGCAAGACCACCCACCCTCTAAGACCTCTTGAGACAATGTCACCAATTGGGGCCAAGTGATCAAATGCCCAAGACTATGAGGGCCATTTCTCATTCAGCCTTCCCACAGTGTTATGGTTATTCTTTCACTTGCATCAACACAATTGGCTTGCATCGCCACCAAGCATTGTTTGCTTCTTCAGGATCTTAAGTAGTACAGACTGGACTCATTATGTAGCCAAGAATGGCCTTAAACTTCTGGTTCTCCTTTCCCTATCTCCCTCATGGGATTGTAGCTGCGTTGCGTACCACCATACCTGTTTCTAAGTAGTGTTGGGGATCAAACCTAGAGCTTCATTCATGGCAGGCAAGCACTGTACCAACTGAGCCATAAGGCCCAGCTATCTTTGTGCTCTCCCAAGTGGTGCTCACATTTGTTGTGATTTATGGATCTGGGGAAGGTGTGGATGGAGGCTGGCTTAGTCTCAAGGTTCTTCTTGGAGGAGGCCTCCCTGGAGCACACTCTGCATATGAGCAGACTGAAGGGTTTAGGACCATTAACTTCTGAGGGTACAGGAAAAAAGTGACCCTCAATTCCTCTTTAATAACATGTGTCAGTGGGTAGTGTTTTCAGGATGTCAGTGTATCTGCAGCTTGGGGCAGCCGGTTGCTATCATTTTTGAGCAATAAACAAAAGTCTGCTTTTAATTACTTCTGTGAAATTGCCTGACCCATGCATGATTAAATATTCATTATGTAGAACAAGGAGTTTTCTTTGTATATAGATCCATATTAAATTTAGCTGGCAACCTGCTGACCGAACAGCACAAATAAATTTCTGGTAACGGGTTGTGATTTGTCCTGACCATTCATCCCTTCTCTCTCAGTCTCTCTCTCTCCATCCTTGTTGCTGTTTTGACTTAGCTGTCTCAAGATCATTTGGAAATGTCTTTGTAAAATTACACTTACTTATTTAGTGTGTGTGAGAGTGTGTGTGCATGTGTGTGTCTGTGTCTGTGTGCATATGTATAATTAGACCATGGTGTGCATGTGGAGGTCAGAGAACAGCTCTTGGGAGTTATTTCTTTTCTTCCACCTCTGGATCCAGGGACCAAATCCATGTCATCAGGCTCAGCAGAGAGTGCCTTTATCTATCTAGTCATCTCACTGGCCTTAGGTCACTTTGAACAAAACATATTTTATTAATTTTCACATTTATTTATTGTATGTGTTGTGGGGGGGCGGGGAGGCAAGCATGGGATGTATGTGAAGACCAGAGGACCATTCGAGAGTCAGCTCTCTTCTGTTGTGTGGTTTGAACTCAGGCGGTCAGCCTTAAGGGCAAGTGCCTATCTGAACCATCTTGCCAGCCTATCACTGTAGGTTTTTAAATTTTTTTTTCAGAAATTGAGATAAACAAAACTTATGAGATATAAAGCTAAGTATCCTAGCATGTACAACCCAGTGTACTCACAGTTATATGTAATCACACTTTCTTTAGAGTTTCAACCCTTTATTCCAATAGAACACTCTCTCCCCACTAACTAGTCATACTCCACACCTTCCTCCTACGAGCTTCTGGCTGTCACTTCACTGTTTCCTGGGTTTGGGGGATATTTCTATCAAAGGAGTTACATGTGGCCTCTTGTGTCTGGCTTTACCCTACTTAGAATATTGGTTTTGGTGTTTATTTGCATTATAGCACGTGACGATATTTTCTTTTTAATGGTTGAGTACTACTCAGTTGAATGGATGCTTGTTCTATTGGGGAGGAAGCTAAGGTCCAGGGAGACAGTTATCCAGACCTGGCCAACTCCAGTGAGGTCTTGTTTTTCAACTCTTTGACTAGCTAATGAGGGCCTGAAGCCTGCAGGGGGCAGCACCAGGCCAGTGCTTCACTCGTTAGGGACTGGCTCACTGCTTCAAGGGCTTTGCAGAGGGGAAACTAGAGCCTTCCCAGGCCTAGGGAAATCCTTGTGATTTCTGGAAGGATACTCCAGATGCTGCGAGAGATTCATGATATTCTTCGGGATGGTGATACTGGGGAAATGGGGGGGGGGGTGGCTTGGACATCATGGTCTCCTGGCCTAGACCAGCCAGCCTCTTCCCTAGTGCCTAGGACCACTAGTAAAATCTCCCTCTTCAAAGCCAAGAGTGACTTAAATGAAGATGGAAATCTTAAGTCCCATGTAAATGACACAGGATGCAAGCTTACAGAGAGACATGTGTGTGTGCCTTCAACTTACAGAAAGGTAATCAGAAGCCGGTGAGGTCAAGTGACACTGTCCAAGTTCTGCAGTGTTAAGGGCCATGGGCCCTAATCCTCTGAAGATGCCTGGCTATGTGGATAGGGACGTGGCTCAGTTGGTAGAGTGCTTGCTTAGCATGCAAGAAGCCCTGGGTTCGATTCTCAGCACTGCATACGCAAGGGTGTGGTAATGCACACATCTGTAATCCTTGCACTTGAAAGGTAGAAGCAAGAGGATCAGAAGGTCCAGGTCAGCCTCATTTGCTACCCAGCAGGCGGGAGGCTAGCTGGGGATACATGGGACCCAATCTCAACATAAGTAAGTGCATGAATGAGTAAGATGCCTGGCTAGGTTAAGCAAAGGAGAGGGCCCTCTTTGCTGTTGTACCTCATCGAATGGTGAGAATTGATTAACCTGACCGTGGGAGGCAGAGAGCCGGAGGCTGCTCAGGTACACCAGCTGCAGCTTGGGACCTTCTTTCCTCAGGGGCCTGCCCGAATGAGCCCATACCTTAGTGGCTCACTCAGGCTAAAGGATCAGATTCGGGGATTCAGATCCCTCAGCAAGGTGGGGACTCTAGCACAGATGTGGGGAATCCTTCAGGGTCCTGCTGTGAAGCTCAGAGACAGACATCACAGCTGGCTCTGTGGGTCTCCCGACCCCACAGGTGCCCTATGGTAGCTGCAGGCTTCTCCCAGCTCAGGGACCAGCCTGCAGAGTGAAGGTACTATTTGCATTTTAATAAGAAATGCAGGATACTAAAGGCCTTTAGGGCCTCAAAGATTGATCAACCTCCGCCAAAATGGCAGGAAGCCAGGCGCTGTAGCTGATGGTACACCCGGGATCGAGCGCCCCCGCTGGTATCTCGGAGTGCCACACCACCCGTTGTGCCTCCAGCTTCGGCAGATCACCTGTTAGGGTTCCCCTTTCCCACAGCTCCGTTCCCGGTCCCTCTCCAAGGGCTTGGTAATATGTTGTCTAGACACCGCCGCCGTTGTTTCCCCTCCATTAATCCATTTTAATTGGAAAGTTATCGTAATGCAAACTCTCTTTGGTATTATTTGCGGCTTCGTGTTATTAGAACTTCCCCAACTCGCTTTCCCACCAAATTAAACTTGCTACGGAAGCAGAGAGATCAGCTGCTCACATTAAATCAAGCGCAGGTTAAGTGGGGCTGGGGGCTGCTTCCTCAGCTGGGTGGAGCATTGTTGCCCAGGGCATTCATGGCGGTGCTCTCTCTGCCTCTATGCTGGGGATTGGGCCTCTGGGCTCTTGATGTGAATCAGTTGTGATTGCTTAGCATGTACAAAGTCCTAGTTTCCATCCCCAGCACTGTGTAAACTGGGCATGGCAGCACATACCTGTAATCGCAGCATTGGAGGTTGGAGGCGGTAGGGTTAGGAGTTTAAGACCATCCTCACCTGCATAGAAGAGACAAAACAATTCAACCAGAGCCAGTTCTGTGTCCTGCTCCAAACGTACATGTATTTCTGAGTCTGAACCTGGAGGTCTGCCGGCAGATGTTCCCCGGACAATGCGCCAGTCACCAGCTCCAGCAGTTGCCCCTTCTGTGCTGGCACAGGGAGAGGATGTGACTGTGTAGAAAACTGGGAGAGACGCTAGGGTTCTCCAGGGGGTACCCCACCACAGATATCTGAGGAGAACTCTGTGGGATTGAGTCACTGGGGGCATTGGGCAAGGGAACCACATTTTTCCATTAGCTCCCTGGTTGTCTCCACCTACTGGCACACTTAAGAGCTCGCCGATCCTAGGTTGGTGGCAAACACAGGCCAGCCTTGATGGCCAGCTTTGGACAGCTAAAAAATGCTGAGGCCATGGCTCCACCAGGTCACGTGGGGGAAGGATGGAAGCTGGGATTGGAGTCCTCCCGCTCCCCTATTATTTATACTGGGGCTGTTGCCCTTTTAGAAGTGTGTATAGGGAGTTAAGGGGATGGATTGAAGACACTCAGGGGGTGCCAGCTATTGGGTAGGTGTTAAGTTGCTTTGGTTTGTTTGTGTTGTTGTTGTTGATGTCATAAAACACTGGCCAAAAACAACTTGAGAAGGAAAGGGTTTGTTTCATCTTACAGTTCTAGTCCATCACGAAGGGAAGCCAAGGTAGGAACTTGGAGGCAGGAGCTGTGGCAGAGTCCGTGGAGGGGTGTTGCTTATTGACTTGTTGTCACATCTTGCTCAACCTACTTTCTTTTCCCGCCTAGGACCGCTGCCTAGGGGTGGCACCACCCACAGTGGGCTGGGCCCTCCCATATCAACCACTAGTCAAGAAAATGCCTCACAGATATGCCTATGGGCCAATCTGATGGAGGCAATTCATCAGCTGTGAGTCTCTCTTCACAGGTATATCTAGGTTTCTGTCAAGTTGACAAAAATTGACTATGACAAAAGACATGGGCTCCTATCCATTCTATGCCTCCTGTTGGGTCCCTGCCATCTTCATTTCAAAATATTTTATTTATTTACTTTTTAAAGTGTATGCAGTTGAAGGTGCTAGATGCCTGGAGCTGGAGTTACTCATGCCTATGAGTCACCTAGTGTAGGAACTGAACTCTGTGTAAGAGCTGTATGTACTCCCAACTGCTGAGCCATCTGGACAGTCTCCAGGTGGGAAGGAGGAGGGAAGGAAAGAAGGAGGAGGAGGGGGACGAAGGAGAGGAAGGGGAGGAAGGGGAGAAAGGGGAAAAGGGGGAAGGGGGAAGGAGGGGGGAGGGGGAAGCGGGGGAGGAGGGAGAGGAGGGAGAGGAGGATTTATGCGACTCTCTCCACTTGTCAGAGCACTGACTTATGCTTTTATGGCATGCTCAATTATCGTTCCATCCACAGTTCTTACTGATAGGCACTGTAGCTATCCCTAATTTATGGATTAGGGATTTGAGGCACACAACTCCTTTAGCCCCAAATGCTGTACTGTGGATTCCCCAGGGTGCTGATGGCTCAGTTTTTCGTCTTGCAGAGAAAAACAGCCCAAATCGAGAAGGGTCCTCTGGAGGTACACAATGTCCTTATCTACACTAGGCTGGGCCCAGGTTCTGCCTGCTCTTAGGCCATGCTGCCTCCCCCGACAGCAGTGCTTTTGGGCTGCAATGGCCACAGGGCTCATTATGGATGCTACAAATTGAAAGAAATAGCTGCTCAGTTACAAATTAATAACAGATTTGTTTGTCATTAAGGCAGCACTATTTAATAAAATTAGTTCAGTGGAGCATAATTACTTTCATATAAAATTCCCCCTTAAAATTACTTTGATAAATCCAAGCCTATTAGGCAGGCATAGGGATTCTGGGGTGTGGGGTGGCTCTGAGCTTTGGTTGGGTCCCTGCTGGGACACCCCTAGGTCAGGAGTCCAGCTCCTGAAACACTTGATTTACAGGCTTGACCACTGGAAGGCCCTGTGGGTAGCAGGAATCCCAGCTTTCTCCAAGTATAGAGAGCCTTGTATTTACCCTGTGGCTAGACTCAGAATCAGGTTCACCCTGACTAGGCTAGCCAAGCTGGCTTTTCATGCATACACTTTCACAACAGGGTTTCCAGTTCATCCCTTGGCTTAGTGTGTGTGTGTGTGTGTGTGTGTGTGTGTGTGTGTGTGTGTGTGTGTGTGCAGGTGGATATGCATGTGTATGTTGGATGCCAGAAGTTGACATTCATGCCTTTGTTTTATAGCTCTCTACCTTACTTTTTGAGATAGAATCTCTCATGGAGTCTGGAGTCACCGATTCAACTAGGCTGATGGCTGGTGAACTCCAGGATCTTCCTGACTGGGATTACAGGCAAGAGCCACCATAGCTGACTTTTTATGTGGTTTCTGGGGATCCGAACTCAGGTCTTCTTCATGCTTTTGTCACAAGCACTTTGATGACAGAGCCATCTTTCCAGCCTCTCCTTTTTTTGAGACAGAGTTTTGCTAGGCAGTCCAGTTGGCTTTGGCATCATGACCTTCCTGCTTCAGCCTCCTGGATGCTGGAGTTACAAGCATGTTCCACCCTGCTCAGAACTATAGGACAAATCTTAATCTTCTGTTCAAAGTCCTGCAGACCTAGCCTGTGTTAAGTTAGTGAAAACAATGACCAAATGGGAGGGGCAGTCAAGAGATTGGGGTGTTAGGCAGAAGGTAGATGCTAGGTAGCCTCAGACTTGCCACTTGGTGTTCTTGCTCTCTAGTGGCTTCCTCTCATGGGGGGGGGGAGTGTTTCCTCTTAGGAGCCAGGCTTCTAGGACATTGCAAGTGCCATGCAGACCTTTCTTCTGCAGTGTCTGACCATGCCACAGCCTGTGGCATTCTGCCTCAGCCTTGGCTGTGCATCTGGGACCCATTTCTGGCTAAAACTTCCCTGCCCTTCTCTGCTCAGTAACTTGGTTTTAAGATCCATCCACTTTCCCTCTCCTGAATCAAACTTCCATGGTGGTTCTGCAGCTCTATGAGGTAGACTGCAAGAGCGCATCCCCAACAGGTGTGGGTGGAGTCATTTAATTTATAAGCCTTTTTTGGGTGTTTTTTCATTAAAAAAATTATTTGGTGTGTGTGTGCGCGCGCGCATGCCCATGATCTCCCCCGCCACACACTCGCAGGCACACTCACAGAGGTTACAGGGCAACTTCTGGGAGTTGGCAGTCATCTTTACCAGTCATCTGTTTTCACACCTGGGTTCTGGTTTCGGGCTGCCCTACCCACAACTCCTAGCCTGAGCTTGCCTAGGTTTCTGCCTTGCCTGTCTTCAGGCCTCCCCAGCCTGTCCGTGACTTCCTGAACAGCATCTGAGTTATGAAGCTTCTGGATTTTGGCTCGAAGAAGGTGGTTAAGGGGAGTTGTTCAAGCAGAAAGGTGCAGGTTGTATCCATAAATCTTTCCTGCACAACTTGCAGGCAGGCATATGATCCCCAAATGCCCCCCACCACCAGAAGCCAGTGGAAGAAAAGTTTGTGGAGTTGGGTATAATGCTGCAGCAGGATTCTGGAGGCACCATTCAGAGACTGCATCATCATGGCACTGCACAGTGTACAGCCTGCACAGTTACAGTCTGCTCAGTGTACAGCCTGAACAGTGTACAGCCTGGCCAGTGTACATCCTGCACAGTGTACAGCCTGCACACTTACAGCATGCACAGTTACAGCATGCACAGTTACAGCACGCACAGTTTATAGTCTGTACAGTTACAACCTGCACAGTTACAACCTGCACAGTTACAGTCTACTCAGTGTACAGCCTGAACAGTATACAGCCTGGCCAGTGTACAGCCTGCACAGTGTACAGCCTGCACACTTACAGCATGCACAGTTTATAGTCTGTACAGTTACAACCTGCACAGTTACAGTCTACTCAGTGTACAGCCTGAACAGTGTACAGCCTGGCCAGTGTACAGCCTGCACAGTGTACAGCCTGCACACTTACAGCATGCACAGTTACAGCATGCACAGTTACAGCATGCACAGTTACAGCACGCACAGTTTATAGTCTGTATAGTTACAACCTGCACAGTTACAGTCTACTCAGTATACAGCCTGAACAGTTACAGCCTGCACAGTTACAGCATGCACAGTTACAGCACACACAGTTTATAGTCTGTACAGTTACAACATGCACAGTTACAGCCTGCACAGTGTATAGCCTGTACAGTTACAGCTTGCAGAGTATACAGTCTGCACAGTGTACAGCCTGCACACTTACAGCATGCACAGTTGTGCCTTGTTCCCTGTGTGAGTTTGGGGTATGAATGTAAGTAGGCATGTAAGCAAAGAACCCAGCTTAAACTGTAGGAAGGTGGCCGAGACACAGAAGGAGGCAGGGTGGTCATTTCAGCTAGGGTCTGCAGGTTGTTTCATATGCCTTTTCCCTCATTTGTAAAGTAGTGAAAACAACCTGACCTTCACCAGGCTTTGTGATAAGAGAACACAGAGACAGGCTTTCACAGCAGTGTCTCTGAAAACTAGTGGTAACTAGCACTTAAGTAGATGTCAAAGCTCGGGGGAGGGGATAAGGGGTCTAGGGCTAACCACTCTCTGACCCTCTTTCTAGATGTGATTCCAATGACAGCTAGGGAGTCAGAGTTCCAAGTTCTGTGGTGGGCATTGCGGCTCCTACTACCCCGCAGAGGAGGCAGGACATTTGCTTTGGCCCTCAGTTTCCCCAGATCTTCTCATTCCCAGACTACCATGGTGGCCTTCCTGGAGCCTCCTGGTCACCCAGACAGGGGGCCCAGGAAGGGGGCTGGCACAGCATATCTCAGCCCCCTCCATGTCCCCTGGTTTCTTCTAAAGCCCCTTCTAAAGGGGACCTCGGAGCTCTAATGAGTTGAGGGCCTTTAGAGCAGCCCAGGCAAACCAATTAGGTTTGCTTAAAAATATTGTATTCATTAGCATGAAAATAAAGCTGAACTTTTTAGAGATAATTGCATCTTTTAAAATGCGGTAGTCTTTGTCTGGGCTTGTCTCATAAATATGCATGCTGCATAATTCTTTTGGAACCGTGGTCGCAATCATGAGTGACACACAAATGCACCCAGGGTGTTAATATTCTGACAAGAGCGGAGCCTCTTGGGCAGGCTGTGCCACTGGCGGGGCCTCTGGAGCCATCCCTGTCGTCCCCAGCTGCAGCCTGCACCATTCTCGGGAACAGAGCCCAGTTCAGGGTCCCCATACCAGGCATTAGATCTGCTTCTCAATGGCTCTCTTTTGTGCTAGTGACCCCATGGAAAATTCTAGGACTCTCCTCAAAAGGTGGGGAAGAGAGGGATAGATGGTTGAGCTCAATTTACAGCCTCAGAAATGGTAGATTGGGGGATTGATGGAGGTTGCCAAGATCACCCAGCAGGGATGGGACCAAGGTGACTGATGATCTTTATCTCTATAATGCTAGGACTCCCATTTTTATGTAATGGGGAAAGGGGTACTTTTCAAGTTGGTTAGTGTGGGTGGCTTGGGGAGGGGCCAGCATGTCTTGCTCAATTCACACCAGTGCTCTCAGTCATTCTCAAAACTGTTTCAAATCCCCACATTGGCTTCCTATACTTCTTAGAAACACCTCAGCTGCCATGGGTACCTGTCCTGAAGGGTGTCTGTTTTTCTATCTGTCTGTCTATCTATCTATCTATCTATCTATCTATCTATCTATCTATCTATCATCCATCTATCAGGGTGGGGAGGCTTGCACATGCCCCAGCATGGAGGTCCGAGGAATACCCACATACATTGGTTCTCTCCTTCCATCAAATGGGCCCCAAGGTTGAACTCAGGTGGTCAGGCTCAGCTGCAAGTGCCTTTGCCTGTGGGGCTTCTATCTCCCCTGTCTCTACTTCCTCTCAAGCTCCACACTGCTTTAAGATCAATACAGATTTTTCAGCCCAGTGCCCAGGCAAACCATGAGTGCAGGGAAGTTTCTTTAAGCCCTAACTACAAGGCCCATTGTCTCCTACGGTATGCCCGGAGTGGGACTGGTCCTGTGAGGCCAAGGGGAGAGGGAAGTCTTGTGTTCTTCCTCTGGGGACACGCTGTCCACCAGAGTGGATGAGCTGGTTGCAGAAATGCAGTACAAGACAGAGGGCTGTGTGGAGTCAAAGGGCTTGTCCCCTGTTGCTGTGAGAAGGAGGGGGCAGTTCTTATCAGGGACACCAAGGAGAGACCTGGAGATGGGGCTACAGTGTAGCCTATCCTGCTTCAGCTGACCAGTGAGGGTGTCTGGGTTTTGCTTTTTCCACGTGGACAGCTAGAGGTTAACTCTCCACCTGTCTGTCTGTAGCTATTTTTCCCTGCTGGTAGAAGATGTATGGCTACCTGCTCCACTGCTCACATAGGCAGGTGTACATCTGTCCTTTTTGGTACAATCCGTCTATCCATCTCATGTGTCTTCTTCCAGGGTTAACCACTTTAATTGATTATGATTATGGACATGCTTTGGTATTGAGCTGAGTGGGTTTTGTTCCTTTTTTTAAAAAATTACTGTGATAAAACCCTGACCCAGGGCCAGGCATTGGTGGCGCACGCCTTTAATCCCAGCACTCGGGAGGCAGAGGCAGGTGGATCTCTGTGAGTTCAAGGCCAGCCTGGTCTACAGAGCGAGTGCCAAGACAGGCTCCAAAGCTACACAGAGAAACCCTGTCTCGAAAAACCAACCAACCAAACAAACAAACAAACAAAAAACAAACAAAAATAAACCTGACCCAAAACCAACTTAGGAAGGAAAGGGTTTATTTTGTTTACAGGTCACAGTCCATTATTGAAGGAAGCCAAGGCAGGAACTCGAGACAGGAACCTGGAGGCAGGAACTGAAGCAGAGACCATGGAGCCATGGAGGATGCTGTTTACTGGCTTGTTCTCCATGGCTTGCTCAGCCTGCTCTCTTTTAGAACCCAGGAAAAGCAGCCCAGAGATCCCAGAGATGTCCCCACCGGTAGGAAGCTGGTTCCTCCACAACCATCATCAATCAGGAAAATGCCTCCCGGGTTTGCCTATGGGCCATCTGATGGAGGTAGTTCATCAATTTGAGGGTCTTTCTTCCTGGGGACTATAGTTTGTGTCAAACTGACAAAACAAACTAACCAGCACACTTGACTTGTTTATTCTCATGAATTTACTTGTCAAAATCAGACCGCCTGTAAGTTCGAAACTTCTAAAGTTTCATAAGAATATCCCATTAGAATCTGGATTGGAATCTGTCTCGGTTATGTTTTATTGCTGTGACAAAGCACCATGACCAGGGCAACTTAGAAAAGAAAGCACATAATTGGGAGTTTATGCTTTCAGAGGGTTAGAGTCCATGACCATCGCAGGGGGCTGCATGGCGGCAGGCAGACGGGTGTGGTGCTGTGGAGCAGCAGCTGAGAGCTTACGTCTGATCCACAAGCAGCAGACAGACAGACAGACAGACAGACAGACAGACACACGCACGCACACACACACACACACACACACACACACACACACACACACAGCAAGCTAACTAGGAAGGGCTTGGGGAATTGAAACCTGAAAGCCCAACTCCAGTGACACACCCCCTCTAACAAGGCCACACCTCCTCCCATTCCTAAATAGTCCACCAACTAGGGACCAAAGCATTCAAATATATGAGCCTATAGGGGTGTTCTCACTCAGACCCCCATAGAATTGTATTAAATTCAAACATTAACTGGAGATTCTGTCTTTACATATCTAATCTCTCTCCTCTTACTTCTCATAGTCACCATTTCATGCTCCATCTCTTGTCCTGAGACAGGATTTCTTGTAGCCCAGGATAGTCTGAAACTTAAGACAAGAATGACCCTGAACTTCTGATCCTCTTGCCTCCACCTCCTAAGCGATGCAATTACATGCGTGTCCCACTATGCCTGATTTCTATAACATTGCAGATTGAACCCAGGGCCTCATGCATACTAGGCAAGCACTCTGTCAGCCGAGCCACATCCTCCAGCCCTGCTCTTCGCCCCACCAGACTCTGAAAAAAGAGCATCTTCTGAACTCCTTTACATTCATACAGGTATATTCTGGTCCTGCGAATAACACTGTGCAAGTGCAGTACACACTGCCCAGGCATTTCAGACAGATAAGGGCTAGACAAGGCCATCAGGATGGTTCTAAGGGACAGGCACCAGGTTCGGGGATCCCAAAGACAGCAGATACTGAAAACGTTTCTTAGTGTGATGAGGAGGAGCAAGGCTACAGGCAGGAGGTTGACTTTGCCACAGTCCTAAGTTCATGGCCTACGGCTCTACTCTCGGGGGTGTGAATGGGCAGAAATGGAGGGTGCTGGGAGCTGGAGTGTGCTGCATGGGTGCCACCACTACTTGGCTTGGTTTTCATTGCAGGGGACTGAATCAAGAGCCTGAAGCATGCTTGGCCAGCATGCCATTGCTGAGCCTCTCAACTCTATGCTTGTGTGGCTGTCTGGAGTCTGGGCACTGTTCCTGGAAAGACTACTAAAGGGCCTCAATGGAGGCTGTCCACATGGCCATGGTGTCACCTTCATATGGGGCATGGTCAAGTTAAGCAGGAAGGAGACAAACCTATCATTCTTTTGTGTAGTCTCTTAGGAAGTTTAGACAACAAGCCAGTCCCAAAGCTATACGATTGAATGGTGAAGGAAAAGGGACAGGAGCTGTGGAGAGGGCTTAGTGAGGAGAGTGTCTGCTGTGCAGCTGAGGACTTCAGGTTGAGTCTGTAGCATCCATGGAGAATCTGGGTGTAGCATCATTTATCTGTTACCCCATTCTGGGGCAGCAGAGATAGGGGTATCCCTATAGCTCACTGGTCTCACAGCCTAGACAACCAATGAGCTCCAAGTTCAGCGAGAGACATTGCCTCAAAAAACAAACAAACAAACAAAAACAGGCGCCAAGTGATAGAGAAAGACACTCAACATAGAACTCTGGCCTTCACCTGCATGAGTACATATTTGTGCATGCATGAACATGGACATATAATGCCCATGAGTAAAAAAAAAAGAATAGAGATAACTGACCTAGTACTGGGGCTTTTAAAAATACTCAGGTCACTGTACGGTCAGATGTTTTTATAGCTCATAAGCTTTGTGGGGCGGGTGTGGTTCCCATTCGCAGGTGAAAGGACACCATTCAGGGAGTGGGTGACATGCACCTCCCTGCCAGGGGCCTTTTAGACTCAGGAGCTGGGATTGCACAGTAACCCTTGGTTTCCAAGTCTGGGCGTCTTTCTGCCCCGCTGCAGCTGTGCATCTTTATAAAAGTGAGCTAGATTCCAGCCTGCGGAGGAGAAGGAAGGCTTGTTCTTGGCCAAGTTTCATTTAATTTCCCATCAGTAGGTGTCAACTGTGAAGTAGTCAGAAATGCTAAAATAACAGCTTAAAAACACAGGCACCGAAATGGAAATGTAATTTTAGCGCGCCTCGCCAGCCCCTCCTGAAGATAAGTGCAGCTTGCCGGGTATCTGTTACAGACATGGAACGCTTAAGGACCAAGCTCACAGGAGTAGCTGGCGATGTGCAATTTAGCAACTTAGGTTGTGAAAGAAGAAAGAAGTGGGGAGGCAAAGAGCACCCTGAGCCCAACACAGAAAACAAAAGGAGATGGAGAAGGAAGGGAGCCATAACATTCCTGCTTCTACTTTTGCTAATAACCTGGGAAATGGTTTGTTAGATAAAAGAGGTTGGTCTGTGAGAGACATTATTTCAGAGATGCCCATTCGATGGGATATAAGGAGTCGGGGTATATGGAACCTCTGCTTCGAAACCTAGCAAGGCTCCGTCCTCCCCTTCAGTGTGCCCAGAGTGGGGCTGGTCCTGTGAGTCTGCTGTCCCTGGTTTGGGGCACCACGGATGATCTGAGTACAGAAATGCAATACAACAAACAGGGATGTATAGGAGAAACTGCCGGCCAGCCTACCCAAGCCTCAGGTGTCCAAGCCAGCCTGTATGAGCATTCGAGGCAGGTACTTCCTCCCTGAGCCAAGCCTACCTCTGTGCCCAGAGCCTGCTGACAAAGAGACACCTGACCCAGAGACACCAATGAGGAAAGGACAATGCAGCAGAACCTCAATCCCCACCCCCCAGCCTGAGCCAATAGGACCTTGGGAGAGGTTATAAAAGCAGGCCTAACTTCCTTAATAAATGAGTCTGCAGCATACTCTGCTACTCATTGACTCCCAGTGAGTGAGTTGTTGGTGCTGCGGCTTCTCACCCCCTCCCCCAAGGGGTGTTCCAGCAGGGCTGCATGGAGTCAAGCCACTCCCTCTGCTGTTGTGAGAAGGAGGGGGATAGCTCTTGTTGTGGGATGTCAAGGAGCGAAGACCTGGAGATGAGACATGGGGCCACAGCTGAGGGGAGAGGACATCGGCTCTGGTCCCAGTTTTGGTCCTGATGCACTGTGTAAATAGGAATAAGTCATTTCATCTTTCTTGGTCTCAAAGTCTATACACAGCAATCAGTGGAAGTTTATTTATTTGTATACATAATTATGTGTGTGTGTGTGCTTGTATGTGTCCATATGTATTTGTCACATGAGGGTCAGAGAACAAACAGCGGTCCTTTGCAACAAGGTTACTCTTAAAAATACACTTATTATTATTATTATTATTATTTGTGTGTGTGGCACACATACCTTGGTAGATGTGTGGAGGTCAGAGGACAACCTGCAGGAATTCTCTCCTTCCACCATGTGGGTCCCGGGAAATCAATCTTAGGTCACCAGTCATGGTGGCAAGTGCTTTTACCTGTAGAGTCATTTTTGCTGGCACCATAGACTTTCTCACCAGGACCTGGGACACTGGCTAGACTGGCTGACCAGTGAGTCTCAGGTATCCTCCTGTCTCTGTCTCCCCCATGCTGGAGCTACAAATGTGTTCCACCATGTTAGATTTTTTTTTTTAAACACAGGCTTGAATTCAGGTTCTTGAGAGTGCTTGCAAGGCAAGCACTTTACTAATAAAATGGAAGTTTTTTTTAAAATTTTTTTATATGTATGGGTGTTTTGTCTGCATGGATGTCAAGTTCCTGGTGTCTGTGGGGGTTAGAGGAGGGCATCAGACGTCCTAGGGCTGCAGTTTCAGATGATTGCAAGTTGACTTGTATGTCTTGGGAACTGAGCCTGAATCCTGTGGAAGAGCAGCTAGTGCTCATAACCATTGAGCCATCTCTCCAGATCTACTGAAGTTTTAAAGAAAGTTTTTTGAGCCAGGTCGTGGCACGTGCCTTTAATTCCAGCACTTGAGAGGCAGAGGCAGGCACATCTTTGTGAGTTCGAGGCCAGCTTGGTCTACCAGGACAGCCAGGTCTACACAGAGAAATATTGTCTTGAAAAAACTAAACAAACCAACAACAACAACAATAACAACAAAAGAAAGTTTCTGAGATCCCTTCAGGCTCTGAAACTCACATAGTCTCCTATTAGAGCTCCTATTAGAAATTCAGCCCTGACTAACTTACTCAGAGAGGAAATGGTTATTGGTTTGGCGAACTGTGAAATCCAGAGGCAGAGAAGGTTCAGGTATGGCTGGGTTCACAGGTTCCTGCAGAGTTCCTGGTCCATTTCCCCCTCTTTGTCCATGGATGGTTTTGCTCTCTTCCTTTTCTTGTGCTGGGCTGTCTTTTGGGACAGTTCCAGCAGACTGTTCTCTAGGAGTTCAGCCACACCAAACCACAAAGAATGAGTCTCTTCCAGAAGACGATGCTTCAGGCAGCAGCTGAAAAGGATCAGGGAAGGCAGCCCTGCTGCTGATCTCCGTGGGGTCTTGAATGGATTTCAGATCAGATGGAGCAAGGAGGGGGCAAGTGGTACATTCCAAGGAGGGTCAAAGTGGTGCCATTCGCCTGGCCAGAACATCTGTGAGGTCCAGGGTAAAAGTGCAAATGGAGGCCACTGCACAGATGTCTAAATACCACAAAAGCAGGACTCACTAGCAGTGTGGCCTGAGAAATAGGTTTATCTGCCTATCTGGACACACAGATCTGCTAAATAACCTGGAGGGCAGGCTTTAGGTGAGGATTCTCATGGCGCTTGGCATTTTGTATCAGGATACCATGGTCCTATGGCCATTGTTCCTCTTGCTACCTCAGCTCTGTCAGGCATCTCATCTCCCCATGAGCCCTTCCACTTGCAGATTCACGGCCCAGAAGCTCACTGAAATGGAGCTTTTGCCTCCAGAGCCCCCGCTGGACATCCTGAGTCAGAATTTGCACCTTTACCTTCACTAGGGAGATCCAGAACTTGTCCATTGGGGGCAAGGATCGGCTTTACTTTGGGTTGGTCAGCTTGCCCTTACTCTGACAAAATAACTGAGAGGATCAACTGGATGGAGGAAGGATTTGTTTGGGCCCACAGGTTCAGAGGTGTCAGTCTGAGGTCAGCTGGTTCCATTCTTTTTGACCTGGGATGAGGCGACACATCACGAACCATCTCAGTCCCCAGTTGCCTCTTAAATTATGTATCTTTTTCATGTATGTGTGTGTGGGTTCATGCCACAGTGTATGCATGGCAGTAAAAAGACAACTTGCAGGAGTCACTTCTCTCCTACCATGCAAACCTCAGAGGTCAAACTGGCTTCTTCCTTATCTTTCTCCTTAGCACTCATCCCTCTCTACTGTATTATTATTAGTGTATACCCCCCCCACCCCTGCCACCCTCTTGTTTTTGAGACAGGTGTCTTCCTACGAATCCAAGATCTTCCTGCTTCTATCTCTGGGGAGCTGGAATCACCGATGTGTGCCACCATGCCTACCTCTTTGACACTGTTAGATTTTCATCTCTATTTATTACTTATTTATTTACTTGTGTGTGGAGGGCAGTAGCGTAACACAGTTTTTGGGAATTGGTTCTCTCCTTCCAATATGTGGGTCCTGAGGATCAAACTCAGGTCATTTACCCTCAGCGGCAATCACCTTTATTCACTGAACCATTTCACAGACCCCTCCTTTGAACCTTGTTGGGCGCCCCAAGAACTTGAGTCTGAACTGGTGTATATGTCAGAGCCCATGTGGGGGGTACTTCGGGACTTCTGATAAACTGGAATTTTCCTCTCCTAAAGAGCCTCTGTGACCCCTGGGGTGCCCTTGGTGGTTACAATAGCACTGGGCATCTAGTAGGATCTTCATTGCCCAAGTAGTGCTTCTCAGACCTTCCTGCGTACCTGGGGAAACTTAAGCCAACTTGGATTCCAGAGGTGTGGGGTAGGTCTGAGAGTATGCGTTACTGGAGAAAATTCTGGTTTTGGGGGTAGAGTGGGGGCTCCTTTGTAAAGAGAGAGGACAGGTGGGAGCACCCCAGGCTCTGAGAAGGGCATTTTGCTCTGGAGTGACTGTGTGGACCACCAGCTGGCCCATCAGACTGATTGACTCCAGTATGATGATGGCCCAGACCACACTTACCCTCTTCTGTGGCTTTCTGAAAGAACTCCCCCTCCCACTTTGGTATACTGTCTCTACAGCTGGCTCCAACAAGCAAAAGATCTCTCTCCAGAGCTGGGCTCTGTTTGTCTTTGCACCTGCTCCAGCAGCTGTTGCCCACACTCCCGTTAATGGCACAAACGAAGTCTCTAATGGTGGGGCGTAAGCCCTGGTTGGCAGCGGGGCTGGGGGTGTGGGATGTGCAGACAGATGGGAACTCCGCCAACTTCTGGGATCCAGGCTACACTGCCAGCCAGACGGCTAGCCAGACAGTGGGTCAGCTGGCTGGATAACCAACTCGGAAGCGTTCGCCCTCCCAGGCATCTTTGGGGGCACTCAAAAGCTGTGTGGATGGACTCTCAGGCTTTCTGGAGCACCGGTCTTGGTTGAGATAGGAAGACATGGATACAGAAGAGACTTCAAGATGAGATCAGGGCAGGGAAGGTAGTAGGCAAGGTGCTTAACACACAAGCATGGGGACCTGAGTTTGGATCTTTAGTATCAACATAGAAGCCAGGTGCTGTAGCACCTGTCTGTAGCCCCAGTGTTAGGGGGAGGCATGGAAAGAGGTGGCCAGCCAGACTAGCCCAAATAGTGAGCTCCAAGCTCAGTGAGACTCTGTCTCAAAAACTAAGGTGGAGAGCAATAGAGGAAGACACAGATGTTGACTTCCACATGTTCTCTCTCTCTCTCTCTCTCTCTCTCTCTCTCTCACACACACACACACACACACACACACACACACCCAGGAATGACACAAGACCAAGACCTTATCTGGTGTAACATAGGATCATCTAGGAGTCCTCCAGGACTGATGGACTGGAGTATTTCTTCCTCTCCCAGAGATTCTGATTGGCTTAAACAGTGTCTTCAGTTTGAGACAGCTGCTCCATGCCAAACAATGCACTCATTCATTAAGGAGTTGTGAAATAGATAGGCATAGTGGCACACACCTTTGATCCCAGCTCTTGGGAGGCAGATGGATCTTTGCGTATTTAAGAAGAGTTCTAGGCCAACCAGAGTTACATAGAGAGACCCTGTCTAAAAAAAACTGTGACATGATCGAAACTTCCATGATTAGTACAACATGCTCTAATCCCCAAACTTACCATTGCTGTACCAATGCCAGCAGTCATTAGATTCACTGAGGCCATTCTTAGGGCCAGGGATGACATTTCACTATGTCCCATAACATGGTGGTGGTTATCACCCATGGAAACACAGGTTTCACATACCCTTCTTGTGGGACTGTTTCGTGATTTCTCTTGGCAAGAGAACCCCATTCTGCCATACTCTCAGGCTGTGTGACCCCCACCTCCAGTTCAGAGCTGGTTATGTGGGATTCAGACACAGCCAATCAGAAATGGTTAGTTCTGGGATGGTCATATGACCCAAAAAGAGTGAGTCATGTTTTGGAGTGAGGTCACATTCTCCCTGAAGGGTAGGAAGCTGAGGAGGTATCAGGGCTCTGTAGAGGAACAGAACGGACGGGATGAATAGATACTACAAAGGGGATTTATTAGATTGAATTACATGACAGGGGCTGGGTAGTTTATCAAAAGCTGTCTGCTTGCTAGAGTTCCTGCTCAATCCATAACACTGCCTGTCTCAGTCTCCATCTGGCCTGGACAGCCTGGAGGATTCCTGAAGAACTGCTGGTCTTCAGTCCACATTAGAATCCAATAAGCTGGGTTCTGATGTTTGCAGTAGGTGGTGGAGGCAGTGACAGCTGCAGCAGCAGCAAGGATAATATGTTCTGATGCCTGCAATGGGGGGCAGAGACAGTGGCAGCATCAAAGACACTGAGGTAGACTCACTCATCAACAGGAAGCAAGGCAGTTAAACAGGGAGCATTGCTCTCCTCTCGACCTCTTTATATCTGGGTGCCACCAACTCGAAGGGTGTCTTTTCGCCCTTCAGTCAATCCTTCCCCAAAATGCCCTCAAACACCCACCCAGAGATCAGGATCTTAGTTGATTCCTGATCCTACCAAGTTGACCATCACAGAAGGTGTAAGATCTGAAGTGACCACTAGAGGACACTGTATCTGAGAGGTTGGCTGGGTGGTTCTCAACCAAAGTGGGAAGGCGTTGAGCCTGGAGTTAGAAACTAGGCTTGCTCAGGCGTCTGATAGTTTTTTATTTGGGTGAGTTTGAGCTACTTGTGTGCTTGTTATGTGCAATTTGACGAGTCATTGTTGATATACAGGCAAGGATGCTTCATAAACCTGCTCGGCAGACAAGAGGGCTTGATCTGTGAAGGAGGTGACATTTTGAACTGGCAACCAGAGGGTCTTGTAGATCTAGGGGTTTCCCTGGGGAGACCATCTACTGTGGAAGAGTAGATCTGGAGGAGAAGGAAGGTCATGGTCTCACTGTGTGTCACACAGCTGGGAGGGGGATGCAGGGGGGGAGGAGGAGGGAGGGAGGCAGGCAGGGAGGGAGAGGAGCTGAACATGAGTCTGGATACAAAATAAGACCAAGCAGTCACAAATCAGTCACCCAGAAGGAAGCTTCAGCAAAGCTCTAATGTAGCAGATGGTGTCATCCCACCCCAGGTGACCCAGGTGACCCAGGTGGACAAGCCATTCACTTCCTGTCATTTCAGGTGTAGAGGATTGAGTTAATTTCCTGCGACTGATTTCTGCAAGTCACTGTGTTTATTTATTCATTTACTGCAATTAATGCCTCCCATTTCCATTCATGTCTCTGGCAGCCATTCTGATAGGCTTTCTTATCGACCTCTTCCCACGCATGCTTACAGAATGATTTCATGGTTTATGGACACACATCTCTAATGGGTATCAATGGGGTGACACCATAGTCCTCAGGCTGCGTGTTTCCTTCCCCTGGCTTCCAGATCACTCACATGCACAAAAAAAAAAAAAAAAAAAAAAAAAAAAAAAAAAAAAGATGTATTCGGGCAGTGGTGGTGCACGCCTTTAATCCCAGCACTCCGGAGGCAGAGGCAGGCAGATCACTGTGAGTTCGAGACCAGTCTGGTCTACAAGAGCTAGTTCCAGAACAACCTCCAAAGCCACAGAGAAACCCTGTCTTGAAAAACAAAACAAAACAAAACAAAAAAAGGATTTATTTATTTATTACATATACAGTGTGCTGTCGGCATGTATGCCTATAGGCCAGAAGAGGGCACCAGATCTCATTGCAGATAGTTGTTAGCCACCATGTGGTTGTTGGGAATTGAACTTAGGACCTCTGGAAGAGCATCCAGTGCTCTTAACCGCTGAGCCATCTCTCCAGTCCACACAGGCACATTTGACCCCTTCCCTTTGCCTACCATCCATATTTCAGAATAAGCATCCTCCATGGTCCATCTCTGCTTGGAGCTGCCATGCCCTGAACATTAAGTTCTGTTATGTCCAGAAACCTCACACAGGTCAACTAGGATCCTGGTTAGCATTACTGTGGCTGCAGTTATCTCCAAGCTGGCTCAGGGCTCTTCCATTTGGAAGGGAGCTGACCTATGGGGGCAGCATGACATACTGGAGAAGACATGTTTTCTCTAACGCTGGCGAGCAGCTTATGGGAACCCACAGAATTGGACCTGATGGGCATGAATTACTGTTTGAAGTCATAAATTCTGAGTGACAGTTTTAGGTGGCTACAGGTGACTACATAGCCTGCAGAGAAGGGTTATGGAGTGTTCCTGTGCCATTTATGATTGTATGCGGTTTGGAGAATTAATATGTGGTTGTATTCATGCAAATACTTGATATGTGTGTAGGTTCATAAGAAAACCTTAGCTGTCATTCCTTGGGTGCTGTTCACTTTTTTTCAGGGGGGGAGGGGGTGTTTTGAGACAGGGTTTCTCTGTGGCTTTGGAGGCTGTCCTGGAACTAGCTCTTGTAGACCAGGGTGTCCTTGAACTCACAGAGATCACCTGCCTCTGTTTCTCAAGAGTCTTGGAATTAACAGCATGTGCCACCACTGTCCGGCACTGTTCACTTTTTAAAAAAGATTTACTTATTTTTTACTTTATGTGTCTAAGTACTCTGCTTGCATATATGTATGTACACAGTGTGTGTGCCTGTTACCTTTGGAGGACAGAAGAGGGTGCTAGGTCCTCAGAAACTGGAGTTACAGGTGGTTGTGAGTTGCCTGATTCGGGTGCTGAAAACCAAAACCTGGTCAATGGCATGAGCAGCAAGTGCTCTTAACCACTGGGCAGTCTCTCTAGCCTTACACTTCGTTTCTTGAGACAGCATCTCTCACTGGCTGGTGAGCTGCAGGGATCTGGCTGTTTCTGCCCCACCTCTCCTGAAGCAAGCTCCAGTGCACAGCCTTCTTTCCATGGGTTCTGGGGACTAAACTCTGGTATCTATAAGGGAAGCACTTGGTTGACTAAGGGGTCCCTCCAGCTCTCCCTGTGCATTTAAATCTGAGATGAGTCTGGTCACTTTTGTATGATGAGTTTCTATCTGGGCTGTTGGTAGCAGTTTACAGAGCCCTTTCTGACAGAGGTTCCAGAATGGTGTCAGAACCCACCGAATGCTGTTGGAATCAAAGTCTAGGCCAGTGAGAAGATTGCCGGGGTCTGTTGTCAGTAGTATTTCCAGAGCATTCTGAAAGGATTAAAGCCCCGCAGGCTGTCTGCAGGGAGTCAGAGCACCCTGAGCCTTGGCTGGGGCCTGCAAGTGCCTTGCGAGCCATTGGTGTGAGTTGCCTTCCTGCGAGGGAGCTCCCTGACCCATCTCTTACTCTGACTCTTAGAGTCTCATCTGTAGCCTGGTGGAGGAAACACACTTCCTCCTCTCCCTCCAGTCTCTGTCTGGAGAATAGATTCCTGTGCTGTCATTTCTCTGTTAGTTCTGATCTTTGTCAAGGAAATGACCTGTAGGGTTGGATGTCTGTCCAGAGAGCTTTAGCAATCCTCAGGCACTGTGCCTGTTTTGGTGTCCCAGGCCATTGGAAATGGAACAACTATGGCTGTTCAATTGTGCTTCGTGTTACATAGACTGGATTCTCAAGCCCTAACAGAGTTCCCTTGGAAGGTGGATGAGAAGAAAATGGCAATGATACATTTCTGTGGTGACAATCCCAAGAACCCTGGTGCTGGAAGGCCCCTGATCACAGGACTCCTAAGTGACAGGATCAGAAGGCTTAGGGAAGAGACTCCTCAGGTCCTCCAGCTAGGGAGTGCAGAACTGGTTCCTGAAGTGAACATGCTCTGTAAATTCACCCTGTAGCCAAAGGAGTGTGGGCTCAGTGGGTGTATTAATCAGGTTCTCTGGTGGAACAGAACTAAGGAATGCACATACAAAAGGGGGTTTGCTAGACTGGCTCTTGAGATATGGTCTGGGGAGTCCAGAAACATCTGCCTTCACACTGGAGAGGCTGAAAAGCAGGAAATGCTCTAGCCCACGAATCTGGATGTCTCAGAATCGGCTGGAGGGAGACCTGGAGAGCCATGCTGCTGGTCTGTGTTGATGGGCTGAAGAAGCTGGGTTTTGATGTCAGCAAAGATGGCAATGGTGACGGATATGGTGGTGGCAGCAGAAATGTATCCGTAAGATGAACTTGCCATCGAGATGGCAGGCGATGCAAGCAGGAGATGAGCAAAGGCTTCTCTTCAGGATTTTCTTATAGTAGAGTGACCACCCAAAGGTACCACCTATATTCAGGACAGGTCTTCTCATATGAGTCAACCTAACCAAGAAAATCTTTTACAGGCATGGCCAGAGGCTTGTCTCAGGGGTGATTGATTCTAGATCCTGTCAACTTGACAGTCAGTATTACCCATCACACTGGGTCTGTGTTTCTACCTGGCTGTGTCAGTTAGCAGTGACTTTATACAAGACCTCTTTAGGAACATAGCTTTAATTTTTGCATGGGAAGACTGAAGAGGTGGGGAGAATTTCAGCGGAAGTAAGAAAAAGAAATTTAAGAGGGCTGCAGAAACCCGTTCCTGGGGCAGGTGGTGGGGATGGCGGTGGTGGCTGCAGGGTTTTCAACAATGGCCCCAGGAGGCACATGGCAGAATTTGGACTTTACTCTAGGGAAACTGGGAGCCATCAAATGTTGAGTCAGTTGTGAATGGAGAAACTCTGCACTCATGGCTGTGTGGGGCTTGATGAGGGATGGGCACAGCCCTATGCTGGTGCAATGGATGGCATCAGACCAGATTTTACACTCTGTCTCCTCCTGGATGTGTCCGTGTCCACAGAATGACCTTCACAAACATTGGCAACATGACTGTCCTGTCAGAGGCACTTGCTCAGGGGTCCCCTCAAACCAAGCAGAACCTCTGTTAGGAGGGTTCTGGAGCCAGCTATGAGATGACTGTTCTCTCCATCTCCACTATACTCTCCTCACACCCTGGGAAGAGGAGGCATTGTCTCCATCTGCCAATGAACAGACTTAAGAGTCCCGAGTCAAAAGTCGTAGTGAGGCACCAAGTGGGGTCTCTCTGAGATATCTCAAGATTTCTTCCTTACCCTTTCTCCCTCCTCCCATGACATGCTTCATTTGTGCGTCTGCATATCCTTATAAGGTTAAACATAGAGTTACCATGGGATCCAGAGAGCCCACCTGGAGCTATACACCTGGAAGAACCAAAGGCAGGGATATACACATACTCATACATCAGTGTCCACTGCATCATGGTTCACAGTAGCAGAACGTCCATTAACAGGCGAACCAATCGACAAGACCTAGAGTAGTCTTGCAGGGGAATATTATTCAGTTATAAAAAAGAATGGGATCCTGATGCATGCTCTGATATGGATGAATCTTGAACATGCTGTATATAATGAGGGACAAGTGTCAAGTTGTCCTCCTTAAATCAAATTTCTCAATAGGCAAATCCATAGGGACAGAAATCACATTAGCATCTGAAGCCCAGTAGGTTTGGAGGGAATGGGTATGTTATTTAATGAGTGTTTCCTTTGGGATGACATAAAAGTCTTAGGGATGGATGGTAGCAGTGGGTGAATGAATCAAATGACAATAAAGTATATGTTTGAAATTGTATGGTTAAAATGGTAAAATCTTTTTTTTTTTAAAAGATTTTATTTATTATGTATACAACATTCTGCTTCCATGTATATCTGCACACCAGAAGAGGGCACCAGATCTCATAAGGGATGGTTGTGAGCCACCATGTGGTTGCTGGGAATTGAACTCAGGACCTCTGGAAGAGCAGTCGGTGCTCTTAACCTCTGAGCCATCTCTCCAGCCCAATGGTAAAATCTTTTAAATAATGTATTCTTATTTATGTGTACATGTATGTGAGTATATGTCACTTAAGTGCAGATGCCAACAGATGCCAGAAGAAGGCCTCAGATCCCCCAGAGCTGGAGTTACAGGCAGTTGTGAGTTGCCAGATGTGGGTGTCAGGATTTGAACTTAAGTCTTCTGTACAAGCAGCACATGCTCTTAACGGCCGAGTGGTCTCTCCCATCCCCTAAAATATAAATCTTACAGATATATTATGCTACACTGAAAGGAAATAAATAAAAATAAATATGTTGCAGATCACAGAGTTACCATTTTGTCTAGAAAAAGACCCCATCGTTAGAGGCCGCAGCATCCTCTAGAACCCCACTGTCTCATCTTTACCTTCATGTGTCCTGGTGGCTTTTAGCATCATCATTTGCCTTACATGGGCTTTAAATGGTGTTGGGTCCATGCTGCACCTGCCTGTCAGCCAGGGAGCTGGCCCCTCATCTAGATTTTGTCTACGGAGCTGGGAAGATAGGGCTTGTGGTCTCAATCTCTCAGTTATGCACTGATTCCTGAGAGATATCATCACCTGGCTGGCACTGATGGGAAACTCCCAAGACTGCTTCTACTTGGCCACACCGGAAATACTAAGGCCTCCCGGTTTCATCACTGTATCCCTCTTCAGAAGAACATTTGAATGGGATGGGGCCAGACCTACATACTATTACCAAGGTAAGTGGGTGTGTGTCCTCTTCCTTGCAGTGCCATCAGCACAGGTGGGGATGGGGCAACAGGTTAAGGAGGAGGAGGAGGAGAAGAAAAAGTGTGGTAGACCCCCAAACGCTTGGGGAATTAAGGCCCCTAGCCAGTGCCCAGTGAGTGGGCCTAGCAGGCGTCTTGCTGAGTCTGAGCCTTCAGGTTCCCACATTCAGTGTGGGATGCTTCCAGGATTGCTGGCTCAGGCCAGGTCCTGGGGACACAACTACTGGGCCCAGAGCCACATTCTTCTTGATGCTGTCTTTGTTCTGGCCCACAGGGAGCTCTTCTGGTTTGGCTCTCAGGCCTGGACTCACCTGTCTCAACAGGAATTGGAGAACTTTGCTTCAGGGGCTGCTTCTGCTGGGTTGGGTTTGTGGGTTGGGCATGGAAGCATCTTGGCAGGAATGAAGATGTTCTAAAGAGACATCTGTGCCCCTCTCTTTGGCGATCAGACTGTTGAAACAATGGACCCCAAGAAGTTGGAATTTCTCCAGGAATCCCACATTGGGAAAAAGAAAAGGCTGACGCCTGGTGCCAGCCAGAGAGGGAACCTCATCTCTAGGAAGAGATTTCACACAACTCCAAAAAACTTGGCAAACCACCTTGCAGGACAGACAAGAGCCTGGACAATGATGGTGGGCAGGGCCACACCTTGACCAGGATGGCTTAGCTATGCTACCTCTTGCCTTATTTAAACCTTAGCCTTGTGTCAGGTCTACAAGATGGACTTGGTGGGAGGGAGGTCCCTGGACCACTTTGTTTCTTTTCCCAATGTGGCCACACTGAGTATACCTCCTCCTTTCTCTGTCTTCACTGTGTCTTTACTGGGCCTGTTGAGGACAGGTGGCCCAAGTTCAGCCTTTAATGGCTGCAGAGGCTGAGGTATGACCATGTGATATGACAACTCCAATAACAGGCCCTGAGTGTGCCATATATTCTTGGAAGAGCCTTGTCCCCTCTGTTCCCTGCCAGCTCCTGTCCCTCCTCATGTGTTCATCCCCTTGCAAGGTGCACAGAGCTCCCAGAAGAGTCAAGCCTGGGAAAGGGTTATGTGATCTGGAGCTGGCATGTCATGAGCAAATGATCCTGGGACTGAGCAGTGGAGCGAGTGCTTGAATGGACTCTCTGCTGAGTCTGAACTTCAGAAAGAGGTAACAACACAGGACACTGATTCTCTGTCCTCAGTGCTCAACAGGGATTGGCCAAAAGCTTCTTTGGCTGGCTCAAACCTGGGAGCTATCACAACCCAAGCCCAACTCCCAGACTAAGAACAAAAACGCACATTCTTCTCTCCTTCTCTCTGCCTCCCTCCCCAAAAGAGCGAGTCTGTGAGGACAGATGGCCCTGTGTCAGCGTCCCTGTGTGATATTGATGTGAACAGTGAGGGAAGGCGACACGTCTCGTGGCTGTAAAAATAGACATGCATGAAGTCAGCTTCCCCCTCCGGCCAGGCGCTATTCTAAACCCGGCTCTCATGGCTTTGGTATCCAACCACCCGGCGAGGCAGAGCACTGGGCTGGAACTTGACATTTAAAGAGTTTGAAAGAAATAGAAGAAGGCACAGAGATTTCTTTTTTTAAGTTAGTCTGGTTATTTCTGAATGGGACATGCCAATGAAGCACGAGATAAAATTCAACGGCGTTTCTGAACCATGGTGTCTGAGAGGTGGTGGGGGCTGTGGGAGCTGTTCTGTCCAATGTCCTTCTCAACATGGGGACTCCTCCACAGACCCTCTGATTGCCGGCTTCTCTAGTGATGGGGTGCTCTCTACCCCTCAATGGTGGGATCTCATGGTTGGGCATCCTGGGATGCTTTAGATAACTACTGCTAAATGTTGTTGGAGAAATACTGAGTTGGTAGCTGTCTCTCTGGAACAATCCTTCACAGATTGTGGGGTGCGGGTCATTTTATGTTCTTGAAATGTATAGCCATTGGTTTTTTACTGGGCTCTGGCTATGAACTTCAGCCCGGCTTGAGAGAAGTTGTGGAAGCTAAAAGAGAAGACGGTTTCAAAAGCCAGCTAACACGCAATCTGGGCAGATAATGAACATGTGTGGAATAATGAGATGGCGCATGGAGACAGGATATTATCAATTCTGACATTGTGTGATGCAGCCCGTTTCCTCCCCAGTCAAAATCAGTGGCAGTTTTTACAGTCCTCATGTTGATTCCGGACACCTATGTTTTAGAAATCTCTCTAGGCTCAGAGTGGCCCTGGTTTAGTCTCACCGGCCTCTTTCTCTAGTCTCACCAGGAGTCTCAGTCTTGTGAAGGGGCTGCTTGCAAACATCTCTGTCCTGCCATTCTGTGTCACATGCTGTTCAGCCTGGGATACGAAGCATTAACCTTGAGATTATTAATTAGGCTGACTGGCCAGTGAGCACCAAGGATCTTTCTCGGGTCCTCATTTACTGACGGAGCCATGTCCTCAGCCTGTTTCTTTTACTCACATGTCCTCTTTGTTCTGGGAAGGTGTCCCCTATCACCCTTCTTCCCCTAGTGTGCAGTCCAGAGCCCCTTCCCTTTTACCTTGGCTTTGGCCTTGGGCCGTGCTTCCTGGCTTTCTTACCTGTCTAAGCACCACTGCTTCTCCGAGGTCTGGGTCAGCCTTCCCTGTGGTCCTGTATCTTGGGGTAAGCGGTTTGTGTATTTCCTGATGGCTACAGTTATTTACTGACTACTCTAGGGACCTTGCCTTGGCTCTGCAGCTTTCCAGCCCCACGAGACAGAACAAGTAATAGGTTTGAGTTCAAATCATGACTCTGACATTTATTAGCTGTGTTCTCAGGCATACCACTGACACTCACTGGCCTTCACTTTCTACACCTGCACTGCAGTTTCCTTGGCTGCTGGTAGAGACAATGAAAGCAGCCAGACTTTGCCAAATATAAAATGCCTCCCAGGTACTCATTATTATGATTGTGCCTTCTTTTAAAAGAGGAGAAAGTGAGGCTTAGGCCTATTTGATGCCTTTGCAACGTTTAGCACAGGTAGTTGTTAGGTACCTGTGGTTTGTCTAGCCCTGTGCACTGCATCAAGGGGTTAAAAGTGAAGGCCTGGTTTCCAGCCAGCAAGCTCCCACTTGGGAGACATAATGAACACATGTAGGATAATGAGCCTGTGGGATCAGGCAGGGTATCATTAAATGTGGTGTTGTCTGAGCCTGCCTGAAAGCAGGAGAAAGGTTCTCAGCCTGGGATAAGGAGAAGCCTGGAGCCAGAGTTTGTGGGGTGGGGTAACCTCTGGGGAGGTGGAGAGGATGCAGTCTGGCAGGGAGCTCCCCCCTCACACTGCTGAACTCCACTTCTCGGGTTAGATGAGAGGGCTCCCCTTCAGCAAATGCTCTTTGCCTCCTACCACAACTCCGGGCTCCAAGCTGAAGGCTGGTCACAGCTGCTATTTATTCATTGGAGAAGAGAAAAACGGCAGCTTGCTGAGTCTCGGGGACTTATCAAGGTACCTCAATCCCAAAGAAGCAGCAGGGAGACTTCTCCAGCAAGCCAGTGAGACCAATAAAGGAAGGACCTCCCTGGGTTTTCTCCAGCTAGCCTGTGACTGTGATCACCCCAGAGCTGGGGATCTGAACAAGACAGGGAATTTGACCTGTGGTTATCAACTCCCAGTGGAGTGGAGTAGGGGTGGGGGCAACCGGAGTCAGCTCTGGGTGTGAGAGTCAGGGTTGGATGATTCAAGAGGGTCAGAAGCCAAAGCGGTACCTTAGCGGAGGGTCAAAGCTGGGGTCAGCTTGAGCAGGGTGGAGCTGGGAGACTCCAGAGACCACAAAACAGTGGCAGGAAGTCTCAGGCCTTGAGGTGAGCAGCAGTAAGAGACATCGTGGGAGGTCAAGAAGGAAAGTGGCTGTGACTCAAAGTCCTCCAGCCAATCCCATTAGGATCCCAGCCATGATTGGGCTTCCCTAACCCCTGCCTCCCTCTGTTCGGGTATTCTTCAAGCCCAAGAGTCCAAGAGTCAGACCCTTTGGCTCTATGGTAGGAGGAGGGCTGGAGACTGGGAGCAGGCTGGGTGCAATAGTAGGAGGGAGGACTGTTGCAGTCCATGATGGCTAATGGCCTTGCCAGCTTGATTGGTTTAGAATCACCACAGAAACACACTTCTATGTGTGTCCATGAGGGTGTTTCTGAAAAGGTTTACATGAGGAGGGAAGACCCTGAGTGTGGGTGGTACCCTTCCATGGGCTGGGGTCCAAGACTGAATAAAGAAGAGAAACTGAGGGCTGTTGATGTGGCTCAGAGAGTGCTGGATGCTCTTCCAAAGGACCTGGGTTCCATTCTTAGCTCCCACACTGAGGCTTACAACTGTCTGTAACTCATTCCAGAGGATCCAATGCCCTCTTCTGTCCTCTGTGAGCACCAGGCATACGTGTGGATCACACACACACACATGAAGGCAAAACATCCACACACAGAAAATAAAGTAGAAATAGTAATTTTTTTTTCCAGAAAGTCAGTTTTATTTCTAAGACTGCCATAAACTTTTAATGCGTATCAATAGTCACCTGCCACACTGGCACTAGGTTGCCTGTATAGCCATCAAACAGAGTCTTTTTATCAGCATACCACAACTGGGGTGGCTTTGCCTTGCTGCTGGTGCTGGTAACTTCTTCCTTCAGTTCATTTACAGTGGTCTTGCCTCTATGTCCCAGATCTTGACACTGGCGACAGTGACATCACTGAGTCAGTAGCAGTTCTGGCTGAAGTGCAAGGCATTGTTGATGTTCCTGCCATTTATGTCCCTGCCGTTGAGAGCCTACAGCATAGCCTGGCCATCCTTGCCTCCAGAAGCACAGATAGATCCATCTAGAGAGACCATCACTGTGTTTAGATAGCAAGTGTGGCCAATGTGATTGATCTTCAGCTTGCAGTTAGCCAAATTCCATACCTTGACCAGCTTGTTCCATCCATAGGAGACGATGACAGGGTTGCTGCCATTTGGGGAGAAGCAGACACAGGATTCTGTATAACTCTCATCCTGGACAGTGTACTTGCAGACACCCAGAGTATCTCATAACTTTATGGTCTTGTCCTGGGAATCAAAGACAATCTGCCAGTTGTCAGAGGAGGCTACGCTCAGCACATCTTTGGTATAGCCTACAAATCATCTCAGGGTGGTTCCCGTTATAAGATCCCAGGATCCTGAGAGGGCAAACTGGCCATCAGAGGAGATACTGTCACTAACAAAGTGGGAGTGACCTTGCAGAGCATGATGTGGTATGCCATATCTGGTCTTATCCCTGGTCAGTTTCCACAGGATGATGGCCTTGTCTTGAGACACAGACAGGAACTGCAGGGTGGTGACAATCTGTGTTATCCAGCTGTAACTGGACCTTGAGGGTTCCATGAAGGGTCGTCTGCTGGGTCATGACTGCAGCTGATGAGAGTGTCTCCATAGAGACAAGCATGGCACTGGATAGCTCAGGGAGGAAAGCATCGCAGTAGCAGCCACCACAACTCTGTGGAGAAGGAGTATATAATAATATTTTATACTTTTTAAAAAGTATAAAAAAGAGAAAGTAAACTGAGCATCGGCATTCATTTTTCTTTGCTTCCTGACTGTGGACACAAGTGAGCTGCTGTAACTTCCTGCCATGGGGGATTGTGTCCCCTTGAACTGTGAGATCAAACAGACTTCCTTCTAGAAGTTACTTCAGGTATTTTTATCACAGCAGTGAGAAAAGGAGGTCCTCCCTGGAATGGGCCTGGATGTTCCAGAAGACTAAGCTAGCTCCTTCAGGCTCCCCAGCCTCCTGGTGTCTCCCACACTACCCACTCATTAAACACATCCTCTTCAGCTTTCTGAGGAAAGAGACAGTGGCTAGGGTGTGGGCTTTAGGCTAGACCCATCTGACCTCTAGGTTAGCTACTTGAGGTTTCAGGTATGATCTCGATGCTTCTGCTTGCAAGATGGAGATGCGTCTGTCAGCGGCTGCTCCGGATACCACATTTCCCTGCTACCTCTGCTCTCCCAACACTGACTATTATCCCTCTGGAACCACAATCAACTCTTCTCTGAATTGCCCTGGTCCTGGTGTTTTATTATAGCAACAGAAAAGTATCAACACACCCAGTGAAAGCATTTATCTGTAGACATGGCAGTCCCTTAGTTAAGGAGTATGGGTATTGAGGGTAAAAGGTCTGACACAGAAGGAGCTGGGTCCTAGGACACACTCTTCCAATAGGCATGCCACCAACTGAGCCAGCACCAAGATCACCTTTGCTCCTTTCTCCTGTCACTTCAGATGTGGGCTCCAAAGGGTCTTTATGAAGAGGTCAGGTGGATGCTAGTCTTGAGCTTTTAAGCCTTCCTTGATGAGGAGCCAGCTATAGGAGCTGCCCGTACCAGGAGCCCCAAACTCTGCCCCTTTGGCCCTTCCTGCTTCCTATTATGTCTGATGACTGGGGTCTTCCCCACCTTTCTAACTCAGCACTTTTTGAAAATAAACTGTAAAGGGCTGAGGAGTTGGCTCAGTGGGTAAGTGTTGGTCTCACAAATGTGAGGCCCAAGTTTGATCCTCAGGTCTCAGGTAAAAATCTGGGCATGGTGACATGTGTTTATAATCCATCCCAGCCACAGGGACATGGGAGACAGACACAAGTGCTTTCTGGAGCTTCAGTAGACATTTGATGGCTACCTTACTTAAAAGACACTGTTTTGGACAAAACATGGAAGATGCCTGAGGAACAGCATCCAAAGGCTGTCCTTTGACTCCACATGCATGTAAGCAAACACACATGATCATGCACACACACCTATCCATACCCCCACGTCCTCTTTATAAATGGACTCCCTGGTTGTTGGGACTAACAACTCAAAAGCTCTCTCTGGTGGCCGGCAATGAAGAATATCTTCTGTCCCCACCCTGCCTTCTTCTTTTCTTCCACTGAGCCATCTTGCTGGCCTTCAGTTGGGTTCTCCTATCAACCTTATTTGACAGGACTCTGACTTCAAATCCTGTTTGACCAAAGCACCACACACAACTTACGTAGTCCTTGGGAGGGAGACTGAAGACATCAGGCCTTGGATCCCTTAGCCTCTGAAGAAGAGGAATAGATAGGAAAAGCCATTATAGAGCCATAAAGAGCTAGCCAAAAGGTGGTGCCTCATACACTCACACCGATCTTCCAATAAGTACCGTGCCTCACTGGGAAGCATGGAACTGTTCCTCCGGATCCAGCCCTGGGCTAGCATTTCCCTGACTGCACCAACCCAGCTTCCACCTTCTATAGTAATTCTTTATGTCTGCCTCATAGAGCAGGGTCCAGCCAACTATGGCCCAAGTAGATTATATCAGTGATTTTTTTTACACTTAGTGTGCGAGCATGCCCGTGCACCTGTGTGTGTGTGTGTGTGTGTGTGTGTGTGTGTGCAGACACATATGCTGCACTGTGTACATGGAAGTCAGAGGACTTTTCATTATGTGAGTCCTGCAGCTTAAAACTCAGGCTGTCAGCAGCAGGTGTCTTTACCCACCAAGCCATCTCACTGGGCCTGCTTTTTGTTGTTGTTGTTGTTTTCATACAGGGTCTCATGTAGTCTAGACTGGACTGGAACTCCTTATATAGCTAAGGATGACTTTGAACTCCTGCTCCTCTTGCTTCTACCTCTTGAGTCCTGAGATTACAGGTGTGCACCATGCCTGGATTATGGCATGCTGGGGATTGAACCTAAAACCTCATGTATACTAGATAAGCACTTGACCAACTGAGCTGCTACCTTAGCCCTGGCAATGAGGTTTTGAGACGTGGCTGCACTCGGTGGCTTGCACATCATCTGTAGGGGTCTTGTGCTCAGATGGCCAGAATTCCATTATATTGTGTCAAAGATGCTAAGTTGGAAGTAATGACCTGGTCTTTTGCAGAAAAAGTTTGCTGGTTGCTGGTTAGAAAACAGGCAGGTAGAGGGCAGGGACAGGCTCTTATTCACCTTTCCCTGGGCACGGTGTTTTGCAGAGGGAAGATGGACTTCCATAAATGCTTAATTATGGGGAAGCGTCCAAGCTGGAGAGCATCAGTGAAGAGCATCCAGAGGAGACAGTTAAATTACTCAAGAGCAAAAGCAGGTTTCAAGGACTTTAAAAGCCTTCATTTACATACACAGAGTTGATAAGCTAATTACCCAACAATCTTGTCCTAACCAGTAAAGCTGCCCCCTACGGTCTTGTTAGATAACACCTTGTTAACCTGGCTGTCTTGACAATAATCAAAGTTCAATTTTCTGTAATCCGCACTTGACTCTCCCACCTCTCCCATCTCTCTTTAGTCTGAATTAGACTTTAAATAGACAGTCCTGCTGAATTGGAAGGGCTGTGCAAATAGCCTCACACGGTGAGGGTGGCCTTCCTCAAATGGCAGAGGCTGGCTGAGAGCAGCCCATGTTCACCTGACAAGCACAGCGACTCACTACCCAGGAACCACAGCGTCTCCAGGGCCCAGGGAAAGGAGACTTGGAAGAAGTTTAAAACACATTGCTTTCAAAATTAACATTCCTTGCAACTGACCAAAACCGACATGAAAGAATGTTTGCTTAGAAGTCTACTAGGCAAATGGCATTATGCTGATTGCAACCTCACTCCTAGGGTTATTCATAAATTATATTAAATGAGGGATGTGGTTGCATTTAAACATGTTTGCTGTGGTTTAGGGGCAGGTCCGATGGAAGAGCGGGAAGACTTCTTAACCACTGAGTCATCTCCTCAGCCCCTGAAATCCAGGTTATCAACCTGATGACAAATGGATGCAGAAGATAATGTACATTTTGGGGGTCACAAAGCTCAGCTAGATTTAGGGACTTTCTTTAAGAACCAGGACACAGCCTTGTCTTACTGTTGCAGATTTGACGCACACAGGACATTTTTATTTATTTGTTTTGTGTCTGTGCCCATGAATAGAGGTCAGAAGACAGTTGAGGGAGTTGGTTCTCTTCCTTCACCATGTAGTTGTACTAGGGATGGAACCCAGCTTGGCAGGCTTGGTTGCAGGCCCCTTTGTCTGCTGAGCCATTTTGCTGGCCCACACAAACATGAACTGTGAATGCTTTGCTAGTGGCCTTCTGGGAATTTGTAATGGTTTATGTGGAGGGAAGCTCTGAAATCCAGTTTTTAAGAAAGTTATTTTTATATATGTATACGTCTCTCTCTCTCTCTGTGTGTGTGTGTGTGTGTGTGTGTGTGTGTGTGTGTGTGTGTGCCAAACATGTGCTGGTGCACTTGGAGGCCAGTAGAGGGCGTTGGATCCTGGAACTCAAACTAGGATCCTCTGGAAGGACAGAAAGTCCTCTTTGCCACTGACCCATTTCTCCAGGCCCTGAAGTTCAGTTATCAACCTGATGACAACCCCTACCCCTGCCTGCCCTGCCAACAGTACCAGCTATAGCAGAATAAACTCAGATAGTACTTGGTCACAAGTCCTGTAGTTCAGGAGATAACTTCTATCTGGAGCTTTCAAAATGCTGTTTGTTATGGACACATGTAAAGTGTGTCCACGAAGTCTCTGTGTTGGACTTTATGTGTTAATGGTAAGTGGACGCAAGGCCTGTGGGAGATAATTGGGTTAGATGAGGCCATGAGGCTGGGGCCTCTGTGACAGCATTAGTCTTTATTGACTGAGCCATCTCTCCAGCCCCCTGAAGGACTTCTAATGTAGCAAAACCCTTTCCTACAAACAAGCCAAATTCCACATCTCAGGCTCGGGTTAGCCCTGAATTGTAAAATGATGGCCATTTGGACTCACAGGAGGTTCAAGAGAGACCAAAGTTGGCACTCTTGCTTGTCTTGCTATACAATGCAGGAAGAAGGTCCCTGGTCAGCCACTGAGCAGATAGATGTTGGAATCATGTTCATGGATGTCCCAGTCTCAGAACCATGAGCCAAATACACTATCATTTACGAATCATCCTGCCTCAGGCATGTTGTTATAGCAACAGAAAATGGACTAGGAGACATTTTCTTGGTGAACAGTTTTGAACAAGTGAGAAACAGGTGGGGTGAGGCTGACTTAGTTCCTCCTGGGCCCAGGCCCTCATCCTTTTTCATTTTGCAGAGGAGGAAGCCAATAGGAACTTGGGCTCATCTATGTTAGGCAAGGCTAGGACTATCCTGCTATTCTGGCTTCTGATTACAGAGGTTGCAGGCGAGAAGGAGCTTTCCTTTCAGGATGTGGTTAGGGAAGAGAGGGACCAGCTCAGAGTTCCACTTACAAAGACCTGTGTGTGTGTGCAGGTGCATGCTTGTGCATGTGTGTGCATGTGTGTGCATGCGTGTGCACATGCCCACAGAAGCCAGAAGTCAACCTGAGGTGTTCTTCAGGAAATGTCTACCCCCTTCCCTCAAAATGGGGTCTTTCCCTTTTACCTGGAACCCCAGGGTTAGGCTCAGTGTTCTGTCCAAACCCCAGGACCCACTTGTCTCTGACTCCCCAGTTCTGGGATTACAAGTATGCACCACCACTCCTGGCTGTCTTTTGTGGGTTCTGGGGCTTGAACTCTGGTCCTCATGCTTGTGTGGCAGCCCTTCACTGACTGAGCCATCTCCCCAGGTCCTCATAAAGACTTCTACTGTAACAAAACTCTTTCCCACAAACAAACAAGCTAATTTCCACGGCTCAGAATTCAGTTTAGTTCAGCATTATAAAATGATGGGCCATTTGAGCTCAAATGAGGGCCAAGGGGACATGGTGTATGAATCCCTATCTCTGTTTCTAACAGTGTCATCTCATTCTGTCTTTAACAATTTGGCACAAGAATGGTGATGCCATTTGCAGATAGATCCCTGGGAAAAATGAAAATATTCAAACCTCTGTTCAAAAGTTATTCTGAATTCCAAGAGACTATTAGGCTGAGCTGGAGCCCTGAACCAGCAGGCCACAGACATGAAGTTGATATGGGCTGTGGCCTACTTTGTTTGCTTGTTTCAAGGCCACATCTTGTATATACATACACTTTTAAAAAATTAAAAATTGATTTATTTTTATTTTGTGTATATCTGTGTTTTGCCTACAAACACTGGCCTGGAACTGTCTATGTAAACCATGTACATGCCTGGTATCCTCAGAGTCAGAAGAGGGTGTTGGGTGCCCTGGAACTAGAGTTATGGACGGTTGTGAGCCACTATGTAGATGCTGGGATCAAACCTGGGTCCTCTGGAAGAACAGCCAGTGCTCTTAACTGCTGAGCCATCTCTCTAGCCACCTCCACCATATACATGTCTTATTTTATTGTTTATGTGCATGAATGTTTTTCCTGCATGGATGTCTGTGTACTACGCATGTGCCTAGTGCTCAGAGCAGCCAGAGATGGCACTGTGGTCTCTGGAACTGGAATTACAGATGACTGAGCTGCCATGTGGATGCTGGGAATCAAACCTGAATCCTCTGGAATAGCGGCCAGTGTTCTTAACTGCTGAGACATCTCTCCAGCCATATATATATATATATATATAATATATATATAATATATATATATATTTTTTTTTTTTTTTGTCAGTCTCACTACATAGCCTGGTGGCTGGCCTGGAACTGTCTATATAAACAAGGTTGATCTTGAACTGACAGAGATCTATCTACCTCCATCTCCTGAATGCTGTCATTAAAGGTGTGTGCTACCACATCTCCATAGTTTGAAAATATTTAAAGTGAATATGAAATTCAATGACTGAAGGATGACTCTGATTTTGTATCAAGGGCCACACTTGGGGTTCTTCAGAAAGGCATATTTTTACCAAAGGAAAATTTTGTTCCCTTTCGTGTGTGTGTGTGTGTGTGTGTGTGTGTGTGTGTGTGTGTGTGTGAAACATGTATGAACACGTGTGCTTGTGAATGTGGAAGCCTAAAGGTGATGTCAGAAGTCATCCTCCGTTACTTTTCCACCTCATTCATTGAGGCAGGATCTCTCAGTTGGCCCCAGAGCTCCCAGATGTGGTTAGTCATTAGTCTCTCTAATCAGCTTGATCTGAGGCTCCCCTGCCTCTACCTTCTGAAGTTGGAGGTAAAGGCAGTCTTCCAAGTCTGTCTGACTTTACTGGATTGTGGGGATTCAAACACTTGCACAGCAAGCGCTTCAGCCATTGAGTCACCTCCCCAGACCCAGAATTGTATTTGCAGAGTGCCTCATTAATTGAGCATTCTGGGCACCACTCAGCCTCTTCAGTGATTCATCAGCTTGCATTTGTTGGTGTATAGCCTTATCATTCTTATTAGCTGGCACAGCCCAAGCGAAAGCCACTCTAATCTGGGTGCTGGTTGCTATACATTCAGGTTGAAGAGCATGCATGCCTTGTAATAATTAACCCCTACCATCAGGGCATGCAGTGATTGTCTTTCCTGTTGGCAACCCTGAGAGTGGCATGGGCTGAGAATGTGGAAACGAGGGTGGGGACAGCTTTCCTTGCTTGAGGACTTACATTTTTAGAAGCAGAGTATGGCACATCCTGGGACACAGTAGAGCAGTGGGAACAGGCCTGGTCCTGTCATTGCCTGTGACTTGGGCTACTGAAGGGTGTGTGGGTGGGTGAGACACAGTGGGCCTTTGAGAAGAGATTTCTGGGAGACGTTGCTCCATAGGGAGCTTCTCTTTCCTGTCTTAATCTACTCTGAGGCTTGGGGCCTTCTCAAGTGCAAGCTCACTGAGCTTCCAGCTGCCCAGAATATACTCCTTCCCCAAACCAGAAATCCCCCAGTTTTGCCTAGAAGGGGTCTTTGTGCAATAAAAGGGAGACTGAACTCTAGACTCTTAAGGTGAGCAAGGAGGGTGTCCTGGTGCCAGCAGGCCCTGTTTTGATTTTTTTATCCATTCATTTATTTTTGCAGTGGGGCATCCTTCCTTGGCCTTGAACATGGCAGTGGTTTTGTTTTAGTGATAGGGGCTAGAAAGATGGCTCATTGAGAGCTCTTGCTGCTCTTGAAGAGAACTCAGATTTAGTTCCCAGAACCTACAGGGCTTGTAACCTCATCTCCAGAGGTTGATAGCCACCTTGCTGCAGTGAGTGTCACATGACAGACAGCTGAGCCACTAGTCTCCCCACTGGATTTGTTCAGTGTAGACAATACAACTGAGCCACTAGTCTTCCCCACTGGATTTGTTCAATGTAGACAATACAGCTGAGCTGTTAGTTTTCTTCACTGCATTTGTTCAGTGTAGACAATACCCAGACACCCTTGCCCTTTCTGGGGTGTGTGGACGGAACAGTGCACATCCATCTCAGCTCTTGGGAAAGAGGGTAAGACTGACCTTGTTCTGAATCTGAGAGGTGATTGAAGTGCCTTTCACAGTTGCTGGCCAGGTCAGAAGCTGCAAAGGGCTTAGACTTTGTCTTGGTGGCTGCTGCTCTCATGTGAATACCTACTTTTTATTTCTAATCACTAAAAGAGGTCTCTGAGTAGGGTTGGGGAGATGGCTCGGTGGTTGAGAGCACTTGTTACTCTGCTAGAGGACCCAAGTTCAGTCCTACACTGCCTGTAAATTCCAGCTTTAGGAAATCTGATGCCCTCTTCTTTAAAAGAAAATTCTTAAATAATAAGGCTTTAGTGAGAAGAAATGATTGAATCACCATTGGCGCCACCGCGTGTGTGTCCATGTCCACATGTGCTTCTATGTGTGCATATGAAGGCTAGAGGTACTATTCCTTGGATATGCTCTCCATTATTTTGAGACAAAGGTCTCTCATTAGCTTGGAGTTCATTGAACAGGCTGTGCTGGCCTGGGGAACCACAGGAACATAAGAACTGGTCTCCTCTTCTATGACTTTGGGACAGCGTCTTCCTATCCTGGAACTTCCAATAATCCAACCTGTATACAGACTAGTCCCTCTCTAAGTGGGGAAGTAGTCCTGGGAGGGCTGTGGTTCAGGAGGAGGCGGTCTCAAGACGACCAGTCATGGAGGAAGCTCTTTAGGATATCTAAAATAGTGCTTGCTGGCTATGCAGTGCTTTCGCCTGGGTCTCGGTGTGTATGGCCTGAACACCAGGGTTTGTTGCAGGGACATACTCTACTTTTCAAATGCAGAGGCTAAGGCTCAGAGAGGGCAGGTTCAGCTAGCCAGAGCCCAGGGCTCTCAAACTATATGCAGTCAGCTGAGGGGGCAGGGGAAATGACTTTGTGGGGCTGGGGAGATTTCTCAGTGGGTAATGTGAATGCTGAGCAAGAATGAGGACATGAGTTTATCTCAGCAATCATGGAAGAAGTCAGGCATGGTAGTGCACACCTATAATCCAGGTGGAGACAGGACGATCTCTGTGGATACCCACTCTAGCCAATTAGTGAGCTCCAGGTTCAGTGAGAGACCCTGTTCCAAAAAATATGGAGCGAGCTGGGCAGTGGTGGCGCACTTTAATCCCAGCACTCAGGAGGCAGAGACAGGCAGATCTCTGTTGAGTTCGAGGCCAGCCTGGTCTACAGAGTGAGTTACAGGTTAGGCTCTGAAGTTACAGAGAAACCCTGTCTTGGAAAACCAAAACCAACCAACCAACCAAACAAACAAACAAAAAAACAGAGCTGAGTAATCGATGAAGATGCCCAGATGTCCAAATCTGCTCTCCACATGCATGCAGGTATACACACACACACACACACACACACACACACACACACACACACACACACACATCCATCAGGGAGGGACGGAGAAGAACACTTATTTTGGGATTCCTTTCCCTTCCCCTACAACGTTCCAGGTATTCAGAAACTCCCACCTAAAAAATTTCCCACGAGGCAGCTGCCTCCAGGAAAAACAGAAAGGCCCAGTGGGCTTCTTGGGAAAGAAGTCAGCCCGAAGGCTCCATCTCTCAGAAAAGTTGTTATTAAATTCTATGCTGGGCCCCGACCTGGATTTAAAGATTTGCAAGAAGATAAATGCCAAACAGATGCCCATTAGGGCCCTGACAGCCGAAGCTTAAAGATAACATTTACATTCTGCCTGGGTCTGTATCTCTCTGTTCCCCACTCGGCCCCTCTCCTGCCTCCAGTGGGATCAATACCTCGGCTGAGGTTACATGGAGGTGGTCACATTCTTCTAAGCTGTTTGCTTAGCACTCGGTTTGCTCTGCTAACATGCTGGCTACTTCTTCCAACAGGCATGTTTGCCCAGCATTAGGGTTGTTTGCCGAAACACCTAGTCCAATCCGAGGGGGCTCAGCTTTCTAAACAGTTGGTCCCCGAATCTGTCAATCAATAACACCAATTGGGTTCCTGACATGGACAGTGAGTGTGGCCAAGTCTAATATTTGCCCAAACATGGCCCGTCCCCACTTTCCCAGCACCTGACAGTCCCCAGCTTGACAAGAAGGACATTCGCCAAGCGCACAGGCTGCTGGGAGGACACAATGTTGTCAAACAGGGACCGATTCCAGGAGAGAAGAGCACATAATAAATATGACTGTCTCTTTATGAGAGGTAATTTACTGAAACGCACAGCCATTTACCTGCTCATCTGGCCTGGTGTCGTTAAAAGTGGCAGGCACAGACTCTGGCATCTTCTGGGCTGGCAAAGTAGCCTGGGTTTGGCCTCATAAAGCTTGGGGTTGGATCTGGGGGTTGGCTTGCAGTCATAGGCGACCAGGGGGATAGTAGGAATCTATTAGGGCCAAAGACCAAAAGATCAAGATACATTTCCTAAAAAGAGGACAGTGGAGGTTGGTGAGATGGTTCAGTGGTTAAAGTCACTTGCTGCCAAGCCTGATGACCTGCGTTTGGTCCCTGAGATCTACATGATGGAAGAAGATAACCAACTTCCCATAGTTATCTTCTGACTTTCCTTGTGAGTGCGTGCACGCGCGCGCGCGCGCGCATGCGCGCGCGCACACACACACACACACACACACACACACACACACAGGTACCCCAAATAAACATAATAAAAATGTAAGAATGAAAGAATGATGGTTTAATGGGACCAGATTTTCCTTGGTCCTTGGAGATGAGAAAATCTTTTGGAACCTGATAGAGGCGTTGGCTGGGCAGCATTGTGAACGCACTGAATGTTGCTAAATTATTCACTGCAGAGGTTCATTTTATGTTCTGTGCATCCGAGAGGCTCTCATGCCTAACTCAGGCTTTGGCTCAGAGTACATGCTTAATAAATGTTTATTGAAAGACCGACCTAACATTTACACAGCCCACAAAGCCCTTTGTTATACATTGGCTCATTTTATCCTTAAAGAACTCTCTGCAGTGGGCAGAGGTGAATGTTAGCATTCTCGTGTTGTGAGACAAAGCTAAGGTTTAGAGAACACTGCGTGGTCTCCCTCAGTGAGGAGTGGTGGTCCTGGGATTTGAACCACAAAATCATGTGATCCCAAGGCTGCACATGTAGAGATGTGCTCTTTTCAGAATGGGAAAGAGTTAAAATCTTACAACCATTTCTGCCCCCTCTTTGAGGACATTTATTTATTTATTTTCAAGCTTTTTTAATCAGCATGTATCGATTATATAGCATAATGGGGCTCATGATAGCACTTTCATACATGTTTATAATGCGTGGTGTCCACCCCTATTTCCCTCTTGTTCCCCCTTCATTTCCACTGACCCACTTTTTCACTACTAGCTGTCTTCTACTTCCATGTGTATGTATGCATGTGCATGTATGTGTGAATGCATGTGTGTGTGTGCATATGTGTGCGTGTATCCCAATGGGTTTCAGTAGACTGATATAAGAGTGTTGATGAGAGGTATTTTCCAGGGCAACTTACCTGTAGCTACATCACTGAAGAAAATGCCTTTCCTTTTTCCAGTCACCACTAACTGCCTATAGATTTCGGGGAGGGGACCCTTCTCATGACCCTTCTTCCATCCGTGATAGAATGTTGACAAGCCCAGCCTTATACAGGTTTTGTGCAGGTTACCACATCTATTTTGAGTTCACATTCGCGAGTGCAACAGCCATACCATACTCAGAATACAGCATTCTGCAACACCCTACCCTCCTTTCTCTGGCTCTTAAATTCTTTCTTCTCTCTCTTCTGTGATGTTTCCTGAGTCTTGGACAGTTGATATCCATGCCTTTTTATCACCAAAAATGATGAAAACTTGTTGTTAAGGTAGGAGTTTGATGTTTCCACCCTCTGTCCCTAGCACCCAGCTGGTTAGTTCTTTACTAACACATTCACTGAGCTACAGACATAGAGATCTTCCTGTTGAGGGACCCAGGCATCTTGAAGCACCAGGGACATCTCAGAACTGCTCACACAGGGTCTTTAAAGAGGAGCTGGGGGCTGCAAAGGAGACTTGCTGGAGGCACAGGGCCTTCTCCATAGCATGGGCACCATGACAGGGAACCTGCCTGATGGTGGCTGGGACATCTCACCATTGACACCTGTCAGGCTGGGCATGGCTGCATTGTTAAGATACATGGATTTCAAAAGTGTTGTGGATGAATCATCACTGCTACATCTTGTTTCTTTTTCTGCTTCTTCTGCTTGTGAGGTCTCGATATAACCCTAAGTGAATATTTCATGGTCTACAAGGTGGAGCAATACAGCTTATGTCACAGGGACAACTGGCCAGGGGAGCCAGGGAAGTTGGAAGTACTCAACACAGTGCCAGGGAGGAAAGTTTCCCGTAGTTTCTATGATATCCTATTAGCTTCATTTAGGGCACCTAGACCCATGTGCTAAGGTTGGGCTGTAGGGATGGTTTAACTATGGGAGGCTGAAGTTAAAGGTTTTATTAAAAAATAAAACATCTGGACTGGAGAGATGGCTTAGTGGTTAAGAAAGTGTACTGTTCTTCATTTCATTCCCAGTACCCATGTCAAGCAGCTCACAACTGCCTGGAAATCCAAGTGAGCAGGATTCAATGCCTCTGACCTCTGAGGGCACTTGTACTCATGAGCACCTATCCAGCCCCACCTCCAAAATATGCATAATCAAAAATAAATAAAATAACCCTTGAAGCATATATTTGACTGAAATTTGTCTGCTTTCATTGCCAGTGGACCCTGGTGGTTTTAAAAGTTGGAGAGAAAAGGCTCCCCTAAAAGTCAAAGAGGGAACACACTGTGGAACTCTGGAGCTTTACAGTAATCACAAGATACTGGTATCACCATGTGAGCCCCAGGCCAGGGCAGGTTTCCCATGGATGCTCTGACTAGTGTTCTGTAGTGAATGGCACTCACTCTAGAAACATCTAGTCTACAATGATGCTGACAACAACCATATGAGAACCCAACCCTTCAGACAGGACACAAAGCTGTGGTCATGTTTTCTTCCTTCCTTCCTTCCTTCCTTCCTTCCTTCCTTCCTTCCTTCCTTCCTTCCTTCCTCCCTCCCTCCCTCCCTCCCTTCCTTCCTTTCCTTCCTTCCTTCCTTCCTTCCTTCCTTCCTACCTACACACTCCCGTACACACACACACACACACACACACACACACACACACACACACACACACACAGGTTCAGCTAGGTCTGGTGGTGTGGGCCAGTAATCCAACCTAATCATCATACTAAGTATGATGAGGTAGCATTGAAAGTTCAGAGTCTGTCTGGGCTACAGAGTGACTTCAAGACCAGTCTGAGATATGTAAGGAGACACTATTTCAAAATAAAAAAGGAAAAATAAACAAAGGGATTGGGAATGTAACTTTGTAGTAGAGAACTTACCAAGTATATTTGAGGGCTCAGGTTTAATCCTAGCACCCTCTCCCACCAAAAGGAAAGTAAGTGTAGATTCAAAATGGACACTGATAGCAGGGTTTATAAACCAATGCCAGTCACCAGAGAGTCATTTTCAGTGAGCATTGGGGTTTCTCTTTTGTTTAAAACTTGATGGGCCAGGTATGATGATGACACACACATTTGGTCTAGATACTCAAGAGACAGAGGCAGGTGGATCACTAGAGTTCAAGTCCAGCTGGGGTTATGTAGTGGGACATTTGCTCAACTATGTTCATAGCAGCTTTATTTGCAATAGCCAGAACCAGGAAACAACCTAGATGTCCCTCAACTGAAGGATGGATAAAGAAAATGTGGTACATTTACACAATAGAGTATTACTCAGCTGCTAAAAACAATGATATCAGGAAATTTGCAGGCAAATGGATGGAATTAGAAGAAACCATCCTGAGTGAGGCAACCTAGTCACAAAAAGACAAACATGGTATGTACTTAACTCATACGTGAATAGTAAATTTAAAGTAAAGAATAACCATGCTACTACAGTCCACAGACCCAGAGAGGCTAGGTAACAAGGAGGGTCCAAGGGGGTGGTGCATTGATCTCCCTTGGAAGAGGGAACCGAGGAGATCTCCTGGGTGGACTAGGAGCATGTGGGCATGGGAACTTGAGACATAGAGTTGGGGGTGGGTGGAGGGGGAGAGTGCTGAGAGAGATGACTGGAAAGGGGGGCTTTTTGGGGTCAGGTAGAAGCTTGATGTAAGGGAAACTTCCGCAAGTCTAAAGGATGGCCCCAGCTAAGACTCCTGGCAGTAGTGTATGCATAGCCTGAACTGGCCACTCTGTGAACAGATTGGTGACTACTCTGGCTGTCATCAGAGAGCCTTCATCCAGTGACTGAGGGAGACAGTCTCTTCATCAGAGACCCATGGTGAAACATTGGGCCTAGCTCAGGGAATCCTGTTGAGGGAGGGATTGTAGGAGCCAAGGGGGTCAGGGACATCATAGCAAAACCCATAGAAATGGCTAGCCTGGCTCATGGGAACTCACAGAGTCTGAACCAACAACCAGGAAGTCTGCATGGGACCAATCAAGGTACTCTGCATATATGTGACAGTTGTACACCCTGGTCTATTTGTGGGACTCCTGGCAATAGGATCCTGGGCTTTGGTTGGCTCTTGGGAACCTATTCCTCATGCTGGATTGTCTTGCCCAGCCTGAATACAGGGGGAGGCACTTGGTCTTAGGGCAGCTTAATATACCATGCTTTGTTGATACCCATGGAAGGCCTGCCTGTTTCTGAATGGATATGGAGCAGGGGTGGATTGAAGGGGGCAGAGGAGAAGTGGAGGGAGGGAGTAGGAGGAGAAGAGGGAGGGGAGGCTGTAGTTGGGATGTAAAAGAAATAAATGAAAACCAAACCAAACCTACCAAACAAACAAAAAAAACTTAGTCTGGACAGGGGTGGGGTAGTTTTACTTTATAGATATATAATTACAATTTATCTCTTGCTTAAAATATTTGACTCACTGTCAATAATGCTTTTTAAATGAATTTAATTTAAATGAATTTAATTAAATGAATTAATTTTAAATGAATTTATTTTATGTGTATAGCTGGTTTGCCTGCATGTATGTTTGTATATCACAAGGGTGCCTGGTACCCTCAGAGGCCAGAAGAAGGTAGCAGATCCCCTGAGATTGGAGTTACACATGATTGTGAGCCACAGTGTGGATGGTGGGAATCAAATCCAGATTTTCTGCAAGAGTAGCCAGTGCTCTTAACCACTGAGACAATTTTTTTCAATCCCCAAGTGGAGACTTTTTGCCTAAAAATCATAGAACAAATCCACGCAATGGAATAATCAATTAACTGCACCTTTTGCTGTCATGTTGGGTTTATGAAAACCCTCTTACTGGTTGCCAGTAATTACTAATGTAAGCAATTATTCTAGTAGTCTGTGACCTGAGGCTCAAAGTTCAACCTGATACATACACATAAAGGCCACTGTGGACACAGTTGCACTGTTCCGTCCTGTCCTTGGAGCAACGCCAGTGTCTTGTTGCCCTGCAAAAGCAGCCACATATTCATAATGAATCTCCATTTCTGAAGATATTTGAACTAGGGGACTTGTGCGTTTCCCAGATAATGCGAGTTCAGTGGAACTCAACAATAACAAAGGAAAAAAGAAAGAGAGAAGAGCAAAAGAGGTGGCCATATTGGGGTGGATTTAAAAATACATCATGGTTGTGTTTAGGAATATACATGTGTGTATACACACACACACACACACACACACACACACACACACACACACACACACGCACGCACACACACATGCATGCACACACTCACATGCATACATACACATACATGCACATAAACACATGCATACAACAGCAGGCATTGATAAAAGGCTGTGGATTTAAAGACATTGAGGAGGGTTACATGGGAGAATTTGGTGGGAGGAAAGGGGAAATGATGTAATTATATTATAATCTCAATAATAAAAGAAAAATATCTTTAGGTTTGGCACTGTACACTCTTTATCCCAACCTTCAGGAGACAGAGGCAGGTAGCTCTTTATGAGTTCAAGGACAGTATAGTCTATATAGCGAGTTCTGGGTTGGGCACAGTGAGGATGTCTGTCTGTCTGTCTGTCTGTCTATCTACCTACTTATCTCTACACACACACACACACACACACACACACACACACACACACACACACACACAGTCTAAAATCACGTGTCATTGATGGAAATTCTGAGAACTATGCCACAGGACTTACATATTCAATGTACCTACACAATTGCTTCTCATCTATTTCATGATTTTTTAAAAATAGAAAACCATTTTGGCCAAGGGGAGAGGGTTTGGCTGGTAGATGGGTCTTGTACAGTGCTGAGTTGTCATCATGGCATCCTCTTCTGAGGCTGTGCCCCACCCCTGAGAAGGAGTATCTATGTGGGCTCTAACTGCAAGCAGCCGAAACAGGTTTAGGCTGGTGTGCTGGTTAATATTGTCAACTTGACAGTATCTAGAATTACCACTGGGCACAACTGTAAAGGAGTTTGTAGACTGGGTTAATTAAGGTAGAAAGATCCACCTTAAATGCGAGCAGTGCCATCCCATGGGCTGAAGTCCTGGGCTACTTTGAAAAGGAAAAAAGCAAGCTGAGCACCAGGGTTCTTTTCTGTCTCCTCTCTGACTGGATACAATGTAGCCATCAGTCTCGGCTCCTGCCGCCATGCCTTCCCTGTCTTGATGGAGTCTCAAACTACGGGCCAAAACAAACCCTCCCTTCCTTACATTGCTCTGCTGGGTATTTTATCCCATAGAGAAAGCCACTCATACAGCTGGTTCTAAACAAGTCATTCAGCTGTTGAGGGCCAGTTCCTCCATAGGCTTTCATCCTTTCTAGAGGGTATAGAGGCTTCCTGGGGGGACTTGAGAATGTCACCAGTCCTTAGGGCTATCCCCTTAGAACAGCTCCTCTTTACCATTTAGGTGACTTTACAATGGGGTCGCCTAGCAGAGGTAAGTGATTGCCACGTATCTTCCAAGGCCCCATTGGAGATTCTTACTGACCCAGTCTGTTCTGTGTGTTCTGTGCTTCTTTGTGCCCAGGGAGGATTGTGGGCATCCTCATATGCAAATAGACTAGACCAGCACGAAGATGTTGGGGGTTGGGGGTGTGTGTAAAGGAGAGAGCCAGGTTCATTGACAGTGTTTGTAGGTGGGTATGTCTGGGAAGAGCTGGGGCCTCCTTTGGCTCTCAGTGGACTATGCTGGGAAAGAATATCTCTTAGAAGCTGACACACTGTGCTCACCCCAGCTTCATAACCTTGAATCCTGCCTTTGTGGACCCAGCTCCCTTCTCCTGAGAACCTGGGAGTGGGATGAAATTGTAGGGTCCACTGAGCTGGATGTCCCAAGGATACACAGGAGATGGCAAAGCCCAGCCCTGGCCAGTGCAACGGCTCAGTAAGACGTGGTTGATGGCAAGGGCTGGGGAGATGGTTCAGGAGATAAAGTGTGTGCCACACAAGCATGAGAAACTGAGTTGGCATCCATGTAGAAGTCTGGGTGTGGTAGTGCACATCTGTAATCCCAATACTTGGGAAACAGAGGCAGGAGCCTATCTGGAGTTGTTGGATAGTTGGCTCTGTGTTCAGTGAGAGATCTTGCCTCAAATAAATAAATAAATAAATGAATAAGCAAACAAATAAAGACATACTTGATACACACCTGATATTGACCTTTGATCTCTACATGTACTGGCACACCTGCACTGCACCCACAAACAAGTATACATGGAAAAACATACACCTGAGAACATGGAGGGGAATGACAAAAAAAGAGAGCTGATGTCATATCCTAGACTCCCCAGGAGACCCTCCTTCATCAGGGGGCTCTCTCCCACAGTCATCCAGGATTTACCACAAACTTTGCCTCAGGAAGGAAGGCCTTTTCATGGGGCTGGGATAATTCTGGGCCTGTGTTTCTCTGGTGAGCAAACCACCCTGAACTGGAATGCCTGGAGAAAGAGGCAGATCCTGGGGCCCCTGTGAAAACTTCTTCAAATATAAACTGTCTCAGAGGAGATGGAATGACAGAAGGTTTGTAAAAAAGTAAATGGTTTTCTTTGTTAATGACTATGGAAGTAATTTCTAGGTTCCTGTCTTGAAATCATAGTCTATCTATAAGCACCTTTCTTTCTATTGCTCACCCAAGGTCTGTCCAACACCCAGAATAATAACAACAACTTTACTCAGAATAACAACAACAACTTCAACTTCTTCTTCTTCTTCTTCTTCTTCTTCTTCTTCTTCTTCTTCTTCTTCTTCTTCGCTATTTTTTATTTAAATTAGAAGCAAGCTTGTTTTACATGTCAATCCCAGTTCCCCCTCCCTCCCCTCCTCCCCTGCCCCCCACTAGTCCCCTATCCCATCCCCTTTCTGCTCCCCAGGGAGGGTGAGGCCTTCCATGGGGGATCTTCAAAGTCTGTCATATCATTTGAAGCAGGGCCTAGACCCTCCCCCATGTGTCTAGGCTGAGAGAGTATCCCACTATGTGGAGAGGGCTCCCAAAGTTCAGTCGTATGCTAGGGATAAATACTGATCTACTACCAGAGAGCCCATAGATTGCCAAGACCTCCTCACTGACACCCACATTCAGGGGGGTCTGGATCAGTCCTATGCTGGTTTCCCAGATATCAGTCTGGGGTCCAGGAGCTGAGACACAGTGGTTTCTCTGTGTAACAGTTCTGGCTGTCCCATACCTCGCTCTGTAGACCAGGCTGGCCTCGAGCTCACAGAGATTCACCTGCCTCTGCCTTCTGAGTGCTGAGATCAAAGACGTGTTCCACCACACCCGATAGCTTCTACATTTTCTACATCTCTGCTGCATTAAAGACTAGATCTTGCTTTTCTGAGTCTTGTTTAACATGGTGCGGGGCCTTCCACAAGGGCGGCTGACTGTGCCAGGGATTTCAGACACTTTAGAGAGGTCATCTGATATAAGCCCACAGCAACCCGGTGAGGGAGGGGTCACATTCTCTCCACTTTACTGTATGTACCTCAGAGAAGGTAAGTGGCTTGCCCAAGATCACACAGCTGGGATTGAGCTTAGCATGGGCTGCACTCAGGGCTTCAGCACCCAACTGTCCTCTCTGAGGGAAACTGACTTACTTTGGGAGCTACAGGTCAAGGTGACCATGCTGCAACAGATTTCTGCGAACAAGAATATGAAGTGCAGCTCTAACACAGTGAGGCATCTTACCGGCACTCCCTAATTGAGGAGTCTGGTCCCACCTGTCCTGAAGGGGCTTCAAGAGTGTTCTCCATGTGAGAAGTGACTTACTGAATAAAATCCATTACAATGGGGACTGGAGAGATGGCTCTGCAGTTAAGAACACTTGTTGATCACCAGATGACCAGGTTCGGTTCTCCCCCTATCCTATTGGGTGACTTACAACTGCCTGTAATGCCAGACTGGAGCTGATGTCATCTTCTGGTCACTTTAGGCACCTACATGCAAGTGCACACACCACACACACACACACACACACACACACACACACACACACACCCTATAAATAAACCTTTAAAGAATCACATTTACAATGTTTATAGGAGAAGCCCTTAAACCAGGGAGGAAAACGCAGTTTGAATGCATTTTCAAGCTGAGACACCCTTTTCCACACTAGTAATTGATAGACTACCCTCAAATTGTTCTTATTTGTTCATTAATGTAAGTCCCCTGAGGGCTCGCTAGGCAACACTTTATTAGCCAGGATGAAGTAATATATTTTAAAGTAATAAAACGACATTATTTTTAAATTATTTTTTAATGTGGACTTTCCAGCCACTGACTGCCCTCTCTGATAGGTCTGAATTAGTGAGTTTTAATTGTGTGTAAAAAAGCAATAAGATCATCATTACAAAAATGATGGGGTGTTTCACTCACAGCAGACTCCATGCAGCTCGTTCCACTATGCCCTGATAAGCCCCCACAGTGGGCACTGTACACCCTTGCTGCAGGACCAATGGGCTCAGCTGGGGTCCTCACTCAGGGCCCACACTTGTGAGCATTGTAGTGAGGTTGAAGGTTAGGCTTAGCATTTCCAAGATCACATTCTGCAATACCCACTGGACCCAGCCAGCTACGAACATACGGTGGTGATGAGTGTGATTTTTCTTTTATGTATGTGTGATATTCATGCTGTGCATGTGTGTATGTATGCTTCCCATGTGTGTAGGTATATGTATGTGTGTGATCCATGTGCATGCACATGTGTGTGACTGCTGGAGAGTGAAGGGTCTTTCTGGATTGTTCTTTACTGTATTCATAGAGGCAGGGCCTGCCAATTGAGCCCCGGGCTCTCTGATTGAGCTTGTTCAGCTACCTGGCTTGCTGTGGGATCCTCTGTCTTATGAGTGCTGGAATTACAGGGCAGGGGCTGCCATGTCTGCCTGGCTTTTACATGGGCATCTGAATTGGTTCACCCACTGAGCCATCTCCCCAGACCTGATGCTTTATACCAATCATCAACTTTCAGGATCTACAGTCACCTAGGAGACAAGCTTCTGGGCATGCTTAGGATGGTCTAGCCTAGGTTAGGTGAGGTGGGAAGACTAGCCTTAAGCAGGGCAGCACCATTTTAGGAACTGGTCCCAGAAAGAGAGGAAACAAGCTGAATAACAGCATCACATGTCTTTATTTCCTGACTGTGGGTACAGTGTGACCAGCTGCCTCGAGCTCCTGCCACCACACCTTCCCTGCTGCAGTGGACTCCACCCTCAGACTGTGAGCCAGAGCAAACCCTTTCCCCTTAAGTTGTTTTTGTCAGGGATAGAGGCACAGCAGTAAGATAAGTAAGCAATACACCTGGCAAGGCTGACTCTTCAGGCCCAAAAGACCTGGGTTAACAAAGACAGAAGACTGAAAGAACAGAGACATGCCTGGCACATACAGGACTTTCCATGATCGAGTGCAGAGTTGAAACTGTGGGCCAAATGGTTGCAGGTATGTACTTGGTGGACACACAAGACCCATGAGAAGGAGTGTGACAGTGAATTTCATGTGTTGACTTATATATGCTGTGGTGACTGGTGGGTTAGTCAGACACCAGCCAGGAGGTTGCAGTCAAGGTGTTTTATGACCAAAACTAACATTTAAATCAATCAAGCCCATTGCTTGTTTCTGTGTAGGTGGGTCTCACTCCATCAGTTGAAGGCCTTACAAGTGAGTCTGAGGTTTCTTTGGTTTTTCGAGACAGGGTTTCTTTGGGCTTTGGAGGCTGTCCTAGAACTAGCTCTTGTAGACCAGGCTGGTTCAAACTCACAGAGATCTGCCTGCCTCTGCCTCCTGAGTGCTGGGTTTAAAGGCGCAACCACCGCCTGGCTGGGTCTGATGTTTTTCTTTTCTTTTTTCTTTTATTTTATTTTATTAGTTCAAATTAGGAACAAGCTTGCCTCAGATGTCAATCCCTTCTCCCTCTCCCTCCCCCCACAACATTACACCTGCCCCTAGCCATCCCCCCTCCACTCACCAGGCAGGGTAAGGCTCTCAAAAGGGGCTCCCCAAAGTCTACCACATAAGAAGAGACTGGAGTGTCCACTGCATAGAATTCCAGTGTGTTTCTTGGCCAACACTGCGAATTTGAACTAGAGACCATGATGTACAGCAGAAGCGTTGCCTTGAGCTACACTTAAATCCAGGGCTGCCGTACCCACAGTCCAGGCATCGCTAAACCAGGCCTATGCTTATTTTGCATGGCATCAGGCACAATGACATCATCTATGGAGTTCGTGCTTGAGAATCATGCACTCGAGTTACAAAAATTGCAACAGAACCCACCTCATACTATTTTAAGTAAGTTTAAACTTTTGTCTTGGGCCAAACTCTTGGATATCCTGGCCCACACATGCTGTCAGGTTGGGTGGACACTCCTGTCACCAGTTGTGGTGGCACATGCCTGTAGGATTTACTGAAGGAGGTGGAGGCAGGAGGATCACGAGTTCAAGGCCAGTCTGGGTTATGCATTTAGAAAAAAGACACCCCTGTCCACAACATTATGTTTCCCCAAAAGCTTTAGGCAGTGGCCTCCTTGGTAGACACTATATGGAGCCAGTTCAAGACAGTCTCTCTTCCTCCTTGGCCTCCTCCTTTCTCTGCATATATATATATGTGTGTGCGCGCGCATGTGCGCACGCGCGCACACACACCCACCCCTTTATATGTGGCTCTCTATACCTACCCATTCATCTCTAGATGTTTTACTGCTTCTTGGTTCTGTGATTCTTGAGAATCCTGACTAGGGCAGGCCTAGGGAAACTATTTTCCTTGTGAATAGCGCTGACTTTGAGCTATAAGTTGGGGACACTGGAGGCAGCCTCAGCAGAGAGACAGTCCATGGTGGAGGGGAACCTGTCTCTTTTCTGAGTTCTTTTCTGAGACAGGGTCTCACTAGGAAGCTTAGGTTGGCTGAAACTTGAGAGCCTCCTGCCTCAGCCTATCATGCTGACTCACTAGCAGGATTTTTGGTGCTGCAAGTCATTCCTCTAGGTTGTCTGTCAACAAGATACACCCTGCTCTATTTCGGGGCATCCTGCGTTTTCTGTGTCCTCTTGGAAAATGGATGGAGGGGCTGTTATAAACTGGGGCAACTTAATGGGGACAGGTGACATTCCCCGTTTCCCCTGCCAGCCTGGGTGCCATCCTCAAGCTTTGTGATGCAGGAGAGTCAAACAGTAGAGGGCACCAGAGGCCTATCTCTGTGGTGACAGCCTGTTTTGGTGGCATCCAGCATGTGTGGGTGAAGGTGGTACCGCTGTGGGAGGTGGTACTCAGTCGTAAACAGGGAGAGCTCAGGATTGCGGCTATGTGTGTCACTGTAGTCATGGACAAGTGGCTGCGTGAGGCTGACTTACCTCCCTCCAGTGGACTGCAGAGAGCACTTGGAACCAGGATGGGGGGTGTGGGTCACCATGACTTCTCAAGAGAGGGTCTTACATGAGTTAGTGCTTTCTTTCTGGGCTAACTCTGCATTTCATTGCCATGCATCAAGCCTGGAAGGGTAAGCTGGGGGCCAGGACAAAGCATAGCAGAGTACAGTGTACCAACTGCCAGGCTGCCCGGCACAGAGTGATGAGGCTGCCAGCAAGGCTTCTTCTCTCCCGCACCTTGAATTTTACCACCACTTCCTTCCGTTTACTGCGCTGCTTCCGCCTCTGCACAATGTTCTGGATTCTCGAGGAAGGAAAAGATGGAGGTTGTAGAGGGTGGTGAGTGGCAGTAACTGTGTTCATGGACAGATGCTGCCGAGGGTGGGGTGATGCAGCTGTGGGTCGGGTGCCTTCCCTGTGCTCTGCTTTGACACTCTGGCAGCCACGCGCACTCTGCCGAGCCTTTCCCTTCCAGAGCTTCAGTCCCTCTCTGTGAAAAGGGGCTCAGGGTCAGGTGAGCCTGAACTCCCTTCTGGTCCTCACACCTGGAGGTCCGGAGCAGGGAGGCATTTTGGTTTTGGGGAAGGGATGAGGAGGGGGAGGGGTAGGCTATGGACTTGGTTGTTCTGCCAGGGGTTGTTTCAGCCCCTATACCTGCTTGATTTCCTTTAGTGTTGGCATGTGCTCAGAATTGACACTTCACCAGATCACACAAGACCAAGGTCAGGGGAAATCCATCACCTCTAGCCCTACTTGGCTCTCTAGTAAGAGAGGTTGTCAATGACACCAAATTTCCCACATTCCCTATCTGCCTTCTGTAGGTCACCGTCCTTCACCTCCTGGCTCTGGCCCTTGTCACATGGGCAGGAGCTCTGTCCTCCAGAATGTCAGACACAATCTGTGGGCAGTCACCTAGGGATGGATTGGAGCCGGGGACTGCTCAGCTGTGCCATGGGTGGGTTGCTTCTGTTTGGAATGTCCTTTCCCTCACTCCCCTACCAGGGTCGCCAACTCCTGAGGCTCCAATCTCTTTGTAAGAACACTCCTGGGTAAAACTGGCTGGAGAGCCAGAAGGTCCTCCTCAGTCCTTCAGTCTGTCTATCTTGGCTCAAGCCCTGGGTGCCTGGGGATGTAGTAGGGAGGGAGACCACTTCCTGGGTGTCTCCAGCACTCCCAGTATTACAGCCTTGAGCTCCCAGGTTCTGCAGGGTACATAGAACTAATCCCCAGCATCAGGCCTCACAAGAGCCCCTTGAACGACTCTCAAATGCCTATAAGCTCCTTAGGGCTCCTGAGACAGGATGCTGGTGTTTTCCTCCTGTTGCCTCATTGGAGCCATCCTTTAGTCCTTGTTGAGTATCTTGTTACTCCATCAGGCCCACCCTGCATCTGGTTATTTATGTAGGCCCAGCAGGGTGCAAGACCACCAGGGACGAGACATATGGAGATGAACTAAACATGGTCTCTGTGGGGCTGGGAATTGGTGGGCATAAAACTTGGAAGTAAGTGGCCTGCACTGATTCTAGTGGGGCTTCCCGGGAAGGGCCTGGTCCTGCCTGAGAGTGGGGCAGGAGTAGGAACCTGGCCTCTTTGAGTTAGAGTTGAGACCCCCAGGTGAGAAAATGGTAGAGAAGGTTAGGACACAAGAGGATACACAAGTGGGCAGGTATGAGAACAGTGTCTTGTCTGTGGCTGGGTGTGTTTGGAGTGACTGGAGTAAAGACAGCAAAGTGGAGACGAGGCTGATGACTGTGGGCTTTGGTCATGGAGGAGGGACTTGGAGTCCCGGCTAAAGCAAGCCTGGGGGAGGTGTGGGGACAGACAGACTGTCACACTGATTCAGGGAAAGAGGGGGAGACCAGGAAAATGGGAAGACACAGAGATGCCCTTGGAGGGTGAAAGATGGTGACGGGGAGGAGGGAGGTGACTGGGAGGACTACCCGTTCCCAGCTCAGATGGCTGGTTGCTTGAAGCCACTCATCAGGATGGGAGAGAGGAGGAACAGGCAAGGGTGGGTGCTCAGCAAAGATTTATCTAGTGAGCTGCTGAGGGATCTGTGGTGAGACTTCTTCCTTGTGGGGGACTAAGTGGTGTTTGTCTGCCTTCTAAAGTCCCTGTGACGAACCAATTCCCTCTGGGGAACCAGTGAGTTTACCAGGCTTACTTACAGAGCATGGGTGGGGACTACTGACGGGAGTGCCAGTGACCCCAAAGCAGGTGCATGGAAAGTCTTCCCCCATCATGGATGATGGCTTTCCCAAAGGCACATATGTGGAACACCTTTCCCTTAATTTCCAACCCACTCTAGTCTCTCTCCTAGGCCTCAACGTTAAGTACAAGTTGGGTAGAACTGCATACACCTGTGTGGAGGATGGGTGTGTGTGTACTCAGGTGAGGGTCCCATGGCCCTTCCTAGTCACTCCTTCTATGAGTAAATGTCAACAGTGAATAGGCTCAGCCATGATGGTCTTTTGCAAGCAGATCCAGCTGAACTGAAGTTTGCAGCGACTCAAAGGATAATGCCATTCAACAGGGCTGAAGGAGTCAATATTTTAAAAATTACATTTGGTGTGTGTGTGTGTGTGTGTGTGTGTGTGTGTGTGTGTGTGTGTGTGTGTGTGTGTTGTGTGTGTGTGACGAGGGTTCTGGGGACTGGTCTCAGGTTGTCAGGTTTGGTGGCTGACCCCTTGGCTTGCTGAGCCATCTCCCTGGCCTGAAACTTTTGTTTTTAAGGGTAATTTGTGTGTCTCACTTCTTCCAGTTCTCTCCACCTGCAGAATGAGTCAAAACGAGAGAAGCAATGGATGGAAGTTTCCAGTTCTTGTGAATCTGGAAATTATGACCCAACCTGGGAAAGATGCAAGACCCATTTGGAGCGGCATGGATTCTCACTGCCTGGTGGGGATTCCTTTTTCTTCCCCCAGGGGTTTTTCTGCACTCCTAGCCTCACTGGTGTCTTCTAGGCACAAAGTAGGCATTTAGGGAGCCTCTACATTGCTGTGCCAGGGAGGCAAACAGCCCTGCTTTGAGGACTGGGCAGCTAAGCATTCTAGCTGAAGGCAGAAGGAGGATGAAGATGGAACTGACTACTTCAACCATCTCTCTGGTCCTCTGTTTCCCTCTCTACTGAGCAGGGCTCCCAATGTTACAATCATGGAGGCATCACAAGGATCAGGTGGGATGACCATTCAAAGGCAGCATGAAGACAAGTAGTAGAAAGTGCTATCCGGATGGAATTTTCCTCATCTGTCCATTCATTCATTTGTGCATTCCTTTGACAAAGGGTGACAAAGGGTCCCCCAGGTGCTGTGGTCACGCCTTGCTAAATGTTCAGAGTAGAACAGGTGGAAAGGCTTTGTAACAAGAGCCTGCCTTCACCTGTTTTATTCCTGCCTCGCTTACTGCAGGGGAAGAGAAGCTGGTGTGGTCAGCAGGTATCTGCTCCATGTTGGGAGGGTGCCACCTGAACTCAGCTTGGGCTCTAGAATGCTTGGGATTTCCCCTTCTGTTTGGGGGCAAGGGGAGCAGAGGCTGCCTCATCAGATATCTGGTAGTAATAATACATGGGCTGTTGACTTAGGCAAATGTTAGAGTCCTTAGCCATGCAGACGAGACATTAGCAACTGTGACAGACGGTCAACAGGATAGCCCGGAAGTCCCTGTTTATGGATATGAAGGGCTTAGGTTTATCTCAGAGGATGAACTTATTTTCAGTGAGACTCAGTTTCCCCATCTGTGACATAAGACTCGCTGCTTGCCGGTGTGCCTGGAGAAGACAAAGTGGGACCTATGTGTATGTATTTCTGCCCATTGCCCCCCACAGCCTCAGGCTGTGTCTGACTGGGCTGATGAGTTCTAGCAGGTGCACCAGCTACCTTAGCCATGCCCCCATCCTCTGTGACCGAGTTCTAGGCTAGGCCCTAAAGCTCCCAACCTCTCCAAACAGTGCCACCAGCTGGAACCAGGAAGAGTCTGTGCTAGACTTTGATTTTGAAGTAGCCATAAAGCAGCACCTGTGGACATGGAGAAAGGAAGAGCATAGGAACCAGCTTCACCCCCAATTCCTGCTGGCATCTTTGAGCTTTTTATTCCTTCTCAGAAGTCCTTGGGGATTTAGTTCTCTCACTAGTCCTCCCTCCCCCATCTTGATGGCTGTGGTGGATTCCTCTGGCCCTCAGCCTGGCTGGGGAATGGAAACTAGACTTACTCTATATACCACAGGAAGACTAGCCCTTCTGCCCTTTGCACTGGGGGCTTCATTACCAATTAAGAAACATAAACACACCAGGCAGTAACAGAGCAACCAGCAAGGAAGGGAAGAGTTAAGAAATTCTCTGGCTCTGACACTTAGGTGGCCTTGTGAACTCTGCTTCCGCAGTGCTGCTTTTCATCTGTCCTGTCTAGGCCTCTGTAGTTACTGGGGAGAATTCTGGGTAGGTTAGTTACTTTCCTGGTCACCTGTAACTTGATACCTCACAGAAATAACTCAGGGAAGAATTTATTTTGGCTCAAGTTTCCAGGAGTGAGTCCCAGCAGCTCCACGTAGCTGGGCAGGTTAGGAAGCAGAGCGGTCAGGCCAGAACCAGAGTAGGTATCACCTTCAAGGCCTGCTCTCCAGACAGCTGCCTCCTCCACCGAGGCCTTACCTCCTGAACTCAACTCCACTCAACACCACCAGCTGGAGACCAAGCACATAGACAGGAACCTGTGGGGGACATTTCACATTAAAACAATAACAATGGGCTAGAGAGCCTCTGTCTGACCTCTTCACCCTTTGCTTTTCTACCTTTCTTCTGGATTGTGGGTTCTCTCAAAGGAAGGGAAGACTGTGTCCATGTTGCTAGTGTTCTCATGACTGTCTTAAGCCTGGTCCAGAGGAGGGGCACAAAGCCTTAGCCATGGGCCTGAGGAATGGTCTTCTGGATGACTGGCTCTCAGCTCTTTGGTCTCAGTATCCCCCACGCTGTGTCTGTGGTGTCCATTGGTCATCCATGTGCTACTCACATTCATGGATGGCTAGCATAGTTGTCCATGTTAGACTTCCTGTTTCTCATTCTGAAGACCCCTTTTTGGTGTTTCTATGGTATATTTACTCAGTATTATCACCCCCCCCCCCCCCCCGACTTCATCGCCTTCCAGAGCTAAATGAGGATGATTAGCCAAAGAGGACAGACAGATTTCTTTATTCTGTCATAGCCCTGGAGGTTGAACCCAGAGGATTCTGGGTCTCTGACTTGTAAGGCATTGGAGTAGGAGGAAGCATGGTGTCATTGTCCAGTCTGATAGAGCATGGAATCACACAGTTGTTCCAACAGTGGCCCTGTTGTGCGATCACAACAGCTCTGGGCACTATGGTGAATCTGGAGGACTGAGGTTGGCACTGTTCAGAAGTCCCTCACAGATGCTCCTCATTCACCAGCAGGGATTTCTGCAGGGGTTCAGATTTGTGAAGCCAAGGAGCTAGGCCAGTGATCTCAACCTCTGGGTTGCAACCCCACAGGGGTCACCACAACATAAGGAACTGTGTTAAAGGGTCACAGTATTAGGAAGGTTGAGAACCACTGACCTAGGTGGTATAGAGTCACTGGTTTCACAGATTGTACTTGGTAAGTTTAATGGTTTATAAATGATTTCAGGGTCCATTTCCCGCTGCCATTTGTAAATTGGGTGAGGTCAAACAATTCTTGAAGCTTAAGATTTCTGGTGTGTGTGGATATGTGATTTGGATTGGGAAGCTCACTTCAGCATAGCCAGACACATCCAACTTTTTGACATCATAACTTGCTGTCAGGTGCAAAGCTCATGACCAAGAAACTGACAATTTAGTTATAAAAATGGGATAAGCAAAAACAAATGACCAAGGAAAACCCATCTTAATTTTTCAGTAAATTCATGGCTTTTATGCCAGCTTCCATTTGTAGCTCTCCTTGGCTGACCTTTGGCAGTTAAGTGCCCAAACCTTACCTCAGAAGTGATCAAGAGAAAGCCAGCTCCTGGGCTTGTGTGCACTCTTGCGTGGGTGTTTGTGTGTGCATGCGTGTATATAAGTGTGTGTATGTGTGTGTATGCATGTGTGCCTATGTGTATGTGAGTGTGTGCATGTCTGTATGCACATGTGTGAATGAGGAGAATGGCTAACCTGAAAATAGAAATTGGTATTCACTTACAGTGATTAGTAGTGTTTGGTTGTATTGGATGGAAAACTTGTCTGGTGTATTAGCAAACTGAGGGGTCTACAAAATTCTTGAGACCAATTCTTTGAAAATATTCTAGGAAACTATATACATCCGTTAGTAGGAACATGTATACCATAGACACCATAATTATGCTATATATTAAAAATAATTGCTAATGATAATATGTGCTAATGTATTGTGTTTTGCAGTAGTTGTTGAGAAAGCATAATTTAGTAAGTAAAAAATATAAAGTGCAGAGGTATTTTAGAATAAAATCATTTATGTAAGTTTTTTTCACTAACCATAGAGTTTTATTACTGGGTGGGAGAGGGAGAGAGAGAGAGGGAGAGACAGAAAGAGGGTAAGAGTGAAGCACAGAGAGCAAAGAGGAAGAGGAAGAGAAAGGGTGAACAGAGAGAGAGAGAGAGAGAGAGAGAGAGAGAGAGAGAGAGAAAGAGAGAGAGAGAGCTCATTTTCGTAAATTTTTTAAAAAAGCTTCTGCATATGGTTGGGATGTAGCTCAGTAGGTACAGCACTTTGCCCAGCAGAACAAAGCCTTGGGTTCCATAGTCAACGCTTCATAAACTGTGTGTGGTGACACATGTCTGTCAACCCAGAATTCAGGAAGTGGAGGTAGGAAGATCAAAGTTCAAGGTTATCCTTGGCTCTATAGTGACTTCAAGGCCATTCCAGGCTACATGAGACTCTGTCTCAAAGACAAAAACAAAAATAAAAACAAGAACCAGAAAAGCTTTTGCATATATTTCCCAAAGAGGCAGGATGCCTGGGAATCTGTTAGTACTCACAATCTGCATCCCAAGTCTCAGTTTCCTCATCCATACAGTGAGTCCCATAACCTTTGTCCTTCCTGTGGTGATGCTCCTGTGGTCCTCCCGAGGACATGGCCTCGGCTGAGCCATAGAACCTGCAGGAAGGGGAGTTATTGGTGTTAGCAGTGGCACCTGGGTGTGGGGGAAGGGAGGGCCTCAAGGTATGACATGTCTGACCTGTTGACTCTATTTGTAAGATGGGAGGAGAGCGGTCTCTCACTTTTGAGCCTCAGCCTTCTCCACACATTGGCAGCTGCAGAGACCTCAGCACAGGCCCTGATTACAGCTCCTGAAGTTACACTGTAGGACTCTGATGGTTGACTGGGGTGGGTAGGAGCTTTCTAGTGGCTGAGGTGCCATTTCTAGACTTCTCAGGCTCCATAGCTTGTGTTCCTGCTGCCTAAGTCTGGAGGTCTTTCTAGGGAGCAGCAGAAGAGGCCTGCTTCTCTGGAGGGCCCCTGTCTTCCAGGTTCTGCACACTCTATTGACTGCTGAATTGCCTTCCAGGAGTGAGGCCTAGATACCCCAAATCAATTTGCTAAAAGCCAATTTCCCAAATGATCAATTCGTTGAATGACTAATTTGCCATGGGCTGAGGGTTCATTTTTATTACATTGCAGTTTCCTGATGACTTTACGCAGAAGTTCTATCGGTGGGATTCTGCATGGACGTCATTCTACATTCTGTATTTCATATTTTAAGGGCAAGTGTGTCCCGCCCACAGGCTGCCTGCTTCTGCCTCTGCTTCTGCCTGTGAGGAGAGGGTCTCTTCAAATGCACTTTCTATCTTCTATGTTTCCTGACGGATTCGATTCCATGTTGGTGTTTGGATGTCAACAATGATTGTGAATACTTGATGGGGTGGAGGCACAGCCCTAACTAGTGACAGGGGTCAAGATTGTGCATGGGGTCAATAGAAGGAATGAAAATGGCACATGTCGAATAGCTGGGTCTATGTATGTATATATCCATATATGTATATACATACACAATTGTGTGAGATAGGTATGTGTATGTGTGTCTCTGTGTATATGCATGTATATGTATATGTATATGTATATGTATATGTATATGTATATGTATATGTATATGTATATGTATATGTATGTGTGTGGTGGTTTCAATGAGAATGGCCCCCATAAGCTCACATATTTGAATGCTTGGTCGACAGTTGGTAGAACTGTTTGGGAAGGATTAGGAGTTGTGGCCTTGTTGGAGGAGGTGTGTCACTGGGATTGGGTTCTGAGGTTAAAAAACCCATGCCCTTCCCAGTTGCTTCTCTCTCTGTGGATCAGAAGTAAGTCTTAGCTATTGCTCCAGGTTCATGCCTGCCTGCTTGCTGCCATGCTCCCTGCCATGATGGTCATGGGCCTTAGCCCTTGGAACTATAAACCTCTAAATTAAATGTTTTCCTTTATAAGTTGCCTTGGTCATAGTTTTTTGTCATACAAATGGAAAAGTAACTAAGGTAATATGTATATGATCTTATATATGTGTATATGCACACATATACCTTTTTTGAGACATGGTCTAATGTAGCTCAGGCTAGTCTCAAACTTGATATGTAGCCGATATGGCCTTGAATTTCTGATCCTCATGCCTCTACCTCCTGAGTTCTGGGATTACAGGTATGTGTTATCATGCCTAGCTGTTTTTCTGTGGTGGTGGTGGTGGTGGTGGTGGGGATACGTTCTATCCCAGGGCTTTGTGCATGCTAGGCAAGAACTCTACCAATTGAACTACATCCCTAGTCCTTCATGTTCATAGTCTTATTTGTCGTATTTAAGCTTATGTTTAATGGGCACTGAAATACTGAACATTTTTAATTAAGAGATCAGTGTTACTGTAACACAATACCTAGAACAGTCAACTCATTAGTAGGAAAAGTTTATTTGGTTCATGGTTCCATAGGCTTCTTTGTGTAGTTTGTAGGTTGGGTTGCATTGAACCTGTGTTGTGATAGGGTGACATGTGGAGAGCATGTGCCAGAGCTTTCTGTTCACCTCACACCATCCAGGAAGCAAAGAGGAAGAGACTGAGTTCCCACAAGTCTCTTGGAAGTCACTTATTCTGTGACTAATTTCCTTTCACTAGGCTCCACCTCTTGAAGACTCTGCTGCCTCCCAGGAGAGTGATAGGCTGGGGAGCAAGCCCTTTAGCACAGTGACCTTTGGGGGTATTTATATAAAGCGCTATTTAATTACCTACTAAATTTTAGACTCAGAGGTTAGGCAGAGCCACTTGTAATGACTCGAAGCTAGCAGCACTATGGAAAAAGATCAATTAGTCTAGCCATTGATTTTCCTGTGTCTATTGTTTATCACTCTTGCTACACCTTCATCTATAGCAGGAAAAGCTATTTCCTGCTATTCAGGAAAAGCAGACACATCCCACATGGTTTTGCGAGGACAAGTTTGTCATCAGCTTTTCCTTCTTAGTTATTCTCAACCAAGCTTGTAGCTATCCACAATCTTGTCTCTTCTGAAGACTACCTTACTATCTTCCTTGTCTTTTCATGGGGGTCACAGTGGGGTCTTGAACAGAAAACTGTGCAGATGAGTTCTGGGCAAGTTAGTACAGTGTGTGTGTGTGTGTGTGTGTGTGTGTACATATGTGTGGGTGCAATTGGAAGGCTAGCCAGGTGTCTTCCTCTACTGATCCCCACCTTATTTTTTGAGGCAGGGTCTCTCACTGAACCTGGAACTCACTGCCCCAGGAATCCTCTTGTCTGCCTTGTTCTGAGGATTGAACTTAGGTCCTCACACTTGTATGGTGAGTACTTGGCTGACTGAGCAATCTCCCCAGTCTCAAATTAGTTAATTTTACTGAGCCTCAGTGTCTTCCTCCACAGAGCAAGGCTAAAGATACCAGGTGTGTCTTCCGTGTGTGAGAAAGGAGAATCTGAGAGGGAGAATGCCACAGTTCCTTACAGAATGATAGAAGCAGGGGGTAAATCTGACTTGAACTGTAGGCTAGAAATGTCTCCATGTGCATCATTCTTCACAAGAGAGAGGCCGTGGGCCATGTTGCAGGGCAGAAACGTTCCTTGCTGAGATAGACTCCCTCGGGTTCTCCACCTGCCAGTTCTTCCTGGCCAGAAGCCCTGCTTCTCCTCCAACCTCACCCCAGGCTCCTCTAAGCTGTAGAACTCTAGGCTCTAACTACATTATTTCCAGACTTCCAGAATGTCCCACATTTCCTCCTTTCTCAGGAAAAGCTGTTCCCACTTGGCTGTCTTTCTGATGCAGTCCTTTCCCAGGTCTCCACTAAAATCATCCCCCACCCGCCCCTGTAAGCTTCCACATCCTTCCCACAAGCAGTGCCCCCCAGTGAATGCTTGTCATAGCATCTTGACTGACTTTGTATAGGTAATTCCATTTTTATTTATTTTTTTCCAGACAGGGTTTCTCTGTGTAATAGCCCTAGCTGTCTTGGAACTAGCTCTGTAGACCAGGCTGGTCTCAAACCCACAGAGATCCTCCTGCCTCTGCTTCCCGAGGGCTGGGATTAAAGGCATGTACCACCACAGCCAGGATAATTCTATTTTTAAACTTAGGTTTTTATTTGTTTATTTTGCTCCCGTGTACATAGTCATGCTCACACCATAGTATGCATGTGGAGGCCAGAAGAGAGTGTGTGGAGTCAGTCTTCTCCTTCCACCATCCTGGGGATCAAACTCAGAGTGTCTGGCTTGGGGTGAGGTGCCTTCACTTTCTGGGCCATCTTGACAGCCTTTCAAAAGTCAATAGTTAACTTGTACTTTGTCAAGTCTGCCCTTTTCCTGTTGTGTGACTATTCTGATGCGGTGACTGTGGCTGTCCTGTTTGCTGTGGTATACCAGCATTTAGCATCATGCCCAACACATACTGGGTTCTCAGTAATCACCTGTGAATGAGCAAATGGATGGCTGATGGTGGCTGAGGGTCCACCTTGATGCAACAGTTGTTTCTGTCCTTGGCTCATTGATTCATCTCTCAGTTCAGGTCTCTGCCTCCACTCCAGGGGCTGTACTCAGTTAGTCTGTAAATACTCTGTGAGGTTTACAGAGAGCAGCCTGAGTGATACAGTGTAGGGTCTGTACATTCAAGAAGACAGCTCTGGAGCCAGGTAACTGATTGGGGGGCACTAACAGTTGAGGAAGACCTGGCTTGTTCCACCAGCAGTCCTATGAGGGGTCATCCTTCTTCACTCAGGATTTTGGGTGGCTTAGCACTTAGCACTCTGACTGAGAACTCATCAATGCAATAGGTTGGATACACACACACACACACACACACACACACTCACACACATACACACACACACACACAATCACACACACACACACTATATATATATATATATATATATATATATATATATATATAGTCACACACATTTTATATGCACACATATATATGGTAATATGTTATAGGGTGTATATATATGTTACAGTGTGTGTGTGTGTGTGTGTGTGTGTGTGTGTGTGTGTGTGTGTGTATGTGTTTGTGTTCTGGTGATTGAACTCAGATCCTTGCCCTAAAGCCATGTGTCCTTGCACAGAGGAACCTGAAGATTCAGAAGGAAGGCGGCCTTCTACAAGCCATCAACAGAATGTGCTTGGACTTCCAACCTCCAGGACTGTGAAGAGATCCACTTCTTTTGCTTAAACCACCCAGCCGATAGCATTTTGTCATGGCTGCTGGCACTGACTAAAGCAGAAAGTCCTGTTTATAAAGTCACTCTGTGATTTTAAGGGTGTGTGCTAGCTTATGTCAACTTGACACAAGCTAGAGTCATTTGGGAAAAGGGAACCTCAATTGAGAAAATCCCACCATAAGACTGGCTTGTGGGCAAGCTAATGGGGGCATTTTCTTGACTGATGATTTATGTGGGAGGGTCCAGCCCACTATGGGTGATGCCACCTGGGCAGGTGGTCCTGGGAGCTAAAAGAAAGCAGGCTGAACAGGCCAGGAAAAATAAGCCACTAAAGCAACCCCACCCCCATGGCCTCTGCCTCAGTTCCTGCCTCCAGGTTCCTGCTTTGAGTTCTTGCCATGACTTCCGTTATATGACCTGAGCACTGTAAACTAATGATCCCTTTTCCTCTTCCTCCACTTTGCTTTTGGTCATGGCGTTTTATCATAGCAGTAGACACCCTAACTAAGGCAGGTATGTCTGTCTTGGAGGTTGGGTTGGAACAGGAGGCTCTTCACAGGTAAAGCTGGGAGGGAAGGCTGCAGAGGTCTTTCTTAGCCACCCCGAGTGGCCCCAGCTTCTCCTGGACTCTCCCTAGGAAGTCTGACTGCTGATGGACTATATTCCTGCCCTAAATGGCTGACATTATTTCTAGATTCCTGATTAAAAGCCCACAGGGAAGAAACATACTGAGCAGAAATACTCTGTGAGACAGAAACCTGACATTTCCTCTCACATTTGATGGGGGGATACTGACTGTCCCCAGCACCTTAGAATCCTGTGTTGCCTTCCGCTTCTGCATCCTGGGAATCCTGGCTTTGTCAGGCTAACCCATGGCCTTTGACAGGAGAGCACTACCTTAGCCTGACATTGCTGAGACAGACACTTTATTCCAGGTCACTGTACCAGCCTCTTTGCCTACTATATAGCTCAGTGATTTACCCAATGCACCTGAGCAGGCACGGCCCTCTGTCCCAGCCGAGACCTTTCCATTGAACCTCACTGGCTCCCTTTTCCTCTCTAATGAGGTGTGATGGGCCAACCTGTCCCCTCCTTTTCAACAGCCCTTCTTTCTCTCCTGTGGCCTTCATGCCGAGGAAAGTGAGACCATCAGTGCATAGGCATAGGGATGGAATAGTAGGAGAGCTGATGGAGCTGGCACAGATAGGACATCCCTCCTGAGGGGGAGGCATTCCCGGGCTGGGCTTTGGGCAAAGCCTGAGAGGCCAGGATAAACTATGGGGTTGAGGGTGGGTGTGGGAACTCAGATGAAGCCCTGCATAGGCTGTTGGGTGGGGTGTGTGTGTGTCTGTGAAACTGGTTGAGAGGCCAAAGCCCAGGCACTCCCCCTCCCCTAAGAATCCAGTGGTCTCTAAGGCTGTGGTTGTCTCCACTAAATAAAGCAGTCACTGTGATTTTGAAACCACGATGGGCTTGTTCCTCTGTGATGGCAACTAATTATGGACTGTAATTGTCTAAACACAAGGAAGTATTTTGACCTGAACAGTAATAATGAGACCAGCCCTCTCTGCTGCCTTCCCACAGCCAGCCACCAGCCATGGACACGTCTCCACACACCCTGTCCTGTTCCACAGGCCTGGCAGGGACAGAGGTGAAGCCGAGGGCAATGTCCACTTGAGATCAGACTGGTCTTGTCTGTGTGGTGATGGGCAGAACCACAGAGAAACTTGTGTCAAAGCCTCATCTGTGGGCCAGAGTTGCTGCCTGTCTGTTGCTCCCCAGCCCCAGGGTAGTTGTAGGAAACACACCTGCCCATGGTGAACAATGGAGGCAGGATAGCTGTTTTCCTTGTGGGTGAGCAACTCAGCTATGGGGACTTCATTTTACAGATGGAGAGCTGGAATCCCACAGAGTCAGAGGTGGATAACTTCAGCACCCACTCATCCCTATGTGTTACATGGAGTGTTACCCTGCTTCTCTGTATTTGTGACAGCCAAATGAACCCTTCACATATGTGGCAATGCTGAGGGTTAGGGATGAGTCAGTAACTCTGAGCTGGGCAATGTCTTGAGCCCTAGATTGTGCTTCAGGAGTGGCCATTCTCTCCATCCTCCACCACCTTCTAGCCCCATGTGTGGCTCTATGGAAAGCCCAGAAAAGCCTTTAGAGCTGTCCCCTGCTGTCGCCTTTGCTCCTGTAGGGAGAGCTGTTGGCCCAGAAGTGGAATGAACCAGGGTCACTGGGAGGCCAGGACTGGTGCCTGGTTGCTGCTTCTCATCCTGCAGATGTGACCTCTGACCTTACCAGCAGGCTTGCTTTCTGGGCCTGACCCCTCATTCCCTTACGAACGGTGTGCATTTCCGCCTGTCTTGTCCACCAGCCCTCAGAGAATGGGGCAGTGAAAAAGCTGCCCTGGCCTTCCTGTGCCCCAGCCTTGCCTGGCAGAGGTTCTCATATATATTTCACGGGATCTGAGTACACAGTGCTCACTTTACAGCCAGAGGCTTCAAGTCTTTCTGAAGTCAAGTCTTGAGGACATCCCACCTCCTCTGAGCCTCTGCCGTTGCATCGTGCTTGTGCTTGGTTCATCCTCTGCCCCTTCAAGTCTTCCTGTGTCCCTTCACTGAAGGAGACCCACAGGTCCTTTGGCCTTCGTTCCATTCAGTGATGCTCCAGGGCCAGCTTGACCTAGTTGAATCCTCCTGGGATTGCTCTCACACATCATCTGGGGCAGAGATTCCTTCCAGCCACCCACGATCCATAATCCTCTCCCTCCCTCTCTCTCTTCCTCCCTCCCTCTCTTCCTCCCTCCCCTCCCTCCCTTCTTTCCTCCCTTCTTTCCTTCCTTCCTTCCTTCCTTTCTTCCTTCCTTCCTTCCTTCCTTCCTTCCTTCTTTCCTTCCTTCCTTCCTTCCTTCTTTCCTACCTTCCTTCCTTCCTTACCCCACTTGTTTTTTAGTAACAAAATCCGAGTTAACAGGGACACCATAGGTAGATCTCAGCAGCTGGGCGTTGGTGGTGCACGCCTTTAATCCCAGAATTTGGGAGGCGGAGGCAGGTGGATCTTTGTGAGTTCAAGGCCAGCCTGATCTACAAAGCTACACAGAGAAACCCTGTCTTGAAAAACAAAACAAAACAAACAAACAAACAGACAAACAAAAAACCCCAAAACAAAACAAAGCAAAACAAAACAAAACAAAAAACAACATCTCAGCCGCTAGGAACTTGCTAATGCATCTTCTGGGACCCTGAAAGTGAGTCTTCTCTTTTTCCCTGCTTGGATTTTATTTATTTACTTCTTACACAAGTTCTTTGTCTTAGTCAAGCACAGCTGTGATGGTTGGTGCTCTAGGTCCTACTTTGGGGTCCTATGTTAAGGACGTCACAGCAGAAGTGTAGCAAAATCTGGGCTTCTGGGGACTTAGCGGTTCTTGTTCCGGCCCTGTACTGCCCACTTACTGACTTGATTTCTGCAAGAGCTCACACCTACAATGTTGCTATTGACCAAAGCAGGGCTAGTTGGTAGGGCATTGTGTACCTCTTAGCTTACTGCAGGGTGATTATGTGCAGGGCTGCTCAGTACCGGTTTATCAGGCCTTATGGGGTCATCTAAGAAAAGAGAGCCTGTGATGGTGGCTTGTAATGACTTTAGTGGCCAGGGTGCTGGGAACTACTTTTCGGTCCCAGGGACAGAGCTCCGAACATTATCATCTAAAAATAGAATTTTAATTTTTTCCAGTCTGCAAGTCTGATTGAAGCCCCACCTATAATCTCCCCACCCAGACTGCTCCTTTGAATATACTGGAAACAGCACACAGGAGGCCCAGGCTTTGCTTCCCTGTCCTGGTCCTTCTTCTGCCCACTAAGCACTGCTCCTGTATTTATTTCTTCCCCCAGTGTTGCTGAGAGTCTGCTGTGTGTGCTGTTTTATGTCCTTGAAAAGGCCAGAGTACTGTGGGAGAATTCTGCTACCTGGGGAGGCCATGGGAAGTGTTGTGTGTGGTGGGTGGTGGCTGCATATCCTGCCTGGCTCCTGGGTGAGCCTTGTGTCACTCTACAGCTCTAATGTGGCAGCTTCCAAAGAGAGGTTGGAGAGAGTGTGGAAAAGCAAACAAGTACTCATACAAGTGTATGTGTAGGTATATGTGTGTGTGCTCATGCATGTGTGGGTGCACATGTTTGTAGAGGCCAAAGGTCAACATTGGGTGTTATTCTTCAGGTGCTGTTCATTTATTTTTGTTTTGTTTTGTTTTGCTTTTTTTTTTTTTTGAGGGTCTCTCTGGCATGGAGCTTGCAGATTGGGCTAGGCTTATGGACCCTAAAGCACCCAGGATTTACCTGTTTCCATCTTCCCACACTTGGATTTGCAAGGTGCACCACCACACCCACTATTTAAATGGGGTCCTGGGAATTGAGCTCAGGTCTTTGTGCTTGTGTGACAGTTTACTAACTGAGCTAACTCCCCAACCACCGTTAGTTTTAGCTGGGTAGAGCTTTGCATGGAGTTGGAAATGATGTGAGCTTGGGAGATGCTGTTTACCTACAAGAAACTGGCAAGAAAGATTAAATGGCAAACTATAACCTCATGTGTATGCTGGGGTCAAGTCTATGTGACAATACCACCTGTGGCAGGTAATACAGGGTGGGGGAAGAAAAGGATGGTGATGACTAGAGGGAGAGTGATTTGTTTATGATGTAAAAATTTTCATCTCATTGTATGGTAATTAAATAATCCTACCATTTCAGTAGTAGCAACAGTGAAAGACAGGCAATAATGGAGATGGGTGATGTCTCCTGGAGATTTTCTTTTGGATAGCTACTGGGCAGGTGAGATGCTTAGCGTTAATTGTCAACTTGACAAACCTGAGAAGAGTCTTAACCAGGGATTGTCTAGATCTAGTTTGTCTGTGGGGTGGTGGAAGGACCCACCCACTGTGGGTGGTACCATTCCCTAGGAAGGGGCAGTGTAGTTTCTGGATTGTATTAAAGTGGATAAAGTGAGTTGACCACTAGCTCTCTCATCTTGACTGTAGATGTAACTGGCCAGCTGCTTCAAGTCCCTGCTGCCTTGACTTACCCACATGATGGACTGCAACCTGGAATTGTAAGCCAAATAAGACCTTTCTCCCCTAAATTGCTTTTTGTCATAGCAATAGGAAACAAAACAAAACTAAGAAAGAAAACAGGGCATGATTGATTCCTCTGGGTCTTCCTTGCTCAGGCCAGCAGCCCAACTCCTCACTTCTTCTGGGAACCTGCTGGAGAATCAGTCCCTTTTAGTGGATGGCCATTTGCTGATAGTGCTCCTCTCAAGGAAGCAAGATACAAATTGGGCTTGTGTTGATGTCTTTCATTTTACCTCTCAAATAACATTTTTCTTTTCTGAGATAGGATCTCCTGCAGTCCAGGTTGGTTTTGAACCTGCTATGTAACTGAAGCTGACTTTGAACTTCTATTCTTCTGGCTAGTGCTGGGATGCAGGTTCCAGGTGTGCACCACTGTGCCAGGTTTATACCATGTTGGGGAGTGAACCTGGAGTTTCCCACATGCTAGGGCAGCACTCTAACTGAGCCTCATCTCCAGCTCTGACACCTCTCTCTCTGAGTGGGTTGTCATAGCTGGTGACATCTGGCTGCAATAGGGCTGAGAGCACATCAGAATTACTCCTTGATGGTGCTAGAAATTATAGAACCATGTCCTCATGTTTGCTCGGTGGGTTCCCAACGCCTTCTTTTTCTTTTCCTTCCTTTACAAATTAAAAAAAATCATTTTGATTTTATTTATGTGTGTTGTGCACATGTGTTTAATTGTGTGTGTGCAGAGGCTGGAGAGGGGCGTGGGATTCCCTGGAGGTAGACTTACAGGTGGTTGTGAGCCACCTGATGTGGCCTGGGAGCCAAACTTGGATAGTTTCCAAAAGTAATATATGGTCTTAAAGGCTGAGCCATGTCTCCAGTGCCCCACAGCTTTATTTTCTTAATGTATCTATGCTGGGGTTGGGTTCTAGCTTAATGAATGTTTGTAGAATGACTAATTATTGACCGACAGGCTAACAGCCGTCACTGAAGTAGGCTGAGCAAACAAACTGCTAAGTGGGACATGGTGTCTAGGTTACACAGTGCTCTTACCGGTGTACATGCACGGCTACTACTCTATGTGACACCACGGTGACATGGCAGCAAAGACAGCTTACATATGGAAGAGAACTGACAGGTTAGGAAGGCCCCAAATGAGACCCCAGCAGTCACAGAAGAATGTGAGATGCCCAGCATTTCTGGAAATAGTGAAGTCTCCCTAGGAGTGTTGGTCCCAAATTGTTTAGTTTCAAAAAACAGAATTGGTATAAACTTTTACTCAGTTTGTAGACCCCCTTCTAGACAGGTTCTCATGTGGCCTCAAACTCACTATGCAGCTGAGGATGACCTTGGACCCCTGATTATCCTACCCTCCACTTCCTGAGTCCTGGGATTACAGGTGTATACTGTCATGCCAGGCTTCTGTGGCACTGGGATGGAACCTAATGCTTCGCGCATGCTAGGCAAACACTCTACCAACGGTGACATCCCCAGCTCCTCCCTAAATTTAGTTTTACATGATGGCCAATTTGCTAGATGCTTTCTGGAATCTCAGTGCACTCAGAGGTGGAATGACAGCCAGTCATGGAGAGACGCTCCATCAGAAACAGGAGTTTGGCACATCTTCTGCCTCTTCTCCTCTTATATTTAAGCTTATTTCAGTAGGTTTGTTTTTTTTCTCTGCAGAATGACTTCTTTGTTCCACCTTTTCTATCTAAAAATGTGCAGTTCAGTCTGGACATGACCTCTCAGATGATACATTCAAATTCCTAGAAAAAGAATCTGATTGGCCCATGGCTAACCAATGGGGTGCCTTCTCTCAGTGAAGGTCTTGACATGTGTCAATCAGCTTTCTCCTACTGTAATAATAGCACAGGCAATCAGCTCATGAAGAAGAAAGGGTTATTTGGTTCTCAACATTGGAGGCTTTAGCTCTGCATCTGTTTGTCCTGTAGCTTTGGGGCCGTGTTGAGGCAGTATGCCGCAACAGAGAGGGCAGAACACATCAGAAAGTTCACTGCATAGTCAGGGTGCTGGGAAGGGAGCAGGCTTCCCCAAGTCCCTTCCAGAGCACACACTCAAATGACCTAAATACTTCCAGGTAGGTTGCACTTCCTGAAGGTTCCACAGCTTCTTCATATATAACTCTGGGGAGCAAGCTCTTTACCATGTGGGCTTTAGGGAAACACTTAAGATTGAGCCAAAGCAACATCTCTGTTCCAACAGCTGTGGCCGAGAATGGTTCATGGCCACAGGACCATGTAGAAGAGAGGGTGTTCCTTAGAGAAGAGGGCACTGACAAGGTGGGCATGTTTGCTACAGTGTCTGCTGATGGGGGAAACCAACATGGCTTTGTTGTTGGATGAAATAGCCATACACAAAAGTTGCCCTCTATGTCTTTTTTTAACAACAAAGAACTTTCCAAGCTTGGAGTCCAGGTTGTCACAAGGGCCTACATAATAGCTGATTTCGGAGGCATTTCCCCCTCATTTACCAAGTCTTTAGAGAGAGCAGTTAGTAAAAAATGTTAATGGCCAATTTTAGCAAATGACCATTTTGGTGCTCCCAGGCCACTGGGGCAGACCAGAGCTAATTTCTAGAATGTCCCCTCGATGATGCTGGCAACCTCTTTAATACTGACCTAGAGACATGCCATGGGCCCTGATCCAAAAGTGCAGCTAAGCCTGAATTTTCTTTACTTGTGGGCAGTGAAAAGTCACCTAGTTACTTCATGTGGATGCCTTGTCCCTGGATATCCTATGGCCTGTCTGGTCGCAGTGAAGACAGATGATTGTGGTGTGGGAAGCTGAATACAACTACATGAGAGCTGGTCATCTTCAAGATGTTTATAACAGTCCATTTGAACCTTGATTCCATGCTGGTTTCATGAGCCCTAGGCTGTTCCTTGGTATTGAATGTTATGAATGCGACACTGAATATGCATCCCCCCTTTCCCCTGAGACAAGGTCTCAGGTGTCCCACATTGGCCTTGAATTCACTATGTAGTCAAGGATGACCTTGAACTCCTGATTTTCCTGCCCAAGATTCTGGAGTGCCAGGATTACAGGTGGGCTCTACCATATCATTTTATGTGGTGTTGGGCAGCATTCTACCAGCTGAACTACATTTTCAGCTGAGATACAGCCCCTACCTACATCCAAATATGAAAGGAGGTCACTGAGGCCCCTCTCCTGGAATGACCATTGAGAATATTCAATGGTGGCATAGACAACATTAGGGCTGCCAAAAGCATTCTTTCCAGAGAAGCAAGTAATTCTCAGATATGAACTCACAGCAACAACAAAGGCCCACAAAGGCCCACAGTGAGTATTTTTCTAAGTCTTCATTATTAAAACATGGTGGCTAAATGGGCTTCTCCACAGGCTCCTCCCACTAAGCCACAGTGATTGACATCTAGTAGACCTACCGCTGTCATGCTTGGCTGATGAGTGAATTCACTGATTCTCTGCTTAGTCACTTGGGGCCCATGAGTTCTGGTTCCCACAGACACCAACTATCAGGTTTGGCCAATAGCCCCAGTCTTCTTTACTTTCATTTTTCACTGGCCCCACCCCAAAGGGCAGCCTCCCCTAGTAACCTTTCCAGTGGCTGTGACTCCTCTGGAGTGTTGACTGAGCCAGAGAGCATGCTCCCTCTCTCCTCTCTTGTGTTTACTCAGTAGAGGAACCAGTCTTAGGTTTCTCTGTCTTTACAGGAGCGTCTCACGGAGGAGGTGGGGGCGGGTGGGGGCCAAGGGCGGGGGAGGCACGGCGGCTTCCTGCTCTGCTGTTGGTTATCACAGGCTCTGCTAATGCTGCTCAAACAATATCGAGAAGAACCCAGCTCAATAGCACCAGTGTTAGGCCGCAGAGTCAATATTGGCTGAGCAAACAACAGAGAAGAAGGAGCTGCTATTTGCGTAGCTAGGAGTGCTTGTGTGCTGTGGCTGCCTTGTCAGGGGCCCTTAGAAATGAAGGAAGGAGGTGGGGTTTGGAGGTGGAGGGCCCAGGAGAGAAGGGCTCACAGGGACTTCTACCTAGGGGGTGTCGGCTTCAGGATTCTTTGCTCTATGTACATCCTAGCACATCTAGCAACCTGGCCTCACCCCTCTGCATTTGCTACCCAAAATGTTACAGACTGAAGTGGGGAGGGAAAAATCCTGCCTCCACCCCCCACCTCCCTCCCCCGCCGAGACCCAGCTGTGCCAGACTGAGTTCAGGGTCGGGTGGAAGAAGGCCTCTCCTCTTTTCTTGGGCCTCCAGCTCTCCCCCTTCTCTGTGCCCACACTGGAAGCCCCTCTAAGAAGAAAATGAAATGTGTGAATGGTTCTTCAACCCAAAGAGCATTCAGCAGCTGGCTGGCTGGCTGTGGCCACCTTCTGACCTGGCCTTGGCTTGGTAGCCAATCCTATCTCCACCCAGAAGTTGCTGGACCTCAGTTAATGTCCTGTGTTTGTCTCTAGTGGGCTTTCCAGCTTGCTTGGCTCTGACCTTCTCAGTCAGATGTACCTATTTATAACAGTCAGTTCTTAGCTGTTTGCCACCAAGGATGGGTCTGGGTGATCTCAAATCCTGAAAGTGTCCAAGCTGGGTTCATGGGAGGGCATGCGGTGGGCTCGTAGGGGAACAAGCTGCTGGGTCTTGGTTCTCCATGACTCTGCAAAGTCCATCAGGTTTACCTTTGTGCTTGTGGGGTGTTGTGGCGGGGGAGGGGGGGCGAAGTATTTGTAGACTTCGGAAGGCACAGGCCTTGGGCTTCCAGTGCCATAGCTACCAGTCCTGGGCACCAGACCTGAGCTGGAACAAGGTGTCCTGAGCCTGTACTCAACAGCTGTAGCTATGTCCTAATATTCTGGCCTAGAGGCTTTGCCACTCAAGGCTCTCACCTGTTGCAGACTGTCGGGTGGGGAGATAGAAATTCAGAGACTGAGGTACAAATACAAGCTTTAGATACTGTCTCTTCTCTGAGAGCTGTGTGCACTCTTGTGCCCTGGGGAACCTACCCCAGGGCAGTTTTAGAGTGTGTGTGTGTGTGTGTGTGTGTGTGTGTGTGTGTGTGTGTGTGTGTGTGTACACGCGCACCTGACTAGTGGCTTTGGCTCTAAAACATGGCATTTTGGCAAGAGGGATGGGAAGCTGCTTTGTGCTCACATATGGCGAAGGATGGAGATGTGTTTGTGTGTCAGGAAGGAAGGAAAGGGGATGTTGGAATGGGGCCAGGCAGTACCCATGTTTAGGCAGCTGCAGATAGGCAGGACAGTCTGCTGCTTCTACAAAATCAGAGTATACGTCTTGAGCTACTCATCTGTCCCTCCCCCACCCCTACCCTTCCCTTCACCTGTGATCCATAGCCCTGGTGGGAAGAGGACATTCATGAGGGTGTCCAGGCTCTCTGCAGGTAGGTGTCTTTTCCTTTCTGTTAGAAGGTGGGTGATAGTGCTCATGGTGTCACAGAGCAGCCATAGGGACACAATGGTGACAGAAGGGGCAGCCGTAGGCTCTGCACACATGCCTGAGACAGTCAACCTCATTTCCCTGACATCTTGGATCATGTGTCATGTGTATGTAGGAAGGAGAAGAGCAGCCCCAGCTGAAAGCAGTTTGGCTTTCAAGCTAGGTTACTGAGTTCAAGTTCATGTCCTATCACTTAGGGGCCACCTTCATGGGTAATAGGGACTTTAGTTATCCCACCTGGAAATGGGAACCCTGGGGTCTACAAGGGTGGGAACAGATAGCACATCTGTGTGGTCATAGACATATAATCTAGTTGCTTGAAGGTTAGTCCTACCCCTTCCCTCAGATCCTTTCCAGCTTCCCAGCCAGCCCAGATTCAGATGGTCTTTATAGGACCACACCTCTCAGGCCCCAGTGGTCTCTTCTTTGTGGAGAAGGGTGATGGGATGTCAACGACGGGCACCTGATGTCCAGGCTTTAAATGCCAACTCAGCAACCCAAAGCTGTTCTCGATCAGACCAGCCTCCGAGCCCCTCCCTCAGCTTGCTTCATCTATGCAACAGATCGGGTGATGTTTAATCTAGAGGTCACAGAAAGTTGGGAATGTGGCCACAGTTATAGAGCCCACTTCAGCAGGCTTTAAAAGCACAGAGTGCTGGTTCCCAGCACCCAAAGCTTCTGCTGCACAGCAGTTGTTAGTGGTTCCCTAGGAATCTATGTTTTAAATAAGCAAGCAAGTGAGTGGGGTGAAGATGGCTGCTGGGAAATGTCACATGATTCTGTGTCCTCCCTCTTCACAGACAGTGTAGGCAGGTGAGCAACATGTGGCGCCAACTCCAACAGTGTCTTCCATCCCTCCCAAGGTCCCCCAAGACCATTTTGTATTACAGTCACTAGCAATGTCCTCCAGTCCTTTCTCCCTGCCTGGTCTCTCATGGGATCTGACCCGTGTTAAGGCTGAGCACATGCCCCTTTGTACCAGCTGGTCATAATTACCTCAGAACATGCCAGAACATGTCCTCTGATACCTCTGAAGAGGCCTGGGACATGATGGAGAGGGTCCAACCAAGAACATGGGGAAATCTGTGAACTTATGGTTACCTTTGCCACTGGGCATGAAGACCACATGGCTAAGAGCTCCCCAACAGTGTACGGGGCTGGAGAGATGGCTCATCTGTGTGGATTGTGGCAGGGTCTAGCCTGGGGCCTTCAGGAGAAAAGGGAATTGGGAACTTCTGTTCCCAGAGAAGGCACTGAGAAAGGATATTCAGTGTGAGAGGGGGCAGTAGGAAGCCACTGGCTGCCTCAACTTCCACGGTGTCTTGCAACCTTGCCAACTCCTGCGAAACAGATTCTTAGGGAATGTGTCTTTCCTCCCTAGCCACTCTCAAGTGGTCTGAGAGTGGATAGTGCTTTTCCAGAGGATTCGAGTTCAGTTTCTGGCCCATGCATTGGGGCACTCGCAGCTGCCTGCAACTACAGTTCCAGAGAATCTGACACACACACACACACACACACACACACACACACACACACAACCTTAAAAACAATCACAGTGTAAGAGTCAGGCAGGGGATGGATGCCTTGTCTCTCTACCCTAAGAGGCTGAATTGCTGAGGTTTTTCCAACATCAGAGTCCCCACGGCATCTTGCAAAGGACTGGATGGAGCGTATACTTCGGGAAGTGCATGAGGACTGTCTAGTGATTCTTTGGGAGTGGAGTACACACTTTTGCCTCTTTGTTCAGTTCTATCCTTTCCCATAGAGACTGCTGTCAGCTGACAGCCTTTGAGAGCCAGGCTGCCAGGTTACCTCATCACCTTTACTCCTGTGCTGGTGAGTGCAAACCTAGAGGCATTCACCCTTTGACATCCAAGACATAGTGGTGTTCCTTCTCTCAAAGATTTTCGGGCATTGCAGGTGGCTTTAGTGTCTGTGGCTGGCCCCTTCATCACTCATGCCTTTTTAGACATAACACTACTACTACTCTGTTACTACAGTACTACTGTAGTCCTTCAGAGCTGGCTAGCGGTCATCAGCATCATGGGAGGGGGTTATATACAGATTCACTGAGAAAATATTGATTGCACTCCATATGTGAATAGTGTTAATTCCCAGGAGTAGAGGCTGATACAACTGCTGGAAGAGTGCAGCCATTGTGTCAGGACCCAGAGCACATGTCTGTCATGAGATCTCTGGGAGTTAGTGGAGCCTCCAGGATGTTCAGACTGACTCAGCCTGGAGCTGTGTGCACACACTGACTGGGCAGCAGCTGCAGGGCTCACATCTGTCTATGGGTCTACTTGCTCCAATTCCTCTCTTTCTCTTTCCAAAGAGTACAGGAGTGCCAATTGGCAGGGTCTAGCCTGGGTCCTTCGGGAGAAAAGGGAATTGGGAACTTCTGTTTCCAGAGAAGGCACTGAGAAAGGATATTCAGTGTGAGAGGGGGCAGTAGGAAGCCACTGGCTGTCTCAACTTCTACTGTGTCTTGCAACCTTGCCAACTCCTGCGAAACAGATTCTTAGGGAATGTGTCTTTCCTCCCTAGCCACTCTCAAGTGGTCTGAGAGGCCTCAACTGTCAGTCACCACTCAAGGCAAGTGTGACCTGACCCATCATGCACTTCTTTTCCTTTGAAATCCCAGCTCCTGTTTAAGGATAAATCCAACACTCAGTGGTAGGCTGCCAATCTGTGACTTCCAAGTTCTTTGCCCCAATTCACACTGAACTCCTCTGTACATGATAAGAACTAGGATTGCTGAATGGGGGTGAGAGTTGGAGTCTAGGGGTATCAGGTAGAAGGGAGGAAGGAATTTCATTTTGACCCAGAAAAATCCTGCTTCCCATGGTCTCCCATCTTGCACGTGACACTGACTTGTTTGGCAAGAAAGGGGGCCTTGAGGCTTAGTATCAAGGAATAGAGGAACACAGAAACATGTCCCTGTGACGACAATTTTCTATGTCCTTGGGCAGCTCTGCCATGACCCCTGGAGACTCTCCTTTGACAAGTTATGTTCTGGTTTTCTCTCCTCATTTTTGTAGAGCTGGACTAGGTGTGTGTGTGTGTGTGTGTGTGTGTGTGTGCCTGCTTGTGTAACCATCAAAATGACAGAGATTCTGTGGCCTACATTCTTCATAAACTGCAAATATTGTGAGCTGTGTTCACACTCTGGGCCAAGACAAATGTAATTTTGGATTATCAAGTCCACATGACAAATGAGTGCCTATTAATTTGTATTTATCTTGAGTGGGTTAGCAGGAACTTGAAACGAGAAAAAAAGATTGTGGTTCTGTTCATCAGCAGTGAGCAGCTGATTTGGGGATGACTCTTAATGGTAGTGTACCACCATAAATTGCTAGAGCTGAAAGAAAGTTATTTTCTTTTGTTCAACATGTATGCACAGAAAGCTTTCTAGGCCCTGGGAACTCAATAATATGCATGGAGCACCTTCTGGGACCCAGGAACTCAGTAGTATGCATGGAGCACCTTCTAGGTCCTGGCCACTCAGAAGCAAACAAGAATCTGTCATAGTTGTCAGGGAGCTCAGAGCTCAGAGCTCAGTAGGGGTAACAATGGGAATCTGACAGAAGAATGAAGGTTATGGGAGGTTAGGGCAAGCTGTCACAGCTCCTTGAGGAGGAAAAAAAGGGCTGTAGCTGCCATTGAGATGCGCTGTATAAGTAGGAGTTTGTCAGGATAAAAGCTGGAGAAAGGTGTGATTTTCAGAAACATGAGTATGGGTGTGTTCAACCACCAGGTGTGTTCATAAGTCTGGCTGTGTGAAGCTCTAAAGTGGAAGAGGATGAAGGGAGAGAGGTGGGCTTGGGCTAAACCTGCAGGGTGGGCTGAGCATAGGTTAGACTTTCCTCAGTGATTCGGAGCCATCCTCAGGTGAGAATCTGGGGGCAGATGAGTCGTTTCTTCAGGAGGGTGCACTGGAGAAAGCATTGCTGGGGACCAGAAGTCCTGAGGACGTAGGGAAAGCAGGCAGAGGTGGTGAGAAGGAGGTAAGATGATGGTTTGTATCAGTTTCCTTGTAGCTGCCGTGACAAGTTATGGCTAGCTCAGCAGCTTGGAAACAATATACTTTTAATTTCTCTCCATCTCTGAAGGTTGGAGGCCCAAGGCAGATGTGCAATGCACCAGTTCTGTGAGGGTGAACTTTATTTCTTAGCTTCAGAGGCTACCTGCAGTCCCTGGATTACTGTGCTGCTCCTTCTATCTGCATCCCTCTCCATTCTTGCATCCCTCATCCAATTACCTTCTGCCAAGGCCTGGTCATTGCATCTCAAGTCTTTGCTAACCACAGCTGCAAACTAGCCTTGTGCAATTTCCAATTTCCAGGCTCCAGGGATTAAGGGTGTGAACACATCTGGAAGGCCATTACTCAGTTGACATTCACAGAAGAAGCCTGCTCATTAGTCATACTTGCTTAGCTCCCCTCCACCCCCTTGTCTCCCTTTGCCTGCTGCCCTTCAGTCCTTAATTCCTGGAGTCACTTCTCGTTGTTATCCTCCATGCACTCATGCCTTGTCGCATTTTTGCTTCCCGGGGAGCCTAAACCAAGACCTCAGAGTTGTCAGTTACTATAGTGGCATGGGATGAGAGCTATGTTGGGGAGGAGCTGGGCCTTGCAAGAAACTGGGGCACAGGGAAAGGTAAATCCCTCGTGATTTGCTGATGGTGTGCCCTCCATTTGCAGCATCCATTTCCCAGTGCTTTCCCCCATATCTCTGGGGTCCTGAGTCCCTCACAGAAGTTCCTTTTGAGGCCTCTGAACTCTTGTGGTCAGTTCAGTTAGATTCTACCATTATGGGTGTGTTAATGAGTGCCCGTGTCCCCGCTTCCCTCAGTCCCTTCCCCAGATGACAATGTTCTTGCATTCAGTATGGGCCTCCAATGTCTCTGAGAAGGGAGTAGATGATGATGTCTTAAGCACAGTTCTGCTGTCCCATTTAATCTCTTCAGCACCATAGGGAGTGATTGCTGCCACTTCAGATGAGGACACTAGGGCTCAGGAAAGCTGAATGGCCTTTTAGGGGTGGGCTGGCCCTTGGATGTTAGTTTGTCTCTTAACAGACACAGGGCAGGGATTAGAAGATGGCCTGGTCTACATAGTGAGGTCCAGGACATTCAGGGTTACATAGTGAAAACTCTGTCACAAAAAAATGGTGGTGGTACTTGGGACCAGGGATATCAGGGATAAAGCTCAATGGGTAAAGTGATTACTGTTGAGGTCCCAGTCCTCAGGAGTGACAGGCAGGTACATGAGGAGCTTAGAAGTTCACTGGCCGCCATTCTTGCTATTTAGTCAGCTTCAAAGAGAGACCTCAAAATGTAAAGTGAGAGTCATAGAGGAAGATGCCTGATGTTGACCTTTGGCCTCCATGTGCATGACTGAGTGCACCCCTCCACAAGAACTACACGCCTCCACATACACACACACACCGCTCACGTCACACACATACGTACACATACCACTCATATTATACACACACATACACACCCCACTCATCATACACACACCCCACTCACATCTCACACACACACACACACACACACACACACACACACACACACACACCACTCACATCACACACATACACACACACACCACTCACATCACACAAATACATACACACACCACTCATATCACACACACACACCACTCATATCACACACATACACACACACACACACACACACACACACACACACACACACACGAGGATGGCATCCATATTCACCTTCCATTCTCCAAGTAGGCCTAGGATGAGGGATGTGGCTCCCCGAACTCTCAGTTTTGGGTGACACTCTTGATCTCCATCAGCTGTGGAGTGGAGCACCTGGGTTGCTAACAGTCTAATGAATTCTGCCCTGTGGCACATCCCAGTCACCCCTACCCCCGCCACTGACCTGAACATTACACCTCCCTCTACAACCCAGGATTATATTTGCCTTGGTGATAGCCATGGCCTTGTGTGAGCTCAGATGAAGTTCTGGGCTACCTTAAACCCCAGATTACCCCCCACCCCCCTGACTGCTGCCAGCTCAGGGTGCTTCTGGAATAGCAATAATTTATACCCCATGCTGGCCTTGAAATCCACCAGGGCGGGTGTCCTCAAGGCTTATGGTCACAGTATAACAAAATCACATACAAACACAACAGCGCTCTCTCTTTCTCTCTCTCTCTCTCTTCTCTCTCTCTCTCTCTCTCTCTCTCTCTCTCTCTCTCTCTCTCTCTCTCCTTGTGTAGTCCTGCCTCCACCAACTTCCCAGTACTAGCGTTATAGGCATGTACTACCACAAGTGTTTACGCAGTGCTGGGGATTGGACCCCAGGCCTTTTATATGCCAGGCAAGTACTCTTTCAACTGAGCTATATCCCAAGTACAGACATTAATTTATCTGTTTACCTATATGAGCATTCATATTTATGTGCCTCTCAATCCAAGGTGGATGCCTCATCCCTTGAATGAAGAAGACATGCTTCTCCTTTGCTTTGTCCGTGGGTTCTGGCACAGTGGTTTAGCCCCAGCTAATGCTCTGTAAGTCCTTTTTTTTGTCTGAACAAGGAACAGACCCCCCCACCCCAAGCCTTCCAGCACTAATCCACAGAGCACCTCTAGCAGCTGAGGGACTCTGGTATATACTGGTTCCCCATTTCGATTAACCCTGCGGAGAGGTGTCTTTTGGGAGTGATGCAACAGCGTAATGAAGTGAAAGGAAGGGTGCTCACATGGGAACTAAGAGATCTGGCCAGACTCCCAGCACCAGCACATGGCTATATACTGTTTCCAGCCCTGTAAAATGAGAAGAAAAACAGGTCATATGCTCCAAACCCACACTATAAAGTGTGATCAGAGAATTCTATCTACAGTCTCAATCCAGTGAACTAGAGAGAGCCACTCTCTCCATTTGTGTGTTTGTGCATGCAGTAAAGTGTGTATGTAAGCGTGCATATGTGTGTGCATGCATATTTGGGCATGCGTGTATATAGGCCAGAAGACAACTGAAAGTATCAGTATTCCCCAGGTACCATTCTCACCCCCTCTCTCTTTCCTCTTTCCTTCCTTCCTTCTTTCCTTCCTTCCTTCCTTCCTTCTTTCCTTCCTTATTCCCTTCCTTCCTTCCTCTCTCTCTTCCTCTTCCTATTTATTTATTTATTTATTTATTTATTTATTTATTTATTTATTTTGAGGCAGGGTCTCTTGGGCCTGGTCACCCATCCAGCTGGGCTGGTTGGCCACTGATCTTAGGCATCCTCCTATCTCTGCCTTCCCAGCTCTGGGATTACAGGAGTGTGCCATCACTCCCGGCTTTTTATGTGGGTCCTGGGAATCAAACCCAGATTCTCATCCTTGCACAGCTAGCGTTTTTACTGAGTCATCTCTCCAATCTATTTTTCTAGATGGTAAATCTGAATCAAATAATTCACTTATGAAGCTAGGTGTGGTGGCAAGAGAATCAGTTCAAAGCCTGCCTGAGCTGCATGGCAAGATCCTATCTACAAAAGTAAAAACAAAAGATTGGAATAGTTTATTTGCTTTGAGTCAGGAAAGCAAAGCGAGGCAGAACTCAAGCCTGTGCAGCCTGTTCGGCCCTTCACCAGCAAACACCCATTCACCTCGAAGATTTTTCATGAACAAATGAAAGTCTCTAAGAAAGTGAGTTGTCCCAGGCCTTGGACATAGTAGGTGCTCATTAAACTCTGTTTCCTCCCCTGCCAACCCCCCAATCCCTCAATTTCCTCAAGTCTGGGCAGTGCTATGACCAGAGCTTGGAGGAGCCTGCCAGTTATTTTCAGAATATCAAAGGAAGACTCTGACATTGTGAGTCACTGAGAGAGATCTCTGTTCTTGGAAAGGAAGATAGCCTGCCAGCTGGCTGCTACTGAGTTCTTGTCAGTCTAGAGGCAGGAGCGATGGCCTGGAGCCCTGGGCCTTTGAGGGAAGAATTCTTCCACCCCCAGGGTCGTCCTGAACACCCCTTCCTTTGTTGTCTCCAATACAGTCAATCAATGGCTGTATTGATACCACCTCAGGCCCTGGCATCAGTCTGCCTGCTTCTTCCTAAATTCAATGCCATGGTGCTCTGAGCTACCAGAGGCTGTCCCCCACCTTGGCACTGACTGTAGAATTGGGTGTGTAGCCTCCGCTGACCTTGACCACACTTCTGCAAGTCCTGCTGAGATGTGATATGTTGTGTCCTACAGCAAATCAGGACATCACCACAGGGAAAGCATTCAGATCACCAGAGCCTTGTGCAGGGTTTTTCACCAGTGCCTCCCTCTCCTCTGCCTGGGAGCCCCTCTACCACTGTTTGGGTAACTCTCCTTCCACAGGTTCTAGGTTGTACATTTCTTCCTCTTGGCCGCTGGCCTCAGGCCACTTCCTTTCCTCCTTCCCCACCGCAGGAGGTGGGCTGAATCCACCTAATCTGTCACAGATGGCGTTCTTAGTGGCAGCAGCTGAGGGCATATCCTGTCAGGACTCCGAGGGCAGGCCAGTAAAATGCCTGAATACTAACCCTACCTCTGGTCTCATCTTTAGGGCCTTCCATCACAGACTGTTTTTGAATCCTCCGAAGGCCACACTTTAGCTTGACCCTAAGGACACATGAATGTAAGCCATGTTCCTGGTCCCAAAGTACTTGTTTGTGAGAGTGGGCAACTGGTCCAGGATGGCATGGTGTGCTGTGGAAGACAAGTAACCCATGCTGAGGAAGGAGAGCTTCCTGGAGGAAGTGTGGAAGTGGGGTTTACGGCCTCATAGGGAGATAGGAAGTCTAAAAGTGAAGGGGAGAACTAGGTGTTCAGCTAGAGTCCTGGATGCGCTGCTGGGGACCTCAGGCTGTGTCAGTGTGACTGTTGCATATGCCTGGTGTGCCAGGTGAACAGGAAGGAGGGCCACAGGGGCTCCCATGAACAGGCACAGAAGGACTGGGTCTGAGGGTCAGGATGACACATGGAGCTTGAGTGGGTACTATAGTGTGGAATATAGTATGGACAAAGGCTAAGAGTGCGTGGGGCATGGGTGGAAAGGACAGCATAGATACTTGGCTGAGGCTGGGGAAAAGTGAGGGAGGGCCTGGGAGCTGGGAGATGTTCCTGAGGGGACCCAGTCTTGGGTTATTTGCCTTTTTTTTTTTTTTTTTTTTTTTTTTTGCCTATCATCTTCTTCAAAACACTTATCCACCAGCCCATCCTACAGACATTGAGGCTCAGAGGACACCAAAGTCTGCTGAAGACCGCTGGTCAGGACCTGGTGGGCAGCTGGCACTCTATACGTATGAGTAACAAGTTTGAGTGCACAAACGAGTTAATAAATGGATGGATGGATGATGGAAGGCAAACCCAAACATGACTCTGATACAGCTCTGCTTCTGGGCTGTATCACAAGGCAGGAATCCTCTCCAACAACAAGATGATAATCCCATGGGTAGGAGGGTGAACCACAGAAGCTCCCTGGAGCCTGAGGTGCTAGCTGCTTTGACCACCGTCAACTCTCATGCCTGGCTGACCCTTCTATGCATTTCTACAAAGGCCCATCTGCCCTCTACTGCCCTTCCAGATGCCTGAGAGTCCCCATGAGTCCTTGTGCTCACAGCTATCTGTAAGGCTCACCCAAGCTTAGCCTCATACAGCCTTCCAAGCCCAGAGCTCACAGGCCACATGCTTTTGTCTTTCCAGAATCTTCCTTGACTACCTCTGGGACACTCCATACCAGCTGCCCTTTGCAAGGTGCTGTGTGCTTTCTCTACCTCAGGTTTTATCATTTTCTCCAGGAAAATATTTGTCTTCCTATTACTTTAATCACGCCTCTCGGGTCTAGCAGAGAGGCCTTGGAGGGGAATTAGTCGGGTTTTTTTGTTTGCTGTACTGGGGAGAACAAACAGGTTTGTTTGATTTACCTGTGTTTTCCCAGTAGGCAGACCCCTTGGAGCAAACATGAGCAGCCCCACTTCCTGCCCTTCTGACCTGGAACATTTAAAACCCAGAGGGCCTTGCTTAAGCCCAGCAGGGGTGAACCAGAATGCCAATGTTGCTCTCTGCACCCGTTGTTTGAGCCAGAGCTAAGTTCCTGAGCTTAAGAAATAACTGTTCTTTCTCAAGTGACAGCCAGATCTGTCACTTTCCATGGGCTGATTTGAATGAGACTGAGGAACTAAATGGTCCCTGCAACTACACAGGATTAGACAGGAGTGAAGACGGGGAAGAGACTTGAATCCCTGGATGTGGAGCCCACAGAGCTGGCTCAGTTCAGCTCTGGAGGAGCTATTTATGCTCACCGTTCACTGTTGGGCTTGTTACAGCTCTCATTCTCCACATGGGCAGCCAGCACTTCCCATGAACCATTGCTGTTTTAGGTGCCAGGATATATCAGGGAGCCGAAGAAGCAATAGTGTCTGTGTTCTGGAACAAGTAAGGACACACACACACACACACACACACACACACACACACACACACACACACACACCCCACAAGGCAAGTTAGTAAGGGTAAGGGAGGGAAGATTGCACAGATGGGTTGGGGGGCGGTGGAGGTGGGTGTCAGGGTGGGCGATATGAATGAAGGTTCCTGAGAAGAGCCCCACCTCACACTTAGCCTTCTGAAGGCTGACTGACTACTTAGAACTTCGGTGACAATGGAGGGGTTGGAATGTTGCAAGTACAGAGTCAAATTATCCTGGGCTAATCTTTACCCTTCCTTAATTTATTGTGGCCCTCTGCATAGTCCCTAACATATTTGGGACCATCAGGTCAATCCTTTAGAATGTAGCGACAGACCCTAGCTCTCACCAACCAAAAGTCTGTAAGACCGAATGAGAAGTTGTAAGAATGCTGTTGCATAGCATCTGAGGCCTGGAGCTGAGTTTTCCCCTCTTTGCTTTAACTCACCTACCTGATGTGCCCACTAGTACATTTTAAAAGTGCCTTCATTTTCTCTGTTCTGCTACTACTATACAATCTTCATCAGACTGTTACCATGTTGGAACATGGAATTTAAAGTGATCTGAAGCTGTGTCCTCTGGGCCATGTTCACTCATATTTGGGTCCAGAATAAACCATCTCTCATGCCACTTGAGGTGAGCGCTGAGATTTTACATCCACAGAAGACAACCTGGTCCAGGCTTTTGTGTTCCCAAACCAATCCTTAGGCTTCCTACCTGGTTGAAGAGCCTGGAGAGCTGTATACAGTCTGGTACTCCGTGAATGTTAATTCTTCTCCCATCTGTCTCTGAGGCTTTCATTAGCCAGGGAGCAGGCAAGAGCTGTGTGGTGAGACCCCAGCATGGTGTCATTGTCACAGCAGGGCATCCATAAGGCAGGGAGCCTAGGGCAGGAGGCAAGCAGACACCAAGATGGCCATGACTGACTTTTAAATTACTGTGGACTTGCTGGGAGTGGATTTGACTGGGGACAGGCTAGCTCAGGAGGAGAAGACCTCAATGATGTCCCTGTAGTTTCCAGTGTGCCATGGACCTTGTAAAAGGTATCCAGTGACTTCTGTAAGTTTTCCTATGCACAATTTTCACAGAACCCTCCCCCGGAGCAGGCAATGGGCTTCAACTTACAGCCAGGGGGGACTGAGGCCCTGAGATCTAAAAGCTCACATGTTGCTGACTGGTTGGAGATACATTATAGATTTAGATCTATCAACCTCCACAGACAGTCTTTTTTTTCCTCCTAACTTCACAATCATGATCAATTTCCTCCCAATAAATGATCATCACTATCATCATCAACACTACCAGCATCAGCATCACCACCAGCCCCACATCATGGGTACTGTCGTCATCACCTCACCACAATGGCCATCAGCCTTGGGATCATGGTAGCAGCGAGAGACGGGGTGGAATCTCAGCTCTGCCATTCAGATGATGCTAGGCAAGTCAGAGCATGTCTCTTTGCTTTAGCTTCCTTATGTGAGGTGGGGCTAGACAAATGGAGAAAAATGATAGAATCTGAGTTCTGCTGCCTTCATTCCACTACCGCTGCTTGTAGTGGTTTGAGTAGCATGGCCCCCCATGAGCTCAAATATTTGAGTGCTTAGTCACCAGGGTGTGGCCCTATTTGAAAGGATTAGGAGGATTAGGAAATGTGGCCTTGTTGGAGGAAGTGTCACTGGGCATGTGCTTTGAAATTTCAAAAGCCAATGCCAGACCTTCCCCTTTCTTTCTACCTATGGATTGGAATGCAGAACTCACAGCTGTTTCTCCAGCACCGTGTCTGCCTGTGTGTCACCATGCTCCTTGCCATGATAATAATGGACTAACCTCTGAAACTGTAAGCAAGCCGGCAATTAAATGCTTTCTCTTATAAGAGTTTCTTTTATCAGGTCATGGTGTCTCTTCACAGCAATAAAACAATGACTAAGACACTGCTTTTGTTAAGTTCATCAGTGACCTCCATGTTGTCATGCTAAGCGCCCTCTGAGAACCTCTGACACATCTGACACTTCTTCCTCCTTGCTGTGACACTAGCTTTCTAGTTTTCCTTCCATCTATCATTTGCTACCTACCCTTGTCCCCCACAGAAGCCTCGAGTCCTCCAGTCTCCCAGAATTTGATGTAGCTTCTGCTTTCTTCAGCCAAGGCCTCCATCTGCTTTCCCTTCCCCAAGCTCCTTCCCACCCCAACACCAATCTCACAACACCAGGACATGGTTGAGCCAATGACCTTAGAATAGCTATGGAGATCCCCCTTGGATCCTCCCTTTTTTAGATGTATTTATCTTATTTTATGTGTGTAATGTTTTTCCTCCATGTATGTATGTGCACCGCATGATGCCCAGGGATGTCAGAAGAGAGCATCAGATCCTCTGGAGCTCTGGATGGTTGTGAGCTATCATGTGGGTGCTGGGGCCTGAAGTCAGGTCCTCTGCAAGAGCAGTGAGTGCTCTCAAACACTGAGCCATTTCTCCAGGCCCTAGATTAGTCTACTTTTTTGGTTGTGGCAAAATATCAGAGTTAGATCAACTTCAAAGAGGTATCTTACAGTTTCTATTGCCATGATAAACACTATTACCAAAGACAACTTGGGGACTAGAGGTTTTATTTCAGCTTATGACTCTCAGGTCACACTCCATCATTGAGAGAAGTCATGGCAGGAACTCAGGGCAGGAACTGATGGAGAAACCAAAGAGGAGTACTGATAACTGGATTGCTCAGTCCCCCCCCCCACCTTATATACCTCAGAACCACCTTTCCCAGGAGTGGCACCACTCACAGTGGTCTGGGTCCTTCTACAATAATTATCAATCAAGAAAATGCCCCACAAGCTTGTCCATAGGCCTGTCTAATGAGACAATTCTTCAAATGATCCCCTTTCCTAAGTGACTGTAGCTTATGTCGAGTTGATGAAACAAAACAAACAAACATCAAACAAACAAAACTGACCAGCACTGGAGGTAAGATTTAGTTTGGCTTGAGGTCTCAGAGGTTTCTGTCAAGATTGGTTAGCTCTGTTGCTTTTTATCTCGTGGATGGGAAGCAGGGGAGAAGTCAAAGGAAGGAGCAGAAACAAGATAAACCCTTCAGTATACAATCCTTCAGTGAGCCACTTCCTTCAATTTGGCCTCATCTCCTAACAGCTCATTCAGCTATGAACTCTTCACTGGCTTAACTTTTGATGAAATTAATGTCCCCATGATCCATTTCCCTCTGTATTGAGTGACCAAGTCTTCAACACACAAGTGTCTTAGGGATGTTTCATATTTAACTCATTAACACTCAGATGGCGCTCAGAGGGGTCAGACCCCTCTGACTCCTCGAACTCTGAATGTATACATTCTGAGATGACCGTAATTCAGGACTTCTTAAAGGATGTTCTCTACACCTGCAATTCTATATCAAAGAACCAAACAGAGTGCCCGAGAAAGAACCCCAGAGTGGCTGGGGACATTGCAGGTTGTGTTTCTGGAACTCTGAAATAGTGCTGCTTTTGGGGAGGGGTATTGACTCTGCCTCCCCCATCAGGGGCCTGTTCAGAGACAGATGGTCCCATCGGGCTGTTCTCACACACAGGAGCAGAAGAACTCGTTCGGGTCCTCTTGGCCTCAGGAACATTCTGATCCAATGCCAGGAGAAGCAGATTGCCAGCCCCTTTCTGGGACTGTGGGTGGCTGGGTTTGAGAGAACTCTTCCAAGAATGTGTTTTCTCTTCCATGTTCAGGATGCGACGTGCTTCCCGCTCTGCTCTTTTGAGGCTGGCATAGTCACCAGAGCTGCTGTGAAGGGATCCTTGCACTCCTCTCCCTGTGGTCAGGAAGTGTGTATGTGTGTGTGTGTGTGTGCATGTGTGTGTGTGTGTGTGTGTGTGTGTGTGTGTGTGTGTGTGTGTGTCACTTATGGCATTTGCCCTTTTGTACCTGTTGCATAGGGCTACTCAATTTGGAATTGCCACTGTCTACTCCTCTCTGCCTTCACACAAACAGCTCAATGCCACTGGTCATTCTCTTGCCGAAGAACCATCCAAAGACTTCCATCAAAGCTAGGATAAAGTTGCAGGCTTCATTTTCACTCAGGGACATTTGAAATCTGGCTGCCTTTGGCTTTTCCAACCAAGTTCCTTCACTACCCACATCTTCTTTCTGGGCTAGCAAGTCTATCCACCCTTCTCAGAGCACACTGGTTTCTGGTGGCATCCATAAGTCTCTCCCCTTCACACTTGCTGTCTCTCTGAACTACTTCCTTGCAAAGGCCCACCTGCTCTCTGTAGGACCTCCTTCATCCCTGTTTTTCTTTTGTCCTTGTGGGGGTGGGTGCCAGATATTACGTGATGATCCACAGTCTGTAAGGCTAAGATATCTTTATTTAGATAAACACCAGCCAAATGCAAGCCAGAGAGTGCCAGGGGCAGCAAAGCAGGCAGGGCAGAGAGAAGGGCTCCCATGTGCCTTGCAGCCCCTTAAAACCCTATCACGCATCATCCTGACTTCACCTTGACCACGCCCTGACAGGCATGGTCATGCACACCTGTAGCCAGCTTCTAAGCAGGTGTGGCTTACACTGTCCCCTACATGTTCTACTACTTTTCTCATTGCTGAATCAAAATACCTAATGAAAGCAACTTAAGGAAGAGTTCATTTGGGTTTACAGCTTGAAGATACAGTCTATCGTGACGGGAAAGCATGGTGACAGATGTGTAACGCAGTTGCTCATAATATGTATATGTCTTTGTGTGCATGTTTGTAGTGTGTGTGCATCTATATCCATGTTTTTGTGTGTGCCTCTGTATATATCTCTCTGCATATATGTGTTTGTATCTATGTCTCTCTGAGTGTATGCATTTGTGTGTCTCCATGTGTGAGCATGCATGCGTGTGTGTATGTGCACATGCGTGCGCACACATGCCTCTCTTTCATTCTCTCTCTGTGCATCTATGTGTCTCTGAGTGTGTATGGTATGTGGTATATGCTTTGTGTATTTAGAGGGTACAGTCCTGGGGGTAGATTCTGATGGAGCCATTTCCCTAGATCATGTAACTCAGGGACCCAGGCAGCACTGGCTGTGCAGTCAAAGCAGGGTGGAGAAAGGAAGTCCTTCCCACACAGACCCTGCTTTGCTCTAGTGCTCCTCTACCTAACATTTTCCTCCAACCTTTTTGGAAAATTAGAGCATTTCATGATTTTCAACCATTCATGTTTGATTCTTTATATCTTCTGGCAACCCCACAAGAGACTGAGGTCAGAGACCACTCTAGGCTACCTCAGATGAAGGAACAACTTCAGAGCTCCACTACTCAATCCCAGGCAAAGGAGATGGAGCTGAATGGTGGACCAGCCTCTGAAGACTGTGCCATTTGGGTTGTGTTGTATCCCTTCCCCCAGGAACACTGTCTCTGAACATCATCTAATTCTCTCTCCCTTACCTCCACCCTCATCTTCCTATCCAGTCTTCTCTCTCTCTCCTTTGTCCTTAAAGGAAGCTTTTTCCTGAAGCTACAGTGAATTCATGTCCCATTTTGTTTCCTCAGGTGCATTCTAAGAATTACTTAAAACAAAATTTTGGACAGGATCTTGCTGAGTATCATAGGCTGGCCTCGAACCTGTGATCCTCCTCTTGGGTCTCAGGAGTTGTGGGAGTCCAGGTGTACTACCACACCCAGTTTTCTCATTTGCCTCTTGATGTTGAGAGTAGCTGCATTCATCAGGTTTGATGGGGGAAGCTCTGCTTCCATGGCGAGAGAAAGCAGCTAAGTGACTTTCTGCATTGCAGTTCATGGCAAGTACAAACACCACAAGCCATTGAGCAATCTTTCCCTGAACCAATTAGATTCTGACATCTGCTTATTGTTTAATTATCTTTTGACTGAAGAAATGGAAAAGTTGAAAAATAGTTGAACCCAACAAGAGTCAGGTTTCTCACCCCCCTCTTTGTGGAGTGTGTATAGAACGACAGTCTGCCAACATCTCCTGGTCTCTCTGGGACACTGGCAAAAAACACAGACAAATATTTATATTGCATGGACTCAAGATGGTTTTCATTTTTTTTCATGTTTAACCAATTTCAAATGAACGACAATGGCCCTTAATGTGGTTACAAGAATTTGCCATTAATTGTCACTTGAAATTGGATCCAGCTGGTCTGTATGCCTTTGCTGGGTTCTGGTTGGTACTGACGTGGGCTGCTTCCCACTGGCTGGCTGCATACCAGCTCAGTGGAGGGATTGGTCCCCATTCCATGTGGACAAAAGGGAAGTTCAGAATACTGCTGCTATTTCTGAGCTCTTTGCATGTAGCACTTGAAGCCTGCAAGTTGCGTTAAGGCCACAAAATCAACACTGACTAGGTAGAGTGTCTTTTCTCAGCAGCAAAGATACAGGCTCCAGTCCCAAACAGGTGACAGGGCTGAGTGGCCAGGGGACACAGGGGTGTGACTCAGTGTTTTTGTATGTGTACATGGAAGTCCAAGACTGATTTTTAGTGTCTTCCTCTATGTATCTCAATCTTATTTTTTTTCTTCTTTCTTTTTGAGACAGGGTCTCTCACTAAATCTGGAGCTCACTGATTGACTGGCTAGCTGTCCAGAAGCCCCTAGGGATCCACCTGCCTCTGCTTCCCCAGCACTGGGGTTATGGGCTGCACCAGCACATCTAGTTTTTTAGGTGAGTGATGGGGATTTGAATGCATATCCTCCTGCTCACCTGGCAGGTACTCTACTCTCTGCCCTTGGGGGAGAACCACCATTTACACTTGGTAGAATTCACTTTCTGTTTAATTATGGTTATATTGTTTATGAAATACTTTTGTAGGGAACGATTGCTAAACTGGATGGGTTGTTAGGAAGACAGGCTTAATTAGAGTGGATATAAGGAAGCTGTGGATAAAGAAGGGGTTAGATCACATGTGTGGGACAGGTAGACATGGTAAGAAGGTTCCATAGTCCTACAACAGGGCTTCCTACATCCTTGGAGAATAAGAAAATGCAGCTTCTGATCTCTGACTGAGCATAAAGAGCAAGAGTTGCCTGATTGATTAGTAATGTCTGCCCTGGCCACTGGATGGGGTGGTTGTATTTGGGTCAGGTATTTACCACTCAGGAACTGATAGTCTTCTGGGGGACATTTAACAGTTGACAAGTCAATGGAACTGGCCTTCCTCCCAGTTGAGACCAGGAGCCCAGATAGGGAGGTTTGAAAGCAGGGCCTCTCATACACAATCCTTAGCATGTTGATTCAGAAGCAGGAGGTTGGAGCAGAGCCTAACATTCTTTGTTTATGACAGGCTTATAGGGGCTATTGTTGCTGCTGGTCTCTGGGCAGTCTCAGAATAGTAAGGACAGCTCTGGAACCTGGGCCAGTGTCTCTTTGCTGTCATCTCATCTGCCTACATGAGGGTCTATGAAACCTTCATGTCTGAAGGCTGACTATCACTATAGACAGTCATCGAGGCAGACACAGGACATTGTGTGTTCCTGGGCCTGTGAGTAAAACCCTTCCTTGTCCTTGTGAAAGTTGCAGAGCCAGACAGATCTGGGTTGGAACCTGGATTATTTGACTCCCAAATTGCTATCATCTCCTTGAGTCAAAGTCCCTTAACCTGCAAAAGGGGATATCAATATTCTTGCTTCTCAAACTTGTTGGAAGCTGAAAATAGTAAGTGGCATGTTGAATGCAAGGACACAACACTTAGTTTCCCCTTTTCTCCGAAGAGCTGTCACAGGTTAGTTTTTGCTATTCACTGGGAACCAGCAACCATTTTAGAATCTCCTTAATGCAGTGACATAACCATGAATATGAATCCAATGTTTTTATTATTACTACTATTATTCTTATTTATTTTTTTCAGAATCTTTATTTGAATTAGAAACAGGATTGTTACACATGACAATCCCAGTTCCCTTATCCCTCCCATCCTCCCCTATCACCGCCCCCCCCCCCAACTGTGAATATGTGGAGGCTATCCTCAGGGATGCCATCATGTTGTTTTGAGACTGGGACTTTCATTGCCTGGAGCTGACCAAGTAGGCTAGGTGGGCTGGCCAGGGATCTCCTGCCTCTGCCTCTGTGCTGGGAGTCCAATCGTGTGTGTGTGTGTGTGTGTGTGTGTGTGTGTGTGTGTGTGTGTGAGAGAGAGAGAGAGAGAGAGGGGGGGGGAAGAAAGAGAGAGAGAGAGAATGAGCGCACATGCCATCATGCCTATCTTTAAAAACTCACTTTTATTTTTTTAGTGCCACTCTGCCCACATTTTTTATTTGACTTCTGGGGTTCAAACGCAGGCCCTCATGCTTGCAAAGCAACCACTATACCAGGCAAGTATTTTACTGACAGAGCCATCTCTGAAGCCCTGTAGTCGATATGTAGCGTGATGTGCTCTCCATTTACAATGGGTTGGGAAAGTGTGTTGATTATTAGCTACCATCTTCTCCTGACACAACAAAACAACAACTTAGACAAACTTCCAAACTTTTATTCTCCAGAGCGCGCCCATATGGAGCCGCTTGGGCAATGCAGGGGAACTTGAGAATTAGAAGCAAACTCCAGACGTCTGCATTGTGGCTCGACGCTAGTGAAGCCATCGATAAGTTTCACGGCTTCTGCTGACTTGTTTCTGCCGTGTGTGGTGCTAATTCTGTTAAATGCTGTTGTCACAGAGTTCCTTAAATAGTTTTTAATGGGTTTCCATTTGGAGGAAAATGTTCTTTTCAGGGTACAGGGGCAGGAATTGTCAAAAATTTAAAACGAACAGATAGGATTCGTCAGAAAAACTTTTAGGCAGTTATTTCACTGGTAACGGTTCTAACAGATGATGGGAGTGTGCATGTGTGCATGTGTGCTTGTGTGTGTGTGTGTGTGTGTGTGTGTGTGTGTGAGAGAGAGAGAGAGAGAGAGAGAGAGAGAGAGAGAGAGAGAGAGAAGAGAGAAAGAGACAGAGAGAAAACTACTTGCAGGAGTTGGTTCTGTCTTGGCCAATGCCATCCAAGGTGTCCACGTACTCCTGGTTCCACTGGGTTATAGAGGTCAACATGCTGTCCTAGAAGCTGCAGGAGGGTAGCCCCAATCTCACTTAGTAGAGCTCTCAAGCCGGCCACACTCTGTTTAAGTGGCATCTGGTGGGAAATGTGGATTAGAAACATTTTTTTTTTTAAATAGAGGAAATGTGAATTATGCAGGGAGAAAATTGACAAGAACAGTTACGCTGTGCGAGTCCTACACTCGGTTACTAAGTGGCATGTCCTCAACTTTGCCTAGTCAATAAAGTGCAAAGTGGTAGGATTCGGATGGTCTTGTTCAACAGGCAGAAGCAGTTTGCATTCTGTAGGTCACTGTATATAGATGAGCATGGGCGACAGCATTAGTGGGACTGTTCAGCTCATGTGACTTTACTTGGAGTGGAATTCTGTTGAGGTACACTCTTATTTATTTAGACTTTCTTTTCAAAGTAAACTTTATTCTAAGCTACTACCCCCACCCCCCCAAAAGTATGTGAATGGAAGCATTTAACAGATTTCATTTAAACTTATATATTCACATCACAAACCAAACCAAAAATATCTCTTCAATTTTCTCAGCCATTTTCTTTTGTTGTTCTTGGAGAGAGTCTTACTTTGTAGCCTGGGCTATTCTGGAACTCACCGTGTAGCCTAGGCTGGCCTCAAATTTGAAATTCTCCTGTCTTGGTTTCTCAAGTCCTGGAACTACAGGTATGTACAACCATACTGACTTTCTTAATCACATTTAATAAAGAAACATGTAGATATCCAAAACAATTTGAGAACTGTTTAGCTAAGCAAATGTTTAATATTCAGCAAAAATCATAGCAATAAAATTGGAAAGTTCTCAAATTTAGAGAATGCCTACTTAATTTTTTTGAGATGCGTTTGTGTGAGAAAACAGAAATATTTTAATTTTGAAGAAACCAAGTGTACAGACTTGTTTCTTTTCCCAGTGTGCTCTCTTGTGCAGACTTCATTTGAATACCAAAGTGTAGTTTTGCTTGTCTTCTGGGGTTCCATGTGTATTAAAAACCCTTGCCAAGTTCAGTGTAGAGAGCTTTTCTGGCATACATGAGAGCTCTGGGCTTGATCCCCAGTACTTCATAAGTTAGATGAGGAGGTACATGCCTGTATTGGGAAGTGGAGCTTGAGGGCTGGGAGTTCAAGGCCACCCTCATCTACATGAGATTTTTTTTCTCAAAAACTATAATGAATGAATGAATGAACGAGTGATAAATAAATTCTTTGTCTATGTGGCAGCCATACCTGATTCTATAGGAATTTCACCCTTGGGCCTCCAGGACTCCATGGTCCTGAAACAGTGCATGACCCCGGGCTGACTTGGGTCTATTTGTTGCTCATTTTATTTGCCTGGTGACAAAGTCATTATGGCCTGGCCCTAGCTTTATCCTTGGCTCCTGACCTACCAAAGCTCCCTTCGAAGAGCAGTGGCTCTTCCTCCATGCCCCACAACAGGACCCTACCTCTCTGCCTCTGCAGTGTAGCCTCATGTTCTCCCCTGCAGTTTGTCTCTGATCTACCACCTGCCTTGTCTGACTCATCTTCAAGACCCAGCACAGGCGTGTTCTCCACCCCCCAGGTTCTGATAGGAAACACTAAGTTTGCATCCCCAGAGATCCATCTTTCAGGTTGTTCTAGATCCCATCAAGTTGACAATTGCAATTGACTGCCTTGTGTGTCAAGCACTTTTAGCCACTGAGCCATCTCCCAAGCTCTTCATTGGAATCTTGCACTCTGCTGGGCACTACCAGGTCTGAACAGTTACTTGGTGTTGACATATGATTTTGTTAACCTTTAATTAAAACCATTTAAAATTTCTTCAGTACTGACTATTGATTTTAGTGCTTGCTCCTCCATGGGTGTCTTGAAAACAAATCCATCTCTGGCTTTAATTCAGTGTATTGATTGCCCAGGGTTTGATACCTGGGAGACTTGAGAAGCATTGTTGTCTGGGCTGGAGAAGGAGCAGCCTGGATTCTGTTTAGGAAACTCTAAATCACAGAAAGAAAGCTAGGAACTCTGTCTGCCTTTGAACAGAGGCAGTGTAAGTAGAGGTTTTGTGTGTCCTTGGGCAAATTATCCAATGTCCTCATTGTTTTTCTCTCAGCTTGACACAAGCTGGAGTTACTTGGGGAGAGGAACCTCAATTGAGAAAATGCCTACTCCAGATTGGCCTGCAGGCAAGACTGTGGGGCATTTTCTTGATTGATGATTGATATGGGAGGGCCCACCACACTGTGGGTGGGGCCACTCCTGGGCAGGTTGTCCTGAGTTCTATAAGAAAGCAGGCTGAGTAAGCCATGAGGAGCAAACCAGTAAGTAGCACCCCTCCATGGCCTCTGCTTCAGCTCCTGCCTGACTTTCTTCATGATGGATTACAACTGTAAGCTGAAATAAACTCTTTCCCCCATTATCACCTTTGGCCATGGTGTTTCATCCTGCAACAGAAACATAACTAAGATATATATGCTCTTGGTATTTTTTCTTTATGGGAAGATGGCACTTCCTGTGGGCAGGTCTTGGAGATTGAAGGATCACTATACTGAGACCCTGAACTGATACCTGAATGTAGATTCCTCAACAGACAGATATTCCCCTATCCCAGGAAGCTTATAGGTCATTCTGATCTCTGTTTGGCAAAAGAGAGGGAGGGGCTCCTATTGTCCTGGTCACATTTTAAAAGAAGCCACAGTTGTGTTTGGAAAGTTAGTTAGCTAACTAACTAACTAGCTAACTAGCATGACATGCTGGTCATGTTAGTTTTTACCTTTAATGTGGAATCTTTCATTTCCTAGATTATATGTTAATATGAGTTAGAATTGCTGTGAGAAGAGGAGAAGCTAAACTCAGACATTACCTCCCATCCTTCCCAGAGTAGGGTCTGGGCTCTTTATAGCCATAACTAACATAGGCGGCCTGGAGTGACCACAGTTTATGCTTCCTAGATTCTGGGTGAAGCAACAAGGGAGCCTTGTAGACCCTAGGGCTGGCCCTAAGATAGAGAAAGAAAAGCATGAGAATTGTTTAAGTCCTCAGGGGCAGAGGAGGGGCAGGCACCAAGGTGGTGGCTCCCAGAGCTTTCACGGGCATGAAATTCAATAGGTGACATCCTGAGGAGACATTTGGGCCTGATCCTCCTTTCCCAGCACCATCCCTTGTAATCTCTCCCCAGGCTGCTGTCCACGTCTTCCTGGAAACATTGCTATTGTTTTTTCTGGTCAATTCCAGCCAGGCATGGTCTTTCCCAGGGTTGTCACTTGGGATCTGTGGGGGTTTCTGAGTGCTGAGGTGTCTGAAGACATAATGTAAACAAATGTCAGACTTAGTGACCTCCCCCAGTATGCAGAGGTGTGTCTGGCAGGTGTGGAGGGTACTGCTGTCAGTCTCTGGATTCCAGAATGATCTGTCAGGTAAGATTTGAGTTTCTGTGGGCAGCTACTTCACGCTGTTGGCACTGTTGGAACAGCATCTTGGTACTGGGGTTCCCACGGAAATGATGACTTCTTGTCACACACAGGCCTGGTAGAAGGGATAGCATTTCCACTTGATAGACAGAAAACTGAGATTTCAAGAAGTGAAGTGTGGGCTGCAGAGATGGCTCTTTGGGTAAACACCTGCTGTGCAAGCATGAGGACCCGAGTCTGGATCCCAGCAACCATATAAATCATATATATTCCCAGTTCTAGGCTTAGGGTGATTACAGGAAGACCCTTGGAACCTACTGGCTAGACAATTTAGCTTAATTGATGAGCTCCAGGATCAGTGAGAGTATCAAAAAATACGGTGGGTTGTTACTATGAACAGCCTGACTTAGGACTCCAGGTGGATTCACGCTTCAAATCTCATCAGAGAAGCTTCTCTTTGCAGTACATGGCAGTTAACACAAACCCTCAACAGGTCAACAAGCAGAGAAGAGGAGACTGTGGAGAGCTCAGCTCCAAATGGGGCATTCACATCCCTCCCTCCCAAGCTCAAGGTTCTTTGTGGAAGGGGAACTGGAAAGATTCTAAGAGGTAGCAGATGATGTCATGGAAACAGTGGTTTCAGGACACAGCAGGGCAGCTGCACATATGAACCCCAGTAATTGGGACAGCATGCACATGATCCACACAAGCTAAAGTCCCCCAGCCTGGGGCCAGGAGGAGGGTATGAAATCCCACCACCATCTGAGAAGCTGTGGACATTTGATGGTTTCTGGTAGAGGGAAAGTCAGTTTTCTTTAATGGTGTGTCCCCTGGCATGTCCACCACAGTCCAGGACAGACCCCCACTCTCAAGAGTAGTTGAGTAACACAAACTGGACTGGATGTGGGAAAAATATCTCTCAGTGTTGAATGGGTAGAGAGATGAGTTGGATCTAAGAGGAGTTGGAGAGGGGAGGTGACTATGATACAGATATATTATAGGAAATTCCCAAAGAATTATAATATTGTTTAAAAAAAAAGGTGGAGAATAACGGAAGAAACCATTTGGCAGCAACTACTGGCCACACGCATGCACACATACATGGGCACACTCGCACAAACATGCACACACACACAGATGGGGGAGGGAGAGAGAGGTTGCAGTGACTCACTCCTTCCTCTTCAATTTATGTTCTTTTGCGAAGGAAAGGGGTAGCTTTGGGATTATCCTTCATGCTATATATGCATATATGATGCATGTTTGAAGCTTAGAGTCAAATGTTTTCGAGGACACCAGTCATGCTGCTGATTTGTCTCTGGCTATAGTCATTAAGGCTCTGGTTTCCTAGTCCTTGCCCAGGGACTTCTTCCCTGAGCCCAGGGGTGATCTCTCCATCTTTGGTCTCCTGTCGGGTGCTGAGGCCAGGCCATTCCAGTCTCACTTTCTGTTCCATGATGCTCTGTGCCCCGTGCCCTGCACCATTGCCTGCCATGTCAAAAGGCCTCATCTTTCACATGTGCTTTCTAGAATTATGACAGATATTAGCCACTGGGAGCAGAGACTCCATATTCACTCGTGTGTCCCCCGCCCTTCACCAAGCCCAGAGCCTCCTAACCAGGATGAATCCTTGGAGACTTCTATTCTACTCAATGATGGCCAACTTACTGGCTCCTGAGCCTTTTGCTTCTATAGTTGTGCCCAAACTGTCTCCTCCTCCTCTTTATCTTCTAAATACAAGGTCTTGTTACATAGCCCTGGCTGGCTTAGAAGTTGCTATGTAGACCATATCGGGCCCTAACTAACAGAGACCAACCTGCTTCTGCCTCCCTAGCACTGAAATTACAAGTGTGTGCCACTGTGCCTGGCTTTTTTTGTGTGTGTGATTCTGGGGCTTGAACTCAGGTCCCAGTATTTATATGGCAAAGAATTTTACCTACAGGGTCATGTCCCCAGCCCTTATTAAGCTACTTGGTGACTAGAGTCATGTCACTACCTCATCCCAGGTCTGGCTTAGAATTTGTGGCATTTGGGCTCTGAACCTTCAATGAGTTCCCAAGGTCTTGCTCAGCACCCTAAAGTGTAATGACTTTCCTTCCACATTCTATGTTATATATACATGTTTCATAGGATTAACCGCCACTGAATTCTAATGATCAATATGTCATTTAGAGTTTTCCCTGTCCTTTGAGATCCAGGTGAGATTGGCTCAGACCCTGGAGTTTCTCCTCTGTGGAGGGCCTAGCACCCTGTACTTTCTGGGACGCATTGGTGCTCCATATGCTGCTGGCTTCACAGCCTCGGTCTCTTGGTTTTTCACGCACTGTCTTCATCCTCTCAGATGGACCAGATGGAGAGTTCAGCCTCCTTTCCTTTTCCACAGAGCCATCTGCTGGCCCAGGACTGCTGGGTGAGATAGAGTTTCTTGAAGACACAATGTGGGGCAGGGTGAGGTGGGAGCGGGCAAGGTTTTACATCACTACAGCACAAAGTCGATGTTAGGTGTCCCCACCCTCAGCCACACCATCTCTCTTGCTTTTCCTTAGACAGCTCTGTATCACCCATCTCTTCCCCAGTTCATTCCTTCACTGGTTCTTTCTCGTCTTTTCCATGTCAAACGGTCCCCTCTTCCTTTCCCCGGGCCCTGCAGAGCAGGTTGGCCTTGGCCCTATGGCCTTGGCTGTGGCACTCACCATATGCTTTCAGACCCTGCCATCTCCTCCAGAAGGCGCTGCTCCAAACAGAGCCCATTTCCTCCTTAGAGGGACCCTTGTACTAGCTGTAGGCAACCAGCCTTGCCTCATTTGCCTGTATGGGGGAGTGCTGAGTCTGGAAGGGATCCCCAGACCATGAGTCAAGCTGATATCAGCCATTGGCCCAAGGTCGCTGGCAGGTGAGAGGTAGTGTAAAACCAGGATGGAGGGCTCTGGCTCTGCCACCGGCACTCCTGCTGCTGAGCTGATTTCATTAATGATGTGGGTTTCCAAGGCATTCTTACAAGTGCAGTAATTAGGAGCAAGGCTTTGGGGTTTGACACAATGTCCACATGGACCACCCTATGACACCCACAGGTGCTTCGACACCACTCTCTATGACTCAGCCCCCAGTGCTCAGGAGGTTTCTGCCTCTGCATGGGTCTTGTGTCAGCAGGTTTCAGGGTTTAGCCCCCCCCCTCCACCATCCCTATCCTGATCATGGGCAGGAGTCGTTTCTTTTGGGACCTCAGTCTACGCATTCATCAAAACAGGTCTGTTTTCGGACATTCCAAATAATTTGTAGACATGTTTCAGTGTACATGTGACTATGTGTGAGGGAGAACCAGGGCTCTTCACACTGCTTTGCCAGCAACATTGGACTTATATGTGTTTTGTAGAATTTTGGATCAAAGAAAGGTCTCCATTGCATAGAAAGTACTCCAATGCTTCCGGTCTAGCTAACATGTGGGATACATGTCCCAGTGACCCTTGAACATTCATGGCTGTACTTTTACATGGATGTAGTGATCCGGGCTTTTACATGGCCATGCCTTCTATGTGCTACATAAGCAAATGGCCAGAGTCATCCATCACCAGGCACCTGGGGCAGTTGGGCCAGTGGGTGGGTCCCTATGATGCTGGGTGTTTTGGGGGACTTTCTGGGTACTGGTAAGTGTGAATCAGGGTGCAAGGTTTCCATTTCCTCTGCCCAACACCCTATTTTGGAACCACACATAAGTGTATGCTTCAGCAGATCACAGGTGTGGAAGGTTTCACAGGTCCAAAGCGGGTGTGGGAGAGTGCAGGAGACTGGGTCCAGGTGGGCACCCACTATTTCCACCGTGGGTGGGATCCTGTGTATGAAGTCCCTGTTTTGTCTCTTGCCATCCTTCAGAGGGCTCTTCCCTAGTGGCTCCTCAGAGCAACCAGGCAGGGCTCTGAAGCTTGCTAGGGAGACCCCATTCCCTGCCAGCATGAGTCTGACCCACCATTGACTTCCTTCAGCCTCATAACAAGAATAAATGGAACAGTAAGGTCTATGTGCAAACAGCAGAGTTTGTCCAATACTTGTAGATCCATGATCTCATTTGACCACTCACAATACCAAGAGAGAGATATCCTAGAGATCATAGTGATGGCATATAAGAGGTACGCATGTCTGAGGGCTTACCATAGTGCTCTGTGCTTCCCATTCCAATTCCTCCTGACCTCCGTACCCATGCTCTGCCCATGTCAGAGTTCTCTATTACTACAAAGGAAAACCCAATGGTAGACGTGTGTCCTCGCCCAACCCAACATTAGTTGTTGAAATAGCAGTGTTAGGATGTGTTCCTCTTTCATTTATTCACTTTTTTTCTGAGCCACTATTTAGTCTATGCTTGCCCTGTATATTTAGTTATCCATCCATCCATCCATCCATTCATCCATCCATTCTCCCATTCACCCACACCTATCCATCCAAGCTTTATGGACTGCTTACTGTGTGCTCAGCCAATGGTGGCATTTTAGAGAGTGCAGAGGGTGCTAAGATGTGATTATGAGAACTCAGACTTCAGTTTTGGAGCAATGCAAAGGGGTAGAAACCCGATTTCTCAGGTAGAGCAGATACAGTTTCATCCATTCTTATTGGTCAAGGTAGACAGTCATTGGTCACTACACAGCCTCATGTACGATGGTTAGGCTTCAGGTTCCCCACAGCATCAGGACCCCTTAGCTCCATAGGAGCATGGAGAAGAGAGGTTTGGATAACTTGAATGGTCAGAGAAGGCTTCTTGGGAGAGGAAGGACTTGACTCAGCTTAAGGAGTTGGGAACAAAAGTAAAAACTAAAAGAAGAAGAGGAGGAGAAGTTGTTGTTGAGACTTCTGAAGATGAGGAGGAAGGGAATGTGTGTGTTGGGGAGAGTGGCTAGCAAGCAAGGCATAGACTGTGGAAGAACCAGCCCTTCTGCCCTCAATTGGATATGTGTCAGGTGAACCTGGAATGGGTGGGGCTGCAGCAATTGGCTACTCCCTCCAGTGCTGACAAGATCCTGGGCTGGTGGGATGGGAGAGCCTGTCAGCTGCCAGGGCAGCTAAGGCTCCTTTGGCAGACAGCATTGGCATCCATTTTTCTCTCTCCTTTTTATGTTGTTAGAGAAATGGGAGAGAGAATATGAGCCACGAATGAAGGACAGGGGAGAGAAGGGAGGAGAAAGCAGGTGAAAGGGAAAGAAAGGACAGAAGTAATGGGGTTCAAACTGGATGGAGAGGAAAGAGGGAAAAAGCAGGAGAGAGAAAATGAAGAGGAGGGAATGAGGAGGAAGAGAGGATAAGAGGAGGTCAAGGAAAGGAGATTAAAAAAAGAGAATGTCAAACCAGTCTTCCTTTAAAACTTTATTTTAATTGACTCCAGGTGCTTACACATGCATATGGGGCGTGCAGAGATGATTTGCCACAGGAAGCGATCACCCTGGGGCTATGAGCATTTCTAGCTGCACAACCTTCCATTTTGAGACAGAGCCTCATGTATCCTGGGCTAGCCTAGTGTTCTCCATGTAGCCAAAGGTGATCTTGAGTTTCTGATCCTCCTGCCTCTATCTCCCAAGTGCTGGGATTATAGGTATGCACATCATGCCCAGTTTATGGGGCCCGTGGGGCTAAACCCAGGGCTTTGTGTATGCTACATGTGGTGGTTTGAATGAGAATGAGCCCCATAGGCTCATATATGTGCACGCTTAGTCCGCAGTTGATAAGCTGGGGGAGAATTAGGAGGTGTGGCCTTTTTGGGATAAATATGTTCTTTTTTTAAAAATATTTTATTTAACTTTATGTGCATTGGTGTAAGGATACCAGATCCCCTGGAACTGGAGTTACAGACAGGTGTGAGCTGCCATGTGGGTGCTGGGAATAGAACCCGGGTCCTCTTGAAGAGCAGCCACTGCTCTTAACCACTGAGCCATCTCTCCAGCCCCAATAAATATGTTCTTATTGGAGGAGGTGTGTCAGTGGGGTGACCGGTCTAGTATCTGTCTGCTGCCTGCGGATCAGGATGTGAAGCTGTCAGTCACTGCTCCAACGCCATGCCTGTCTGCTTCCCTCGATGATGATAATGGACTAACGTGCTGAAACTGGAAGCAAAGCCCCCAGTCAAATGCTCCTTTTCTTTTTTCCCTTTTTTTAAATGCTCCTTTTCATAAGCCTCCATCATGATGCATCTCTTCACAGTAATAGATTAGCAACTAAGACACAAGAAAAGCCTTCTACTAATTGAGCTACATCCCCATTTTTTTTTTTAGCTCTCAGACATTTATCTTTTCTAGTTTGAGAAGCCTTGGGACTCTGCACTATCCTTCTTTGTAAGCCTATAATTAATTATTAGGCACCATCACCACCTTCCTGTGCCAGGGCTGCCTCCATAGGACTTTGGCTATTTCTTTTAAAAAGTGCATGGGATATCTGGCATGATAATGCATGCATATGATTCTAGTACTTGGGAAGTAGATGTAGTAGGACCAAGAATCCCAGGTCATCTTGGCTGTGTAGTGAATTTGAGGTCAGCCTGGCCTATTATTGAGACCCTGTCTTAGAAACAAAAACAAGAGGCTGGAAAGATGGTTCATCATTTAAGAGTACTGGCTGCTCTTCGGGAGGACCTGTGTTTAACTCCCAACAATTTCTGGTCTCCTTGGGTGCTGCGTGAACATGGTGCACAGCCATACAAGCAGGCAAAATATTTGTACACATAAAAACAAAACAACAACACCTCTACACAAAGCAGCAACAATAGCAACAGCACAGCACAAAACTTGGAATAAAAATTTGGAAATTATCACAGCACAGAACATCAGCCTCCTGCTTCCTTAGAGGAGCAATGGGCATTCTGGCTTCTCCAGGAGTCCACACAGTAGCTGCTGGGTCTTCTTAAGCCCTGACTCCCCAGTCAGCCAAGTGTTACCACAACACTGTTACCACATGGGTCAGAATCTGTCATAGAATCCTGGGTAGTGAGGATAACAGTTGTCACGGAAACGTCCCTACCTTCCCCTTGAAGTGACCATGAAGGCATGATTCTGAGAAAAGCAATCCTTTCTCTCTTTCCCTCTCTCCCTTATGTCTTTCTTCCCTTCCCTCTCCGCTCCAATCTCTCAAAAAACTTGAGATAAGGAAATCAATTAAAAAAATAACCTTTAACTTGAAATAGGAATAAGGCAAGATATCTCTACCAACAATGTATTTTAAAATGTGTTTTGGAACTTCTGGCCAATTCAAACTTTCATAAAGTAGGAGTCGGCAAAAGGCACCTTGGCTAGTGAAAAGAAAGAGAAGTGTCACTGGCTTTAGATCCTGTCTAGAACACATAGCTAGAAAGTAAGAATTGGAATGTGTGGCAGACATTGTGCATCATCCAATGCTCAGGGCCCCACATGGCTCAGCTTCACCATGGGTAGGGCTGGAAGGGATATATGACTCCGGAATCCTGGATGTGGACGTCTTAAGATAGCTTGTCGTGGCCAGAGCATCCACTCACTCTCCCACATATGCTTGGACCATTTCCTCTTTATAAAGTCACATGCTCACAGGGGATGCTACTGCATGTGTCTCCTCTGTTGCTATGGTTTTGGGTCCCTGTTGTCTGCTGTCACTTGTTTCCTGTGCACTAAGTGCTCTGCATTGGGCATCCCTGTGACTCCTGCATTGAGGAAGGGCCAAATTCATGAGAACATAGCCCAGTTTTTTCTTGGCTGATTTTCTTACTAATAATCTCTTTTTTTCATCTCCTCTTCCTCCTCCTCTCATTCTTTTTCTCTTCTTACCTGTCTGCTTTCTTTTTTCTTTCCTTCCCTCTCCACTCTCTTTCTTTCTTTACAGGGTCTTGTGGTAGCCCAAGCTGCCCTTGAACTCCACATATAGATGGGGCTAACCCTGACATTCTGTTGCTGCTGGGATAACATATGTCAGCATGCCTAGTTGTATGGTGGAGATTTAACCCATGCTTAGTGGATACTAGGCAAACACTACCACTCAAACTATGGCCCCAGTGCCTTATGACCAGTCATTAGGGACATTAGCAAATATCCCCCACCACACACACACACACACACACACACACACACACACACACACACACACACACAAAGTGTGTAAAAACTGAGAACTTTCCTACATACTCACACCAAACAGACTGGAGATAAAGGCAAGGAGATTTGGGACCCATTCTCAGGTGACTTTTATCTCTCTCAAGGACTGTATGGGACTTTCAAGAAGAAAACCACAGAACTGCATTATTTTGTGTCAGAAATGGTTTGAATAAATACAGAGGCACAATATGCTCTTAGCTGGGGGAAAAGGGCCCTGATTAATATGTAGATGTAGAAAAGGAATCAAATTAAAATCTCAATGGAAACTTTTGGTCATTCAACAAACAACTCTTATTATGTATCTGGAAGAATAACAGGCTAAAAATAGTCAAGATTTCTGAAAGAATAAGGAGATAGAATTTCCTCTAATAGATGCTACAGTGTATTTTGTAGCTATGAAACTCATGGTCTGGTCTCAAGAAGCAAGAAGCATTGAGATTTGATGAGATACCACTGGGTTTAAAAGCCCAATCTTCCTAAGGCTGAGAACCTAACACAGGCACAGAGGACCATTTCACATCAAGAGGAAGGGTTGGATTAAATAAATGCTGCTGCGATTTTGACAGCTTGTGAGATTATTGGCACAGATCATTGTCTTTTTTCTCAAGTATTTTCAGACAGACCTTTGCATCAGGCACAAGAAATCCATTAGCAATAGCTAAAAACAACAGGTGACTCAGTGATCTTAGAGTGAACATGGCCTGCTTAAGCTTGAAAGCACGTCAAGGAATCAGAAGGAAATTGCCAACAGAACAAAATCTCTAAACACACATTACTAAGAAAGGAACCACAAAAAATTGCCCATGGATAGAGCAAAAGGTTACCATATTACAAATATTACAAAAAAGAAACTATTACAAACAACCAACAACCCAGCAATAATGCTAGCAAAGACCATTAACAAAATAAAACACACAAATGATCAACTTGAAAAACTATTTTACTATTAGTGAAAAACATACACAGTAAAATAGGAATATGACTTTATTTTCCATTTTCAAGTTTTTTTTTAAATAGTATCTCATGTAGCCTAGGCATGTGCTACCACACCTGGTTTATGAAGCATAGGGCCTTGAACCTAGAACTCCATGTGTGCTAGGCAAGCACTCTACCTACTGAGCCATCTCTAAATCCCCTTAATTGTTCAGTTGTTAAGACTGAAGATGATAGTGATGAAGAAGGGCCCTTTAAGAGTTTTATAACCTGATTCAGTTGTAACCTCATATTTAAGATTCTCAGTCATGTCATAGGCAGTCTCGGCCAGGCTTGGGTTCACAGGGCCCTCCAGCAAGATTCCTGCACGTGGATAGATGGAAGGATGGAGTAACTAAAGCAGGTGAATCCATCCATCTGTCAGCTTCTGATGGCCAGCATCCAAGGCAGGGTCTTGCCTCTAGTGGGTGTTCAGGGTCCATTGAATGAAAGAAGGATAAGTCTTGAGGTAGACAGATGGGCTGACTGCCTAAAGACAGGCTGGGGTGGCTGGCTTGAGATGGTGTTCTCAGGATCTCCTTTACCCATCTTAGAGCCATCAGAGAGGGAAAGAGAAAACAGAAGGTAAATATGATGAAGGAGGCAGGGGAGAAGCCAGAGACACCCCAGTGTTCTATGACAGCCAGTGGAGGGAGGCTGAGCTTGCAAGCTCTTTTGTGTATACACCGGAAAAGTCAAGGTGGGGTCTGTCTTAGGATTTCTATTGCTGTGAAGAGACACCATGACCATACAATTCTTAGAAAGGAAATGACATTTAATAAGGGCGACTCACTTATATTTTCATAGCTTTAGTCCATTATCACCATAGTGGCATGTAGGCAGACACGGTACTAGAGAAGTAGCTGAGAGTCCTACAGCTTATACAGGCAAAAGCAAATAGTTTGGGACACTGGGTGTGGCTTGAGCATATCTGAGACCTCAGAGTCTACCACCTCCACTGTGACACACTTCCTCCAACAAGGCCATTCCCACTCACACAAAGCCACACCTCCCAATAGTGCCATTACCTTTGTGGGCCATTCTCTTTCAAGCCACCACAGGCCCCAACAGTGCAAGCCTGGCCTTGCCACCCATCTCACCTGCAGCATGTGATTTGAGGCTCACTTAAACTGTATTGACCTTTTTTGGTATGTGTGTTGTGTGTGTGTATCATGTTCTTGCATGTGAGAGCAGGTGCACAGGTACCATAGTACACACGTAGAGGTCATAGGGATGACTTTCAGTTTAAGGCTGGGAGGCCAGGTTGCTCTTCCCACTTTATATGCCGAACAATGTCATGAGGAAGGAGGACAATTTGCCCCTCGTTCACTCACACAGCTTACTCAAGTAAAGGAGCCAGGCTCCAAAGCCAGGTCTGTCTGATTCCCAAGTCTTAATCTTGAAGCTCTAGTCTCCAAGCATAGACTGAATTCTTCCCACGGTAGCAAGGAAAGAATCCACTTTTGCTGCATGTGCATCTTGAGAGGAACCCGGGCCCTGCCTCTCAATCAAAGCCGGGATGTGAGTGTTGTTCTGGGAATGGGCCATCAGCATGGTGGGAGATCTCTGCCGTCCATCACGCCCCTGCAGCACCCTGACACGTGGTGCCGGAGTGTAATCAGAGCGATGGTGTTCTGATCTATGAGAGATGTTTATCATCCCAGGGCTGGCACCTTGACATATTACCTTAGCTTGCTGTCAGCGGGACAGCCCCTTAATGTATTTCTGTCATCCATCACCTACTGCTGGCGGCTGAGGAGGCCTGCTGACGCCAGTCTAGCAGAGCACTTTCTGTGACACTCTGAGTTCCTGGTTCTTAAAGATTCATGTTTGGGAGTGTGAGTGTCTATAGAGAGAAGGAGAGAGAAGCAGAAGTAAAGGGGAAGGAACATGGAAGGGGAAGGAGAAGAGAGAGATAGAAAGAGATGAAACAGGAAAGAGATGGGAAAAGAGAAGAGAAAATGATGGGAATAAAAAAAGAAAAGTGCAGGGAAAAAAGGAGGAGGATAAAGATGGCAACAAAGACAGAAGGAGAAGAGGGGCTAAGGGAGGAGAAGCGAGATGGGGGGCAATATAAAGCTTACAACAGCCAGAGGGCAGCAGTGGGGAGAACAGGGGTGATCTGGGCCCCCTCCACACCCCTGCACTCGAAAGACATTATTGAGGCACCTCTGTGTTGTCCCCCGTGGACTGAACTAGATGTGGGGGTTAGAGGCATTGTTGTAAGGGTATGAAGTCAGGAATGGATAGTTCCTCTCCTCTTTAGAGACAGCATAGGGACTTCATGGGCAAGCCTGGACCCACTCACTCATACCATCCCTGTGACTGCCCCTGGCCCCTGTGACCCTGTGGGCCACCTGTACTCAGTACCACTCTGGCAGAGAACCCCAAACTGTGGCTACCACTGCACCCTGTCCTTTTTGACTTCCTCATGGCAGTGGAATAACCATAAATGCAAGATCATCTTGTTATGCTGCAAAGGGGCAACCCCCAGGGCCTCAGTCTTCTTGTGGTCTAACATATTCTCTTAGATTTCTCTTCCCTCTTGTAGCCCCACAAAAAGCATAGGAGCCTTGGAAACTGACCAGTCAGCAGGGGTGGGGGCTGGGCCATGTATGAATCATTTCAGTTGCTACTGTATATTAGTCATGAGCATTGTAGATGGGGAGTGTTTTTAAAGATTTAATTTATTTTCCTTTCTCTCTCTCTCTCTCTCTCTCTCTCTCTCTCTCTCTCTCTCTCTCTCTCTCTCTGTGTGTGTGTGTGTGTGTGTGTGCCTGCAAGTGTGTGTTAATGTTGGCAGAGGCTAGAAGATGGTGTTAGATCCCCAAGAGCTAGAATTACAGGAGGGTGTGAGCTGCTTGACATGGGTGCTGGGAACCAAGCACAGGTCCTCTGGAAGAGCAGGAAGTGCTCTTAACCACTGAGTCATCTCTCCAATCCTGTAACTAGGGATTAAAGTGGTGGTACAGCAAGAAAACTGGCATCGAATCGAAAAGCCAGGGAGGTCCAAAGCTACTTTCAGAAGAAAAGCAGGCTTGGGCTAGTGGCTCAAAAATGAACCTGTGAATAGAAGTTGTGATCTGGGTACCACTCCTATGTGAAGCCTGGCACATGTTGCTCATGCATCACCATCCTGTTTCTTTCTATTGCTGAGTAGTATTCCATGATACCAATATACTGTAGCTTGCTCAAGCATTCCCCATGGAAGGATATTGCTCATTCTTCTGATGGAGTCTTTCGTAGATGATTTCTTTTTGTTTAGCATGAAGTCCGATTTACTCTTTTTTCTTTAATGTATTATGCTTTGTATCTCAAACCTAAAAAAGTATTCACCTGGCCTTATATCCCAAAGATTTTCTCCAACTTACTTTAAAAATAGATTTAGCCTTTTGAATTAATTTTTATGTAATCAATGAAACTAGATCCAGGCTCATTTTTGAGTAGGGGGTGGTTCCTGGATGGGGAGATCTGGGTGCTGTAGTGCCATCTGTAGGGAAGTCTGTCTCTTCCCCCATTTAGTTGTCTTTGCTAACTTTATCAAAAGTCGGTTAATGGGCCAGCAAGATGGTCTAGTAGGTACAGGCATTTGTTGCCAAGCATTGATGACCTGATTTCTATCCCTGGGAACTACATGGTGGAAGGAGAGAACTAACTTCTTCAAGGTATGTGTGCTGTGTCTCATGAGTGTACTTACATACAAATAAATGTTTAGAAAAGCCAGATTGCACATGTATCTGGGTCCTTCTTTGTATCTCTGTGCCATTACCACACAATCGTGACTAGTGTCTGTGGACATCTTAAAACCTGCTAGGCTGAACTTCTCCTCTTTTGCTTTTGAAATCATTTTAGCTTTTATCTGCTTTTTCATATACACTACAGAGTCTATAAGAATTTAAAACAATTCTTGCTGGCATTTTGATGGCAACTTCTTTAAGTGGCCAGCCAATTTGGTAGGATTGACAATTGTACTCTCAGTCCTTATTGTCCATGGACATCGTATACCTTTTCCATCTATTCAGGCTTTTGCTTTCCTTTGTCAGCACTAGGTGATTTTTTAGCATACAGTACTTTACATGTACTACTAAATTTTGTTATAGCTTTGATCTTGAATTCCCCCATAGGCTCACATGTTGAAGTTTCGGACCTTAGACCAGTACGCTATTGGGAGGTGATGGATGTTTTATCTGGTAGGGCATGGTGAATGGTCAGGCATGGAGAATGTACACTTGAGCTGGTATTTGGATCTAGGACTGTTGCTGTCTCTCTTTTGCTTCTTTTGTGGAGTTGATTCTCTCCTTTCTTTACATGTGTTCTGGGGACTGAACTAAGGTTGCCAGGATTGTGCATTGGGTTCCTTTATCCACTGAGCCTTGCCACTGACTCTTTAAAAGAAATGCTTATGTGACTTTTTATGTGGGTGCTGGGGATTTACACTCAGGTCCTCATGCTGGCACAACAAATGCTCTTTCCTTCTGAGCCATCTGCCCAGCCCTTGTCTATAGGTTTTTGAGATGCTGTATCACTTTGTGTAGCTTTCTGTGGTTGCTCCAGGTGTTGTGTTATGCTCAGACAACTTTTCTAGTCCTATTACTGTCATATTAACAATCCAAGTGATGCATGCAAACCTTCAGTCTTTTCGTGTCTCCCCCATTTTGTCTTAGTGATTTCTTCCACATCCTTAGGCATTATAAAATGTTACAACTGTTGCCTCGATCATCAAATATAAATGATTAAAACTCAATAACAGAAGAAAAGTTTGTTTTTATCCATGCTTATGATTAATACTTTTTTCCTCCCTGGGTCTCCAAGTTTCTTTGTAGAGAAATTTCTGTAGCTATTCTTTTAGATTAGGCATATTGCAAACAAATTCTCTTAGTTTTCCTTCATTTGTGAATATATGGATATCCAGTGGGCACAGAGTTCTGAGTTGATTCTTTACTTCCACCTTTAAAAAATGTCATACCTCTTCTGGCCTCTATAACATCTTGTTTAAAAACCTCCACTGTCATTAGAATCCTTTCTCCCTCCATTGACAAAGTATCAGTTTCCTGTAGATGTCTTAAAGATTTCCCCTTTGTCTTTAGATTATTGAAGTCTTAGCATGTACCATTATTTTTCTTTTTCCCTGTTGCTGTGATAAAATACCCAACAGAAGCAACTTACAGGAGTATTCCAGGTGACAGCCCATCACTGTGGGGAATTTAAGGTGGGGGGAACTTGAAGTAGCTAGTCACATTACATCCATAGCCAAGAGAAGACAGAGATTTAATGCACACATGCTTACTCAGTTTCTCTACTCACACAGTCCAGGATTCCCTGCCTAGGGAATGGTGCCACACACAGTGGTCAGACTTTCACACCTCAATGAACACAATTAAGATAATCTCCCATAGACATGCCAAAGATCAGCATGGTATATACAATCCATTGTGGAAACTTTTCCTAGGCAATTCTAGATTTTGTGAAGTAGATAATTAACAAACTTATCACAGAGTGGGTTATGATGATAACCTATTTTATTTATGCACACATGTGTGTCTGTGTGAGTGTATGCCATGTGTATGTGGGTACTCCAGAGGCAAGAAGACAGCATCAGCTCCCTTGGAGCTGGAGTAACAGGTGTTGTGAGGCACCCAATATGGGTGCTTGGAACTAAACATAGTCCTCTGGAAGAGCAGCAAGTGCTTTTAACCCCTGGGTCACCCATCTCTCCATTCCCTCTTTTTAAAGATCCATTAAGTTTTGGAAAACTTTCAGCCATTATTTCCTCTAGAACCTTTTCAGTGCCTCTTTCTCTTTGGGGGACCCTAAGGATATGAATCAGTCTGTTCGTTTTGATCCCACAGTACTCTTCGTATTTTTCTTTTAGTCTATTTTCTCTTTGATTCTCAGATGGTGTAATTACTATGACTCTGTCTTTAGCAGTGTTTTCCCCTCTTCCCTTCTGCTCATGAGCCCACTCACTGGCCTTTTTTAGTTTAGTTATTGTATTTTTCAGTCCTAAAATTTTCTGTTTCCTGTTTGTATCTTCCAGCCTCCACTGGCAAGTTTTGTGTCCTTGTTTGTCCCAAACATGCCCTTGTGGTTATTGAAGCATTTGTCTCACAGCTGCTTTGTGCTCTTTGTCAGATAACTTTGACAGCTCTGTCACTGTTGGTATCTCTTAATGATCTGCCCTCATTCAGTGTGAGCTTTCTCTTCTTAGTATGATGAATTATTTGTGTGTGTGTGTGGGTGTGTACCTGTGTGTATGCGTGTTTGTGCAAGCAGAGTCCAGAAACTGATGTCAATATCTTCCCTAATCATTCTCCAGTTCTTTGTTTTACTCTCACTGAACCTGGAGCATACTCATTCAGCTAGGCTGGCTAATGAGTTCTAGGGATCCACTGGTCTGTACCTCCACAGCACTGGGCTTACAGAAATATGCTTGGCTCTTATGTGGGTGGGGGGATGAGTGCTGGGGATCTGAATTTAGGCACTCAGTGCTTGTGCAAGCCTGACAGAACTGTCTCTCTAGCTTTAAGGGAGGACATCTTTAACCTTCCTTATATTGCAGCATCCCAAGGCACAGGTAAAATCAACACTGTCCATTCTGCCTCTATTTTGACTTGTGCCTGAAGAACATGCAGACTGGATCCAGCATCTTTCTGGAAGCTTCTCCAGGTGAGAAGAGCTTCCTGGAGGCTCTGGGTCCTGTGGGTTGGGTGGGCACTGCTTCAGGCTCAATGTTCAGCCTCCCTTCTCCCTCTTCCTAGTCTCCACCCCACCACCACTTCCCAGCTCCTTTAGCCCCCACTCTGCCTGACGCACAGCTGTTTTGGCAACATAGCAGCCTGATTATCTTTCAAGTAGCTTCTTGGAGCAGATGTTCCTGGCTCCTTCCTGTGCAGAAAACAAACAGGCGCGGTGTTGTCATTTGCTCCCCAGAGGAAAATCCCTCAGCTGCCACTGTCTTCTCGAGAGGTTGGAGATGTCTGCAGAGTCTCTGCACACTTCTTGCCAGAAATCTAGCTCCAGATGGGTGAGGGGAGTTCCTCGAGTCTTCTTGAGTGCGTGGCCTCACAAGGGTGCTGGGATCTGAAGGCATATTCAAAACAGAATCACATTTGGATCCCGGAGGCTGGAGAAGATGGCTCAGTGGGTGAGAGTGCTTGCCATACAAGCATGAGGGCCAGCGTTTGGGTCCCCAGCATCCATGTGAATAAAAATGGTGGACAGGGCTATGAATTTGCCTGTGGTTCCAGTGATGTGGAGAATGGAGACAGGAGGATTGCTGGGACTTGCTGGCTGCCAGACTAGCTCCAGATGCAGCAAGAGGCCATCTCAAGAGAATAAGATAGAGAGTGAGAGAAGGACACCTGGAATCTTTCTCTGACCTCTTTGCACACATACAGATGTACACACACCACACACAGACATACACAGAGACATATAAAGACAAAGACATAGACACACACACACACACACACACACACACACACACATACATACATACACACACACAGATACACACATATACAGAGACACAGAGAGACACACAGATGCACACAACAGAAACACACAGAGATGTGCATGCAGGTACACACACACACACACACACACACAGACAGACACACACAGACACACATAGACACAGACACATACACACAGACACACACAGACACACATAGACACAGACACACAGACACACAGACACAGACACAGACACAGACACACACACACACACACACACACACACACACACACACAATTTCAGACTTCTGTTTACCCTTGAGACATCACCTAGCTTTTGATTCCGAAAAGCTCCCAGGAGTTTGTCCAAGGTTGAAAATCCCATTTGTGGGCTGGAGAGACGGGTCAGTGGTTAAGAACACTGGTTTAGTTCTAAGAACCTACATCAGGTGGCTCACAACTTCACGTATCATTAGTTCCAAGGATTCTAAGGCTGTCTTCTGACCTCCATAGCTACCTGTCGATGTGATGAAGAAAGCAGGCTTTGGTTTCTGGTGGATGGGTATGGACATCCCTTGTGAGGTTGAATGTGCCTTTTAAAATGTGACTTTGGGGCCATCCAGATGGCTCAGAAGGTTAAAGGCATTTGCTGCCAAGGTGCCCAACATCAAGCCTGGCAGTCTGAGTTGAATCCAGGACAGACATGGTGGAAGACGGGAACTGATTCCTACAAGTTGGAGTCTTCTGACTTCTACACATATGCCTGGGGCACAGGCAGAACTCCCCCAAATAAAGTAATAAATGTTAAAGATATTTAAAAATAAAATAAAATGTGACTCTATTAATGGAGTTGTTGGGGTTAGAGCAAGGATACTGGCAACTGTAATAAGCCTAAGCACACACGTCCCTCCTCAGTAGGCCGATTAAAGCCACAGTCGTGAACAGCAGAGAAAGGAGGTTTAGTTAATGTGGCCACACTGGGAAGAGAAAAAAAGAGGTCCAGGAACTACCTTCAAGGCTATCTTCAGAGTCCTGATGTGAGGGTTAGGGTTGCACAGAGGGCAAGGGGTGTCCACAGCTAAGAAGTTCTGGTCAAGGTGTGGTCCTGCCCATTGCTGACCTCATCATTATTGTCTCAAGTCTGGTCTGTTTTGACAGGTGGTTTGACAGGTTGTCAGAACCCTGTGCAATCTCACTCTGGAGACAAATCCCTGCCTCTGGCTGGCACTGGGGTTTATTAGATTACTTCTCCAGCATTAGATTCTGGGGAGGGGGCGAGGATTCCAGTTTCTTGGGGTACATTATTTCAGTAGTCTGAACAAGGGAAGAGGCACAACATCTCTTTGGAACATCTTCATCCTTGCTGGGGTAGATTATACTCCTTTTGTGGCTCAGGCAGCAGTGTGGACAGGCTATAGGAGGCCCTCTTGGCAGAGGAGCCAACTTTCAGCCTACAGTATGCAAGTTGCACTCTCAGCAGCTCAGTGGACCCTTGGTGACACAGGCACCCCAGCACCTTTGAGCTCCTCAGTTCTTGTGCAGAAGCATTCGGCCTTCATGACCATAGGCTGCCTCTACAGTATCACATCTGTGATGGAGAAGTCCCAGTCTTGCTTTTGGCAACATTTACCTATGTCTGCTCAGAGGCCAATGTCCACTGTTTCCCAAGATTGACAGTTAGGCAGAAACTCTGGTTCCTCTCTAAGTGATCATGCCATGCATGTACCAACTTTCCTGAAGGCACCTGATGATACTCCCTGAAGTTGGACCCATGGTAATGCATGGCATCAGTGTTAGCCCAGCCTCCTGGGTTCTTCATCTGCTGCTCACTCATGCAGCTATCACTATGGCTTCCGTGACTCTGAAGTTTCCAGGTTTCCCTCAGTCTGGATGTCCTGGTGGTAGCCAAGAGGAAACCAATGGAGTGACTCTGAGTTTATGCAACCCAGAGCCACTCACTGTGGACCTGTGCTCCCCGACCCTCTCATCTTTAGTTCTCAGAAAACATCCTCCCTGGGCCAGCAAGACGGCTCAGTATGTGCTTGCTGAGATGCTGGCTACCAAATCTGGTGACCTGAGTTCAGTTCCCTAGCACCCACATAGTGGAAGGAGAGAAGTGACTGCCATGATACCTCTGACCTCTACACATATGCTGTAGTATGTGTGTACTCTCTTGCCCCAAGTGCGTGAATAGATAAATAAATCATAAAAGAAAATATTTCCCTGTTTCACCTTGCTCCTGGGTACCTAGCCCAGCTTGATTTTTACTAAGTTATCCCTGAGCCTCAGTTTCCCAACTATGTCATGTGGATAGCGTGGAACAAACATGAGATATGAGAAAGGCTCTGTAGAGCTGTTATTTTGAGGCTGAAGAGACTCCATGCATGATCAATATTTGTTGACTGAATGATTTATTGTATCTTCTTCCCTTGGACCTACCATAATAACACTTTGTGTAGAGCTGGGCACATAGACATTGCCTAATAAAATATCCACAGGCTTGAAACAAATGTAAAATGAATGTGAAAGAATGGGGGGCTGGAGACCCCCTTTTCCAAAGTAGAGCAGACAGGTGGATCCTGGGGCTGAGCTGCTGAGGCTCACAGCAGACCTATGGGCATATTCTGAATCAGGGAATTAGAAGACAATGGGGGAGACTGCCAAAAAGAATTTATCTCGGAAGTGGAGTTTGGGGAATAGCACTAATATTTTCGGAAATTGAAACTCCAACCATGAAATTGCCTATCATTTATCATACACGGGCTCTCAAAGGGGAAACGGAAAAGCATTTAGTCTTATTGCTTTTTAAACACACGGTTGTTGAGCGCAGCCATCTAGGCTGTGGTTTGAGGAGATGGTGTGTCTGAGAGGGTTTGGCCGGCAGCTTGGTCCCACATAATGCAAGGCTGCTTTCTTCAGACCTGAGCCATGCATGGAGAAGATTCTCACCGAGACCAGCCCTGTGCAAGTTCGAGAAGTAGTTATTCCAGTTTTCATGGAAAGCACCCCCAGTCCTTGGAGTCACCCCCACCCCTGTTAGTGTCTGATAATTCTGTCACTTTTAAAGTCTTCCACACTTTCAGTGTCCAGCTGGCCTTTCTTTTCTGTGTGTGGTGTATGTGTGTACATGTTCCTGTGTTTTGTGTGTGTGTGTGTTTGTGTGGTGTGTGTGTGTGTGTGTGTGTGTGTGTGTGTGTGTGTGTGTGTGTGTGTGTGTGCTCCTGTGGAGGTCAGAGGTCAGAGGTCAATGTCAGGTGTCTTTCTCAGTCTTTCTCACTGTAGTTTTTGAGATAGGGTCTCTCACTGAATCTGGAATTCACTGATAAGGCTAGATGTACTGACCAGTAAGCTCTAGGGTGCTTCCTGTCTCCACCTCTATGGTGCTGGGTCTACAGGCACCCTGCCTAGCTTTCACATGGGTGCCAGGATTTGAACTCAGGTCCAAGTGTGTGCCTCAAGTGCTTTACTGACTGAGCTCTTCCTAGCCCCCTTTCTTTTCTACTCTGTTTTTTTTTTTTTTTACCATCTTTGTCTCTAGGAGCCATGCCCTAGCTTAGTTAAATCCAGTTCCTCTTCTGTTTTTCACCCACATCCAGAAATGTAGCTAGAGAGAGTGAACCAGCTTCTCTCTAAACCCATTGCCTTGAATCCCAGTGGTTCTGGTGTCTCTCCACTGTGTTGCTGCAGTGGTCCTGTGGCCTGTTTGTACTTTTCCATTCTCCAAGGAGACATCTGCATCCTTCTTGCTGTCCACACCTCCACTGCTGCCCACCTCACCCACTCACGCTTTGTTCAGGACGGAGCATCAATAAAGAGGATTGCCTTCCAGTGTGAGCATCACATTCCTGCACCTCCCTCCTCTTCCTCTGGATGAAGGCCACTACCCCGCCAAGGCTGCTCTCTACATGTGAACTGTGGATCCCACCTCTGTTGCCTGAGCTGTGGCATTTCCTCTTTCAGCATCCTCACCTTTCCCTCTTTGCTAATCTGTCATAATAGGATGCTCTGGGAACGTGTTCTGCAAGATTATGCACCTCCCTCCAGTTCCCACCTTATTCTTCTGCTCCCTTTTGTGGATCCTGCTTTAACAAAGAATCGGCTGTGGTGGCACACGCCTTTAATCCCACCACTCTGGAAGAAGCAGGCTGATCTCTGTGAGTTCGAGGCCAGCCTGGTCTCCAGAGCCAGTGCCAGGATAGGCTCCAAAGCTACACAGAGAAACCCTATCTCAAAAAACCAAACAACAACAACAAAAAACAACAAAAAACAAAAAACAAAAACAATAGCAACAACAACAACAACAACAAAAAACAAAAAGAAAAGAAACAAAGAATTTGGTCAGTTCCTACTTGCCCTCTCCCAGTGGCACTCTGTTCCCAGAGCTTGCATCCTTGGCATCCAATAGATTCCTTCTGGCCACTCAGTTCCAGGTCACATGGCCCCTTTCTTTCCTTGGCCTTGGGCGCTTTTCCTACTTCCTGCAATATTTGCCAGGTTGGGCTTCCACCTCTCCCCATGCTCTTCTGCAGTCCTCTAGCCAACCCTGCTACCATTTCCCAGACTCTCTATGCCTCCAGTTCCTCTCACTGTTTAATTTCCCTATTGTTCTGACATAATTTCATCCTACCCAATTGTACCACATCCTAGCCATAGTTGACTAAATCCCAACCACCACCTCTATCTCCATCCCTGGCCTTACCCCTTATCCCCCATTCAGGGATCCAACCACTTGCTTGACATTGACAGAAGATGCCTAGGAACCTCACCAGTAACACAGCCTTAGTTGTGTCTTTGTGTGGCTTGGGGATCAAGGTAATTGTAGCCTCATAAAAAGAGTTTGGCAATGACCCTTTGATGGGGAAAGTCCTTCTGTGTATATGTTTGTCTTATTCGTTGATAAATAAAGTACTGTTGAACAATAGGAAAGCAGGATAGGTGGGACTAGGAATCAAGGAGGATTCTAGGAAATGTAGTAAAAAGAAGTCTTGTGATCTAGGCAGGAAGTGACATAGCAGGAAGATTCAGGATTTAAGCAAGGATAAGCAGGAAGTCATCTGCTCTTCCTCTTCCTCCTGCTCTCTTCTCTACGGAACCGCCATGTGATCCCGGGAAGAGGGAAGAGGTGGAAGTTGTTCTCAATACGAAAAGTCTTATAAAATATATAGATTTATGATAATTAAGACTGAGCTAGCACATAAGAAATCCTAGTCAATTGGCCAGCAGCATTGTAAACTAATATAACACTGTGTTATTCTGGGCGCCCACATGGTAGGTGGAACTTGGGCGGTTGGAGTAAAGACTTATCATAACACCCTTCTGTTTCTATTGTGTGGAACACTTTGAGGAGTATTGGTATTAGCTGTTCTTTGAAGTTTTGGTAGAATTTTGGCCTGAAACCATCTGTCCCTGGGCTTTTTCTTTCTTTCTTTTTTTCTTTTCTTTTCTTTTCTTTTTTTTTTTTTTTGGTTCAGAGACTTTTGATGACTGTTTCTATTTCATTAGGGGTTATAGATCTATTTAAATTGCTTATTTGTTCTTGATTTAGTATTGATAAGTGATATCTATCCAGAAAAATGTCCATTTTCTTTAAATTTTCAAATTTTGTGGAGTACAGGTTTTCAAGGTATGACCTGAAGATTCTCTGGATTTCCTCAGTGTCCACTGTTATGTCCCCCTTTTCATTTCTGATTTTAATTTGAATGTTCTCTCTCTCCTTTTGGTTTGTTTGGATAAAGGTTTGTCTAGATTGTTGATTTTCTTAAAGAACCAATTCTTTGTTACATTGATTCTTTGTATTGTTTTCTTTGATTGACAATTAATAAATGGGACCTCCTGAAACTGAGAAGCTTCTGTAAGGCAATGGACACAGTCTGACAAAATGGCAGCCCACAGAATGGAAAAAGATCTTCACCAACTCCACATCTGACAGAGGGATGATTTCCAACATATACAAAGAACTCAAGAAGCTAGTCACCAACATACCAAACAATCCAATTAAAAAGTGGGGTACAGAATTAAATAGAGAATTCTCAGTAGAGGAATCCAAAATGGCTGAAAGACACTTTAAGTGTTCAACATCCTTAGCCATCAGGGAAATGCAAATCAAAACAACTCTGAGATACCTATCTTACACCTGTCAGAATGGCTAAAATCAAAAACAGCAATGACAGTTTACGCTGGAGAGGATGTGGAGAAAGGGAAACACTCCTCTATTGCTGATGGGAGTGCAAACTTGTACAGCCACTTTGGAAATCAGTATGGAAACTCCTCAAGAAAATGGGAATGAGTCTACCACAAGATCCAGCAATTCTTAGGCATATACCCAAAGGATACACATTCATACAACAATGACATCTGTTCAACCATGTTCATAGTAGCATTATTTGTAATAGCCAGAACCTAGATGCCCCTCAACTGAAGAATGGATAAAGAAAATGTGGTACATTTACACAATGGAGTATTACTCAGCAGAAAACAAAAACAAAAACAAAACAACAATGGAATCTTGAAATTTGCAGGCAAATGGATGGAACTAGAAAAAGTGAGGTAACCCAGTCATAAAAAGACAAACATGGTATATACTCACTCATATATGGATATTAGACATAGAGCAAAGGAATACCAGCCTACAATCTACACCTCCAGAGAAGCTGAGAAACAAAGAGGACCCTAAGAGAGATATACATGGTCCCCCGGAGAAGGAGAAAGGGACATGATCTCCTGAGCAAATTGGGAGCACAGGGGCAGGGGAGAGGGAGTTAGAAGAAAGAGAACGGGAGAAGAGGAGTGGGGAGGAAGGCATGAGGGACCAGGAAGATTGAGTTAGGGGAAGAATAGAAGAGAGCAAGAAAAGAGATACTTTAGTAGAGGGAGCCATTATAGGTTTAAAGAGAAATCTGGCACTAGGGAAATGTTCAGAGATCTAAAAGGTTGACCCCAACTAAGAATCTAAGCAATATGGGATAGGCTACATTAATTGCCCTTCCTCTATAATGAGATTGATGGCTACCTTATATGCCATCATAGAACCTTCATCCAGAAGCTGATGGAAACAGAAGCAGAGACCTACAGCTAAACACTGAGCTGAACTTCCAGAATCCAGTTGTAGAAAGAGAAGAGTTTTAATGACAAGTCTTTCTACCAGCTGCTCGAGTTCTGCCCACCACAGCATTAGGGCCCCAAGTAACACACAGAGACTTATATTAGTTACAATGCTGCTGGCCAATGACTAGGATTTCTTATCTGCTAGCTCAGATTATTAATTATCTTAATATCAACCATAACCATTAATCTGTATATTTTATAAAGACTGATTGAGGACACCGGCAGCATGTGTCCTCTCTTGTGGGCTCACATTGAGACTCCACAGAGAAAAGAGGAGGAGGAGGAAGAGAGCAATTTTCTGCTTGTCCCTGCTTATATTCTGAGTCTGCCTGCTATGTCACTTCCTGCCTGGATCACAAGACTTCTCTTTACTACATTTCCCAGAATCCTCCTCGACTCCTAGTCCCACCTATCTTGTTTCCCTATTGGCCAACAGTGCTTTATTCAATAATCAATAAGATAAACATATGCACAGAAGGATCTCCCCCATAGAGGAGTGATGAGCAAAGGGATCAAAGCCATGTTGGGGAAACCCACAGAAACAGCTGACCTGAACAAGGGGGAGCTCATGGACCCCAGACTGACAGCTTGGAAACCAGCATAGGATGGAACCAGGACCCCTGCACATGGGTGTCAGTTAGGAGGCCTGAGCAGTCTATGATGCCCCTGGTAATGGAACAGCATTTATATGTAGTGTACAAATGGACATTGAGAGCCCATTCCCCATGGAGGGATACTCTCAGCCTAGACACACAGGGGAGGGCCTAAGCCCTGCCCCTAATATGTGACAGACATTGTGATCCCCCATAGAAGGCCTCACCCTTTCTAAGGAGCAGAAGAGGGATGGGATGGCAGTCGGTGTTGGGCATGGGAGAATGGGAGTAAGAGGGAACTGGGATTTATATATAAAATAAGATTGTTTCTAATATAAATAAAAAAGGAAAAATTAAAAACTAATAAAAAATAAAAATAAGAAAGAAATGTCAAGTGTGGTATGGAATATGGACATGGGGCAGCAGACAAGTAGTAACAAGGGTAGTGGGAGGCTGTGGTCCTAAGGATGGATGGGCAGAGAGACTGCTGGTCAAAGACAGCAGCATATGTGTAGAGTGGAGACTACCGTCTGCTTTCTGAGATAGTAGAGGTCGAGGGTGTGATCCTTGTGGGAGTAGACAGATGAGCAATGGTTGATGTCAACCAGGTAGAGGAACACAGAGGCCCCAGGATTGGATGTCTCCTAAAAGGATGCTCTGAAGTCCCCAGAAATGGCAAAAGGAGGTGGAGAGGAAGACAGAGGCCAAGGGTGTCGGTTGTATCTGTAGTGAATAGAGGTATAAGGAGAGTGAATCTATTAACAAGGGGTTCAAGGTAGCTGTGCTTAATTTTGCATTTTATGGTTTTTATTAGCACACATTAATTATACATAATTCTGGGTTTCATTCTGACACTTTTCACACATATTTATGCCATATTTTGGTCATATCCTTGGTCCCCTTCCATTCCTGCTAACTCCCCTCCTTTCCAATTAGTCCTCCTGCTACTTTCATTTTTACTTTCTGGTGAACCAATGGGTCTAGTTAGGTTAACTTACAGGAGGGTGGGCACCTTGCCAATGGCTACACCACTGAAGAAAATGTGTTTGAAGGGGTAGGCAGGATATAGTGTGGGGAGAAGCAGCAGTGAGTGGAAATGATGCCCACTTCAGGTCTTGACCCAGGGTATGTGGGCCGTGGGAACAAATCTAGCTCCTTTTGGGAGGGGCAGGGAAGTCAGGCAGTGCTTAGAACAGAATTCAGATGCACAATGGGAAGCAATGTGGGTGTTGGTGATGACCATGCCTGGGTGCCCCTCCCTCCTTCTCTCCTTTCCTTTCCTTTCTTTTCTTTTCCTTTCCTTCCCTTTCCTTTCCGTGTACCTGTGTGTATCTGTGTTCATATGTACATAGTTGCACATGTATATATGTGTGTGGAGGCTAGAGTCAACCTAAAGCACCCTTCCTCAGGAAGCCATCTACATATCCTTTTAAGACAGGGTCTCTCAGTGGGATGGAGCTTGTGGACTCAGTTAGACTAGTGAGCCCTCAAGATTCACAAGCCTGTGCTACCACACCTGTTTGTTTGTTTGTTTGTTTGTTTAAACATGGATTCTTGGAGTTGGACTCAGGTCCTCATGCTTGCAAGAGAAATACTTCACCAATGGTGTCACACCTCTCTTGTGTCTCTCTGCCTCTAGTCTATGCAAGAGTGACAGTTGGCTTCCTTCTTTGCCTCTCTGACTTTCCCTCTACCATGCCCCAGTTCCTACTCCAGGCTTCTCTAGCTTAGGTGTATTAAGAGCAGAGAACTGTGTTAACATAGCTCATGCCAATGGGTGTGTCTCAAAATGGGTTCACCCAACGGCCTCAGCCCCACCCCTGAACACAAATATGCCATTGACCCGGTGCTTGCTCCATGCAGACTTAAGCTGGGACCTGTATTTATGTATCATGTTACATCCTTGTCCTCTCCTTGACAGATATGGGATGAATTCCTTTCTTTTTTTTTTAACTTTAGAGATGAAAAACTGCAACTCGGAGAGGTTAGGTGACTCAACTAAATTCTCATAGCTTGGGCGTGGCAGAGCTGGGATTGGACCCCAGAAATTTTTGACTTCAAAGTCTGGCACTTGCTGAGAGTCTTATTGCTGAGATGTCCATCCCTGACTGGGCACCAGATTGCAGACTGGGACTCCTTGGTAGTCTCAGCAGCAGAGGTGGCTGGGTGGGCTGCTCCCCCCTCTTCAGCCTCTCTGGCTGGGGCAGGCAAGCATGCACAGCAACGGTCTCCAGGCAGCAATAGGATGAATAACGGATGGTGATTAGCTAAATCATAACATCCCTCATGCCACGCACAAGTGATGAGACAACTGGTGCCAGGCCTCGATGAGCAGCAGCGGGCACCCCCACGTCGCACTCGTCCTGTCCCCCTTCCCGCCCCCCAGCCTGGAGAAGCCACCGCAGCGCCCGCTGCCGCCCTGTGTTATCTGGCACATGAAGTGCCGCTTCAATGAATATAGATTGACCTTATTATAGCAGCCGGCTGCTGGTGCCAGGCGCAGCCAGGCATACTTTGCACAAATTAAAGGTGTCAGCATGTAATTTACGGTTCATGGAGGAGGAGAAGGGCTGGTGGGGGTGGGGAGGCGCCAAGGTAGGTAAGAAGGAAGGTAGGCTGCCGTGGGGCTGGCACCAGGGGCCCTCACACACTAATGACAGGAGGTGCAGCAGAGGTGTCATTTCCATCCCGGGCTTTGCTCATTTTCGCTATTCATTGCTCAAAGCGGGGACAGCCCCCTCTTCGCAGCCCCCCACCTCCGCACCATGTGCATGTGTGTGTATTTTGCAGCTAAATTACTGGTTTTACCTGAAGAGCGTAAAGTAGGTGTGCTAATTTACGGCTTGGCAGATAAAGCCTTAGTGTGGGGAGCTGTCTGGGAGGCCTGTAATACGACATCATTTGACTAACACACCCCAGAGCGGCTTGACATCTCGAGTTGGGCCTGTGATTAAAGTTGTGGCATTCTTCCCCTCCCTCTTCCTTCTCTGACACGGAGAACAGATTAAACTCTAAGTAATAGATCTCGGGTTTCTTGCCATCCCACTGATATACACAGTACACAGTTTGACACAAAGAGTAAGTTATATATCACAAACAACAGCCTCTGCCCTTCACCGCCCGGAATTAATTTCCCATTTGCTGAGCTTCCCTGTTCTGCAGGCCCATTTCCCAGCCAGCAGGACGGCTCCCCCCCTTCCATGGCAGGGGAGACAAATGGATAGGGAGACTTAAATAGGGACAGGTAACATAAACCCTAGAAGCTTTCAAATGGGATAGCTGAAGCTAGATGGGGGAAGTGACTTCCTGTTTGGGTGGGGGTGGTTGAGGATGGGGCTCAGGGGCATCTTCTGATTGACAGCTCTGGATCCTGGATGTGGGATGGGGCGTGTGTTTAGGGTGGGGAAGTTAGAACAGATAGACAATGCCCTGAATCTCTCCAAGCTGCCATGTAAAACTCAGTCTCCTCTACCCCAACTGGGTCATGCCTAGAGACTACTGATACCTCTGTCTATCCCCAGGCTTGGTCAGTGGGTATCAGCAGGGGGGGGGGCTCAGTCAGGTCTTTTCTGCTTCTCCTAAGTGATGCCCAGTCTCGGCTCCTGGTCCTGATAACCCCCTCACCCCCCAAGGACAACATCTGGCAGCTGCTGTTTCCCTCTAGGAAACTTTTGGTCCTTTTTGGTCCCCTTAACTCTGTTGGCTTCTGTCAATAGCCTCTCTATTCCCACCTCTTCAGCTGGATCAGCTGGGGGGAATTCTAGTTACTATGAGGACCGTGACCGGTACCTGGGGTACCTATACCCCCGCCCCTGCCCCAAGACTCTACTGCCCTAGTCCTCTGCCTGAAGGCATGCTGCTGTGGGTAGAAAGTAGCCAGATCTCCATGGCAACATATTGGCTAGTTAGGCCATTCTAAGGGCTGTCCTCCTTCAGTCAAGGGCTTCATACAGGGTATCTCAAGAGGGTTTTATGGCTCTTTGTGGCACTATCTGGCTAGGCAAAAGAGTCAAGGCCTGGGAATGCAGAACCCATCTCTGAACCTGAGTCTGGCTCTAGGCATAAGGACTTCCTCTTCACTGTGTGAGTTCATCGTGCTCATATCTGCACACAAATAAATATGCAAACACATAGGCATGCATGTACACATGTGCACACACACATATATGACTGCACACACATATACACACCATGCACACATATGACTTGAATGTCTTGGAGGCGGGAGTTGAGGATGGGCAGGGAGGCAGGTCCAGAGCTGACAGATGGGACCAGGGAAATGAAGAAGGACTTTGGAGGAAGCAAACTGGTCCTGAGATGAGCATTGCTGTGGTAAGAAAGGTGCTACATGGGATCACAGGGTTGCATTACAGTAGGGAAGTGCATTGTAAACACAAAGCTAGGAGCTGGAGAGACTCTCAGTCAGCGAGGTGCTGGTTGTTTGAGCATAAAAACTTGAGTTCAGATCCCCAGCACCCACATAAAAGCCAGGTGTAGTGACATATGTCTATAACCCCAGGGTTGGGGAGACAGGTGGATCCCTGGAGCTTGCTGGTCAGCCTGTCTAACTGAATCAGTGAGCCTTAAGCTCAGTGAGAGACCCTGCCTCAAAAAACAAAACAAAAACAAAATCCCCGAGGAAGACACCTAATATCAAGCTCTGGCCTCTCTATGCAGGCACACATGTGGGCCCATGTGGGCCTGCTTGTGTACACATACATGCCTACAAAAACAAATTCATACATCCCTCTATCTTAAACACACACACACACACACACACACACACACACACACACACACACACTACAGATCAAGGCCACCTCTCTGTCTTCCCGAATCAGGCCAAGAACTACTTTGCTTTAAGCTCACTCAGGTATGTGACCAGTTGGGGAGCAGCAAACCCTCTCCCCACCCCCACTGCACACAGGGAAGTGTGGAAATGAAGAACAGGAAGGCTGAGGGACTTGCTCAGGGTCTCACAGCAATAGCTCTAAAGCCAGGAGGGAACCTCGGCTCTCTGCTCCCAGCACAGTGCTCACCTGGGATGCTGGCTCACTCACGCCCCTCCCAGCTCTCCAGAGGACTGAGTAGAAATGATGCTTCCCTAGAGACCCAGGCACAGCCTCCTCCCCCACTCTGCAGCCGGTTCTCAAGATGGCAAGTGGGGGGTGGATGAAGGTGGAGGCAAAGTGAGAACACGCCTGGAATAACATGACATTTAGAAGGATGAGTCACTGGCACTTGCAGTTTTCCCCTGCTCCCCCTCTGCACCACTCACGCACCCCCAGGCTCTCTGAGCTGTAGGAACACCAAAGTCTGGACAAGGCTTTGGGGAACCTGCCTCAGGGCTCCTACAAGAAAGAGTAGCTGAGATGGGAGAAGAGATGGGTTCTGGGCCTGGTGCTGCTCTTCCTTGCTGTGTAACTGTTGGGGATCCCCTCACCATCAGGCCCTTCTATTTCCAGTGCCATCATCTGGGGTTCTTGTCATGCTCTCTCTTCCCCATTGTCCTGGAGCTCTGCAGCTCTGGCCCAGCCATCTCTCTCTCTCTCTCTCTGGCGTCTATGATGGCCAAGGAAGAGAGGAACTGGATGGGCTGGGGGCTGTGCAGCTGGCATGAGATCCTTCGGACTCCCTTCTTGTTCCCAGACTCAGTTCAGGGTCAGTTATCCTGCTTCATGACTGAAGGGAGATGTGGGACAAGCCAGAAAGTGGTCCCTTGGGCCTCAACAGCTTGTGCCCTTTGTCTTCAGTGGGAAAGGTGGCTGGGCCTTCTTTAGGGTGGGCTGGACAAAGGTGTCTGTGTCTTCCACCCACACTATCTTGAAGTCCGTGTGTGTGTGTGTGTGTGTGTGTGTGTGTGTGTGTGTGTGTGTGTGTGCAGTCTGGGTGCACAGCGCTGCTCACACTGCAGGTGCCCCAGGACAGATGCTGCACGCAGCCTGTGACCTCCTAGAATCTTCTCAGTAAGCAGAAGTTTGTCCCGTAAGTGGTACCTTTGGGCAATGATCCTGTGTGAACCAGAGCAAGGGACTAGGCTGAGGAGCCCTGTCTGTGTGTGTCCTCTGGAGTACAAAAACAAAACAAAATGAAACAAAAAAACAACAATCAGAAAAACCCCAGACAAACCCAGACACCTGCATTTGGATGGGCCTCTTAATATTGTATGCTTTGGGGTTAGATGTGGGCGGCACACAGTAGGTGTGCAGTTCATCTGGGGGTGGAGGGGAGTGAGTGAGAAAGATAGGTGTTGGGGCAAGGTGAGCCTGTACAGCCCCATGGCAGGCTCCTGCCCAGCTGCCTCTGTTTCCTTCCTGTGGCTTTTCCATCCTTTTGGTGTGGAGGTTTTCTTGAAAGGGATGCTGGAGTTGAGGCGCAGGTCACACCAGAGAAAATTCTTCAGAAGGTGAATACTCTTCTTTGAGAGCCTGGGGTGTTTGGCCACATTTCCTTCGTGCTCCCCTTTGAGCAGTCCTCTGCTAGTGGGAACAATTCCAAGTCAAATGCCTTGACCTTGGACCCGGGCAAGCCAGCAACTTGCTTGCCACAGGGGCGGATAACCCGAGTGAGGATAGGGATTTGGGGTGAGGCTGGAGGGAGCGATATGCTCAAGGGCATGGGAAATGAGGGGTGAGAGCGGTCCCTCACCATGCCTCAGTTTCTGACCATGGGTCTGAAGTCCTTCTCTGTGGCCCCTCTGTGTGACTGGCATGTGGTCACAACACCCTTTGATGACTGGGGCTGGTCTTCACCAACATCCTGGCAGCTTTGCTCTGTTCAGGCAGGAAGTGCTTGGAGGTGCTTCTGTGGACAACAGGGGCATGTCATCAGCTTCACTACATTGTGTTCCTGTTTCCTTTCAGTATCTTTCTCCTTTCGTTCTGTTCCTCTCAAAGCCAGCCTGGGAAGTGGATGT